>NC_030815.1:82402946-82705976 GCF_001704415.2 Capra hircus
TTCATTGTGCCCATCCTTGCATGAAATATTCCCTTGATATCTCTAGTTTTCTTGATATCTCTAGTTTTCTTGATATTAGATAGATATCTAGGCCCAAGTCCTGAAAGAAATACTGTTCTGTAATTTAGTTTCTAAACATACTGTAAGTATAAAAAAAGTGTTTTTGGAAATTAAATTAATCAATTTAAATGCATCTCATAATCTAAAATGCTTTCTTTTTATTAATCCAGATGAGATGAACTAAGTCCTTGAGCAATTTAATTTACCTCATTTTTAACAATATAATGATGAATTTCAGTTCAGTTCAGTTCAGTTCAGTCGCTCAGTTGTGTCCGACTCTTTGCGACCCCATCAATTGCAGCATACCAGGCCTCCCTGTCCATCACCATCTCATGTAATATCTAATACTTGGAAAAGATGAAGGGAATTATCAAAGATTACTGAGATTATATTGTATAAAATAATTTTTAAAAAAATTCTTAAGTGTTGTTTATGTATATAAAGTATACTTTTTATTGAAACTGGTTCACTGATGTTCTTGTGGTTCTCTTCCAGGTTCTTCAGCAGCTTTTAAATCACTGCAGGAAAAACAAAGATAAAGTTCTTCTTTTCTCCTTTTCCACCAAGGTGAGTTTTGTGTGAAGCATATTTTCAATTGATTCAGGTCTAGTTCCTGAGGCCTAAAAGTTTGTAAAGAGGTCTCTGTATCTTAAAGAGATTTAAAAAAACATCTAGCCACATTTACTGCTTATGTATCTTCTGTGAGTTCAGTTCAGTTCACTTCAGTCGCTCAGTCGTGTCCAACTCTTTCTGACCCCATGGACTGCAACACGCCAGGCTTCCCTGTCCATCACCAACTCCTGGAGATTACTCAAGCTCCTGTCCATTGAGTTGATGATGCCATCCAACCATCTCATCCTCTGTCATTCCCTTCTCCTCCCACCTTCAATCATTCCCAGCATCAGAGTCTTTTCAAATGAGTAGGTTCTTTGCATCAGGTGGCCAGAGTATTGGAGTTTCAGCTTCAGAATCAGTCCTTCCAGTGAATACTCAGGACTGATTTCCTTTAGGATGGGCTGGTTGGATCTCCTTGCTGTCCAAGAAGCTCTCAAGAATCTTCTCCAACATCACATTTCAAAAGCATCAATTCTTTGGCGTTCAGGTTTCTTTATAGTCCAACTCTAACATCCATACATGACTACTGGAAAAACCATAGCCTTGACTAGATAGACCTTTATTGGCAAAGTAATGTCTCTGCTTTTAAATATGCTGTCTAGGTTGGTTATAACTTATCTTGCAAGGAGCAGGCATCCTTTAATTTCATGACCGCGGTCACCATCTGCAGTGATTTTGGAGTCCAAAAAATAAGTCTGTCACTGTTTCCCCATCTATTTGCCATGAAGTGATGAGACCAGAAGCGCTGATCTTTGTTTTCTGAATGTTGAGCTTTAAGCCAACTTTTTCACTCTCTCTCACTTTCATCAAGAGGCTTTTTAGCTCCTCTTCACTTTCTGCCATAAGGGTGGTGTCATCTGCATATCTGAGGTTATTGATATTTCTCCTGGCAATCTTGATTCCAGCTTGTGTTTCTTCCAGTCCAGCGTTTCTCATGATGTACTCTGCATATAAGTTAAATAAGCTGGGTGACAATATACAGCCTTGACGTACTCCTTTTCCTATTTGGAACCAGTCTGTTGTTCCATGTCTATTTCTAACTTGCTTCTTGACCTGCATACAGATATCTCAGGAGGCAGGTAAGGTGGTCTGGTGTTTCTATCTCTTTAAGAATTTTCCACAGTTTGTTGTGATCCACACAGGCAAAGGCTTTGACATAGTCAGTAAAGCAGAAGTAGATGTTTTTCTGGGACTCTACTTGCCTTTTCAATGAAACAGCGGATGTTGGCAATTTGATCTCTGGTTCCTCTGCCTTTTCTAAATCCATCTTGAACATCTGGAAGTTCACAGTTCATATATTGGTGAAGCCTGGCTTGGAGACTTTTGTGCATTACTTTGCCAGCATGTGAAATGAGCAGTTGTGTGGTAGTTTTGAGCATTCTTTTGCATTGCCTTTCTTTGGAATTGGAATGAAAACTGACCTTTTCCAGTCCTGTGGCCACTGCTGAGTTTTCCAAATTTGTTGGCATATTGAGTGCAGCACTTTCACAGCATCATCTTTCAAGATTTGAAATAGCTCAACTGGAATTCCATTACCTCCACTAGCTTTGTTTGTAGTGATGCTTCTTAAGACCCACTTGACTTCGCATTCCAGGTTGTCTGGCTCTAAGTGAGTGATCACACCATCATGATTATCTGGGTCATGAAGATCTTTTGTTCTTCTGTATATTCTTACCACCTCTTCCTAATATCTTCTGCTTCTTAATAATTTCTGTGGGAAATGGTAATGAGGTATACAACTTTTAAAACAGATACTTAAATCTCCATTGCCTTCTCCGATATCAGAATTACTTACTATCAGATAGCAAACATAAAGATAGATTTCTAATTCTCTACTTAGATGTTTTTGTTAATAATTAAAATGTTCTTTAAGATATTTAAGAATGTAGACTATAGCAAAAATAATTAATATAATTAGATAAATGAGTTGGCCAATACTTTTCTTTTTATTCCTTTTTTTTTTAGTTTAGAAAGCTAAAGATTGATTTTTTCCGTTAAAATATTGATTTTTCTTTTTTTAACACAAAGGTTGCCAAATGTTAAAGTCAGTTTCAGTATAATAGTAGGAAGATGTATGAGTCAGAAAATAGAAAATATTTGTTGCTCTTGTAATTATAAGAAGGAAATTGTGAACAGCGATATTAATACTTAATAAAGCTCATCTGTATAATGGTATGAAACTTATTAAACCATGAGTTTATTTTTGCATGTCTCTGTATCTTTCCTCTAGTTGCTTGATGTG
The DNA here is from genome assembly GCF_001704415.2 of Capra hircus. Classification (NCBI taxonomy): domain Eukaryota; kingdom Metazoa; phylum Chordata; class Mammalia; order Artiodactyla; family Bovidae; genus Capra; species Capra hircus. The sequence continues at coordinate 82,405,864 of NC_030815.1, forward strand.
CTGCAGCAATACTGTATGGCATCTGGACTTGATTACCGACGACTGGATGGAAGTACAAAATCAGAGGAAAGAATCAAGATTGTGAAAGAATTCAACAGCACTCAAGATGTAAACATTTGCCTTGTCTCTACAATGTAAGAAAATAAAATTTTATAACTTGATTTCTATCTAATTGCTCTTAAGATTTAAGATAATCCTTAACCTATTACTGGATTTTCAGTGATTATGCTTCTATTGCTGTGTTTCATTTAGCTTTAAGGAGAAGTAACAAAAATGCTAATTTTGACTGGGATACCATTATTGAGTTTTATCTAAACTTTTCTGTCAGTTCCATTATTTTCATCCTTTTTATACATCTGGCTTTATTTTTTAAAATATCTGAAAAGTGGATGCTTCTTCATCAAAATATTCTGTAGTTTTTTGACTCGTGTATTGTGGTTAGAACAGTCAGACTAATTGAATAATCAAGTTATTAATTGAATAGTTGAGAGTCACATGTGGCAGTGATCTTCAAACTGTGGTCAAGGAACCCTTGAGAACCCATAAGGAAGGCTTAATGGACCAGGAGTTTCCCTCCTCTGTCTCTGCTTGGTCTCAAGGAGAGCAGCTGAACATTTATAGGTTTTATAAAGCTAAATCAGTTCTAACACCTGTTTATGAATCTCAGTGAACTTTTTAAGACATACACATACTTTAGAGAAAAATTTAAGTTGATATAAACACCTGAGAAGATTAGTCTCTTTTGGCAGGGGTAAGAAATCTATAACTTTTTAACATCTAATATAATAAGTATTTTATAGATATACTCCCACTGTCTTTCAAAAAGAATTTCAAAGGAGATTTATTTATTTATTTATTCATGTATTTATTTATTCAAGATTGTAGTATCGTTGACTTACAATGTCATGTAAGTTTCAGGTGTACAGCAGAAAGATTCAGTAACCTATATTATTTTTCAGGTTCTTTTCCCTTTTATGTTACTCCAAAATACTGAGTATAGTTCTCTATGCTATACAGTAGGTTCTTGTTGGTTATCTGTCTTATATATAGTAGTGTGTATATGTTAATCCCATCCTCCTAACATATCCCTCCCCTCCCTTGATCTGTGAGTCGTCTTCTGTTTTAAATATAAGTTCATTTGTACCTTTTTTTTTTTGATTCCACATATAAGCGATATCATATATTTATCTTTATCTGGCTTACTTTACTTAGTTAGATAACCTCAAAGTCCATTCATGTTGCTGCATTGTGTATATATATGTATTTATCCATTCATCTGTGGATGGACATTAAAGTTACTTCCATGTCTTGGCTCTTATAGATAGTCCTGCAGTGAACACTGGGATGGTAATAGTTTTCTCTAGATATATGCCCAGGAGTGGAATTATAGGATCATAATAGTTTTCTCTAGATATATGCCCAGGAGTGGAATTGTAGGATCATATGGTAGTTATTACTGTTTTTCATAGTGGTTATACCAGTTTACATTCCCACCAACAGTGTAGGAGGGTTTCCTTTTCTCTCTCCAGCATTTATTATTTGTTGACTTTTTGATGAGGGCCATTCTGAATGGAGTAAAGCAATACCTCATTATAGTTTTGATTTGCATTTATCTAATAATTAGTGATTTATTACATTTTTTTATGTGCCTGTTGGCCATCTGTATGTCTTCTTTGAAGAAATGTCTGTTTAGGTCTTCTGCCCATTTTTTTGATTGGATTGTTTGTTGTTCTTAATATTGAGCTTTATGAGCTGTTTGTATATTTTTGAAATTAATCTCAAGGGACTTTAAAAAAAACATATAAAATACAAGAAAGGAAAAGTAAGTAAGTAAAAAAATTGCTTTGGAAATTCCCTGGAGGTCCTGTGATTAGGACTTAGTGCTTTCACTGCCATGGGATATGTTCAGTCCCTGGTAAAGGAATTAAGATCGCACAAGTTATACAGCATGGCCAAAAAACAGAAAAATTACAGTGAGAAATCAAATATATATGGTGAGTGAGCTGCTTAACTGCTGAGGACTAAAATTATTCTCGAATTCTTGCAGCTAAGGCCTGAGAAGCTCTAGATTTCCATTTACCTGTGAATGAATTCAAGAAGAATTTCACACGATTCCTTAAGTACTCAGTATTAAATGACAGAACACTGTCTTCAGCTAAGGTTTATCAAACACACGTAAGCATTCTTAATTTTTAAATAATGTTTTAAAGGTATAAATACCTTCAACAATAGTTCAAATAGTTTAGAATTTATCATGACAACCAATTATCTTTCATTCCTGTTCTGCTCACCTGTAGTCTAATTTGATAACCTCTGCCATAAAGTTCCTAATTATCACTTCAGCTATATTGCAAATTGCTATTTAATCTGTCTATTGAATTTTTAATTTTAAAATCTATTTTTTGTGTTTAGAAGTCCTGTTAGCTGATTTTTCAGCAAAACTTCATAGGACAGGAGGGAGTAACACATTATATTTAAAGTACTGAAACAAAAAAAAATAATAATAATAACTTATTGCCAAGAATACTTTACCAGCAAGGCTATCATTCAGAATTGAAGGAAAGAATAAGTTTGCCACACAAGCAGAAGCTAAAAGTTCATCATCACAAAATGGATCCTATAACAAATGTGAAAGGATCTTCTTCAAGTGAAAGGAAAAGGCCATAACCAGAAATAACAAAATATATGGAAGAAAAAAATCTCACTAATAAAGACAAATATATAGTAAAGGCAGCAGTTCAAACCCTTAAAAAGGGGTAGAATGAAGATTAAAAGACAGAAATTGCAGAACTATCTTCAATATTTAAAATGAAAAAGAATCTGAAAAACAACATAACTGAATCACTTTGCTATACATCAGAAACTAACACAACATTCTAAATCAAATATGTTTCGATTTTTTTAAAAAAGGAAAAGTTGTAAAAATAACTACAACTACATTAAAGAGTTAGATGATACAAAAAATAGAAAGATGTAAAATATGGTATTCAAAACATAAAACATGGGGTGTGGAGTAAAAATGTAGCGCTTAAAAGCATTTGAACTTAAGCAGCTGTCACTTTAAAACAGATTTATATAATGTGTGTATATATATAAATATATAAAATTGTGTATATGTGTGTATATAAATATATATGTAAGAATACATATATGTATGTCTATATATATTGAACTGGATCATAAATAAGGCAGAATGCCAAAGAATTGATGCCTTTGAATTATGGTATAGGAGAAGACTCTTGAAAGTCCCGTTGACAGCAAAGAGATCAAACCAGTTGATCTTAAGGGAAATCAACCCTGAATACTCATTGGAAGGACTGATGCTGAAGCTGAAGCTCCAGTATTTTGGTCATCTTGTGCAAACAGCTGACTCAGATTGGAAAAGTCCGTGATGCTGGGAAAGATTGAGGGCAAAAGGAGAAGAGGGTATCTGAGGATGAGATGGCTGGATAGCATCACCAATGCAATGGATACGAACTTAGGCAAATTTCAAGAGATGGTGTGGGACAGAGAGATGGTGTGCTGCAGTCTATGGAGTCTCAAAGATTCAGACAAGACTGGGTGACTAAATAACAATAACAACGTGTGTGTGTGTGTATCAGTTCAGTTCAGTTCAGTTCAGTCGCTCAGTCGTGTCCGACTCTTTGCGACCCCATGAGTCGCAGCACGCCAGGCCTCCCTGTCCATCACCGTCTCCTGGAGTTCACTCAGACTCACATCCATCGCGTCCGTGATGCCATCCAGCCATCTCATCCTTGGTCGTCCCCTTCTCCTCCTGCCCCCAATCCCTCCCAGCATCAGAGTCCTCTCCAATGAGTCAACTCTTCGCATGAGGTGTCCAAAGTATTGGAGCTTCAGCTTCAGCATCATTCCTTCCAAAGAAATCCCAGGGTTGATCTCCTTCAGAATGGACTGGTTGGATCTCCTTGCAGTCCAAGGGACCCTCAAGAGTCTTCTCCAACACCACAGTTCAAAAGCATCAATTCTTCGGCGCTCAGCCTTCTTCACAGTCCAACTCTCACAACCATACATGACCACAAGAAAAACCATAGCCTTGGCTAGACGGACCTTAGTCAGCAAAGTAATGTCTCTGCTTTTGAATATACTATGGAGGTTGGTCATAACTTTTCTTCCAGGGAGTAAGCGTCTTTTAATTTCATGGCTGCAGTCACCATCTGCAGTGATTTTGGAGCCCAAAAAAATAAAGTCTGACACTGTTTCTACTGTTTCTCCATCTATTTACCATGAAGTGATGGGGCCAGATGCCATGATCTTTGTTTTCTGAATGTTGAGCTTTAAGCCAACTTTTTCACTCTCCTCTTTCACTTTCATCAAGAGGCTTTTTAGCTCCTCTTCACTTTCTGCCATAAGGGTGGTGTCATCTGCATATCTGAGGTTATTGATAATTCTCCCGGCAATCTTGATTCCAGCTTGTGTTTCTTCCAGTCCAGTGTTTCTCATGATGTACTCTGCATAAAAGTTAAATAAGCAGGGTGACAATATACAGCCGGAAAATTTTATGCAGAGATGGGCTCGATAAAGGACAGAAATGGTCTGGACCTAACAGAAGCAGAAGATATTAAGAAGAGGTGGCAAGAATACACGGGAGAACTGTACAAAAAAGATCTTCACGACCCAGATAATCATGATGATGTGATCACTAATCTAGAGCCAGACATCCTGGAATGTGAAGTCAAGTGGGCCTTAGAAAGCATCACTACGAACAAAGCTAGTGGAGGTGATGGAATTCCAGTTGAGCTGTTTCAAATCCTCTAAGATGATGCTGTGAAAGTGCTGCACTCAATATGCCAGCAAGTTTGGAAAACTCAGCAGTGGCCACAGGACTGGAAAAGGTCAGCTTTCATTCCAATCCCAAAGAAAGGCAATGCCAGAGAATGCTCAAACGACCACACATTTGCACTCATCTCACATGCTAGTAAAGTAATGCTCCAAATTCTCCAAGCCAGACTTCAGCAATACATGAACTGTGAACTCCCTGATGTTCAAGGTGGTTTTAGAAAAGGCAGAGGAACCAGAGATCAAATTGCCAACATCTGCTGTTTCATGGAAAAAGCAAGAGAGTTCCAGAAAAACATCTATTTCTGCTTTACTGACTATGCCAAAGCCTTTGACTGTGTGGATCACAACAAACTGTGGAAAACTCTGAAAGAGATAGGAATACCAGACCACCTAACCTGCCTCTCGAGAAATCTGTATGCAGGTCAGGAAGCAACAGTTAGAACTGGACATGGAACAACAGACTGGTTCCATATTTATGTATTTTATATTTACATATGTATATATACACACACATGTCAATATATATGAACTTCATGGTAATCTTAAACCAAAAATTTGCAATAGATACAGAGAAATAAAAGGGAAAGGAACCCAAACATAACACTAAAGAAAGTTATCATACCCCAAGGGAAGAGACTAAAGGAAGAGCGTAGAAGTATTACAAAAGCAAGCAGAAAACAGTTGACAAATGTTAACTGTCAGTAAGTATACACCTATAGTAGTATTAAACAATCTTCAAACCATCTGACAGTTGCACTCATTTCCCATGCTATGCTAGTAAGGTCCTAATTAAACTCTTTCATGCTAGGCTTCAGCGTTACGTGAGCCAAGAACTTCCAGATGTTCAAGCAGGGTTTAGAAAAAGCAGAAGAGCCAGAGATCAAGTTGCCAACGTTCACTGGATCATAGAGAAGGCAAGGGAATATCAGAAAAATATCTACCTCTGTTTCATTGACTGCGCTAAAGCCTTTGACTATGTGGATCATAACAAACTGAAAAGTTCTTAAAGAGGTGGGAGTACTGGACCATCTTACCTCTCCTGAGAAACCTGTATGTGGGTCAGCAAGGAACACTTAGAACCCTGTATGGAACAACTGATTGGTTCAGGATTGAGAAAGGAATACCACAGGGCTGTCTGCTGTCACCCTGTTTATTTAAACTATAAACTGAGCACACCATGAGAAATGCCAGACTGGATGAGTTAAGCTAGAATCAAGATAGGCAGGAGAGACATCAACAACCTCAGATATGCAGATGATATCACACTAATGGCAGAAAGTGAAGAGGAACTAAAGAACCTCTTGAGGAGAGTGGAGGTGGAGAGTGAAAAAGCTGGCTTAAAACTAAATATTAAAAAAGCTAAGATCATGGCATCTGGCTCCATTACTTCATGGCAAATAGAAGGGGAAAAGGTGGAAGCAGTGACAGATTTCCTCTTCTTGGGCTCTAAAGTCACTGCAGATGGTGACGCAGCCATGAAATCAGAAAACGATTACTGCTTTTCAGGAAAGCCATGACAAACCTAGACAGTGTGTTGAAAAGCAGAGATATTACTCAGTTGACAAAGATCCCTATAGTCAAGTCTATGGGAATAGTCAAGTCTATGGTCTTCCCATTGGTCTCACATACAGTTGTAAGAACTGGACCATAAAGAAGGCAGAATGCCAAAGAATTGATGTCTTTGAATTTGGTGCTGGAGAAGACTCCTGAGAGTCCCTTGGACAACAAAGAGATCCAACCAGTCAATCTTAAAGGAAATCAACCCCGAAGACTCATTGGAAGGGCTGATGCTGAAGTCGATGCTGCAGTATTTTGGTCACCTGATGCGAATAGCTCGCTCATTGGAAAAGTTCCTGGTGCTGGGAAAGATTGAGGGCAGAAGGAGAAGAGGGTGTCAGAGGATAAGATGGCTGGATGGCATCAACAGTGCAATGGACAGAAACTTGGGCAAACTTCAGGAGATAGTGAGGGACAGGGAAGCCAGGGAAGCCTGGCATGCTGCAATCCATGGGTTCACAAAGAGCCAGACACAGCTGGGCAACTGACCAACAGCAGCATACACCTATCAAAATCAGAGATAAAAGAGAAGTTACAACCAATATCACAGAAATACAAACACTCATAAGAAACCGCTGTAGACAATTATGTGCCAATGGATTGGACAACCTGGAAAAAAATGTATAAATTCCTAGAAACATACAGTCTTCAAAGACTGAATCAGGAAGAAATAAAATATCTGAACTGACTGATTGCTATAATGAAATTGAATCAGTAGTCAAACAACTCTTAACAAACAAAAGTCCAGAATCAGATGGCTTCACAGAGGAATTCTACCAAGTATTTAAAGAACCAGTTGGGATTTTCCTGGATGTCCAGTGGTTAAGACTTCATGCTTCCACTGCAGGGGGCCCAGGTTTGATCTCTGGTTGGGGAACTAAGATCCCATAAGTCAAGTGGCTTGGCCAAATAAAGAACAGATAATACCTAGTCTTGTCCAACTATTCCATAAATATTGAAGCAAAAGAAACACGTTCAAACTCATTTTACAAGGCCAGCATTAACCCTGATACCAAAACCAGACAAAGATATCACACAAAAAAGAAAATTACAAGGTAGTGATACCTGATGAGATCTGAAAATCTTCAACAAATATTAGCAAATGGAATTCAATAACAGTTGAAAGGATTAAACACCATGATGAAGTAAGATTTATCCCAGGGATGCAAGTAGGAGTCAATACCCACAAATCAATCATGTGATAGATCACATTAACACATTGAAGAAGAAAAATCGTATGATCATCTCAATAGATACAGAAAAGATTTTGACAAAATTCAATGTCTGTTTATCATAAAAACCTTCAATAAAGTGGTTATAGAGGGAACATAACATAATAAAGGCCATATATGAAAAACCAACAGCTAATAATATACACAGTGGTAAAAAGCTTTAAACTTTTCCTCTAGGATCAGGAACAAAACAAGGACACCCACTCTTTTTTTTTTTTTAAGGACACCCACTCTTACCAGTTTTATTCAACATGTTACCGTTATTCCTGGCCACAGTAATTAGGTAAGAAAGATAAATAAAAGGCATCCAAATAGGAACAGAAGAAGCAAAACTGTCGCTATTTGCAGATATCATGATTCTATATATAGAAAACCCTGAAGACAATACCAGAAAACGATAAGAACTAATAAATGAATTCAGTAAAGTTGTAGGATGCTTCCATGGTGGCTCAGAGGTAAAGAATCTGCCTGCCAAGCAGGAGATGCAGGTTCGATCCCTGGATTGAGAACATTCCCTGAAGGAGGAAATGGCAACCCACTCCAGTGTTGTTGCCTGGAAAATCCCATGGACAGAGGAGCCTGGTGAGCTTACAGTCCATGGAGTTGCAAAGAGTTGGACATGACTTAGAAACTAAACAACAAAGTTGCAGGAGACAGTATTATCATACAGAAATCTGTTGCATTTCTATACACAAATAATATGCTATCAGAGAAATTACAGTTGTTCTTTTACAACTACATCAGAAATAATAAAATAGGAATAACTTAACCACGGAGGTAAATGACATGTTCACTGAAAACTATAACACAAATATGAAAGAAATTGAACACAAATAAATGGAAAGGTACACCATGGTAATGGATTGAAAGAATTAACATTATTAAGATGTCCATAGGGCCAAAGTAATCTTCATATTCAATACAATCACTGTCAAAATACCCATTGCATTTTTCACAGAACAGATAGTCCTAAAATTTGTGTGGAACCACAGAAGACCCCAGACAGCCAAAGAGAGCTTGAGAAGGTACAAGGCTTGAGTTGTCTTGCTTCATGATTTCAAAATCAAATTTGTGTGGTATACAAAGCCATAATAAACAATATGGTACTGGTATGAAACCAGACGCATAGATCAGTGGAATAGAACAGAGCGCATTTATATGGTCAACTTTATCATGAGAAACGCTGGACTGGAAGAAACACAAGCTGGAATTAAGATTGCCAGGAAGAAATATCAATAACCTCAGATATGTATATGACACCACCCTTACGGCAGAAAGTGAAGAGGAACTAAAAAGCCTCTTGATGAAAGTAAAAGAGGAGAGTGAAAAAGTTGGCTTAAAGCTCAACATTCAGAAAATGAAGATCATGGCATCCGGTCCCATCACTTCATGGGAAATAGATGGGGAAACAGTGGAAACAGCGTCAGAGTTAATTTTCTTGGGCTCCAAAATCACTGCAGATGTTGACTGAAGCCATGAAATTAAAAGACGTTTACTCCTTGGAAGAATAGTTATGATCAACCTAGATAGTATATTCAAAAGCAGAGACATTAGTTTGCCGACTAAGGTCTGTCTAGTCAGAGCTGTGGTTTTTCCAGTAGTCATGTATGGATGTGAGAGTTGGACTGTGAAGAAGGCTGAGCGCCGAAGGATTGATGCTTTTGAAGTGTGGTGTTGGAGAAGACTCTTGAGAGTCCCTTGGACTGCAAGGAGATCCAACCAGTCCATTCTGAAGGAGATCAACCCTGGGATTTCTTTCGAAGGAATGATGCTAAAGCTGAAACTCCAATACTTTGGCCACCTCATGTGAAGAGTTGACTCATTGGAAAAGACTCTGATGCTGGGAGGGATTGGGGGCAGGCAGAGAAGGGGACGGCAGAGGATGAGATGGCTGGATGGCATCACTGACTCGATGGACGCAAGTCTGAGTGAACTCCTGGAGTTGGTGATGGACAGGGAGGCCTAGCGTGCTGCGATTCATGGGGTCGCAAAGAGTTGGACACAACTGAGCGACTGAACTGTACTGAACTGATCTGTCTTAAAGCAGCCAAGAATATTCAGTGGGGGAAAAAGTCTTTTCAATAAGTGATGTTGGGAAAATCGGACAGATAGATGTCAGAGAGTGAAAGTAGACTCTTTTCTAATGCCAGATATAAAAATAAATGCAAAGTGGATTAAACATTTAATGTTAGACCTAAAACCATAAAACTCCTAGAAGAAAATATAAGCAATGAGCTCTTTGGCATTGATCTTTGTAATGTTTTTTGAATCTTTCTGGGCGAGGACAGTAAGAACAAAAATAAACGTGACTATATCAAACTAAAGAGCTTTGGCACAGTGGAGGAAACTATCAACAAAAGAAAAAGGCAGCCTACTGAATGGGAGAAGATATTGTAAATGATATGTTCAATAAGGGGTTAATATCCAGTATATATAAGGAACTCATAAAACTCAATATAAAAAAGCCAAATAATCCAAGAAATCAGCAGAGGTCCTAAATAGATATATTTCCAAAGAAGACATACAGATGGCCAACAGGCCCATGATGAGGTGCTCAACATCACTAATCATCAGGGAAATGCAGCTCAAACCAGAGAGATAGCACCTCACACCTGTCAGGGTAACTTTTACCAAAAAAAAACAAAACACAGATAACAGGTGTTGTTGAGGAGATGGGGAAAGGGCAACCATTCTGCACTGTTGGTGGGAATCTACGCTAATACAGTCACTATGAAAACCAGTATGGAGGTTCCTCAAAAAATTAAAAGTACAATTGGCATACAACCTAGCAATTTCACTTTTGGTCATTTATCTGAAGAAAATGAAAAACACTAATTTGAATAGATATATGTATGTTCACAGCAGCAGTATATATAATAACTGTGATACAGACGCAACCTAAGTGTCTATTGATAAATGAAATGGATAATGATTATACACACATACATAGATATATTTACATATACACACACACACACACACACACACACAGTGGAATATTACTTAGCCATAAAAAGGATGAAATCTTGTCCTTTGTGACAACATGGGTGAATCTACAGTGTATAATCTAAGTGAAATAAATCAGATGGAGAAAGACAAGTACTATATGATTTCACTTACATACAGTATCTAAAAAATAAAAGAGCAAACATAGCAAAACAGACTCAGATACAGAGAATAGGCTAGTGGTTGCTCAAAGGGAAGGAGTAGGGAGAAGGGGTTAAAAGGTACAGGGAATTGAGAGGGTCAAAATAAAAAAGTCATGTGGCTATAGCATACAGCATAGGAATATACTCAAATTTTTTAAAAGATCTTCCTTATATTTTTCAAATCTGACTGATCATTGATCTATATTTTTTGTTTTTTATGGTTTCTAGCTTTTATTTCTTTAGTAGTTTTAGTCATTTTTTAAAATATCTTTTTGAATAGCATTTTTACTCTATTTAACTCCTATTTTGGGGGGATGCTAATCCTTCTATTTGTTCTTCCCTCTGGCTCTTGCTCATGGCAGATGGTTTCTTCACACATTTTGTAATTTTTTATTTTGAGCTTATCTTCCTCTGTTAATCCTTAGGAGACTGGTTATAGGAGTTCTCCATTACTGTGGTTTTACTTTGACTTCTCTGGCAGGTATCCCAACCAGGGCACGAGAAGTTTTGGATTCCTGTTTTCCTGTGACTGAATTCAAAGAATGATTTGTTACCTAAGTCCTTACATTTGTTACATAAAGAACTTTACAAAATATAATAAATACATTCATCAGCTATATTTTTCAAAAGAGATACACTCAGTTTTTGTTTTGTTTTTCTCGTTTTGCAAAAATTTATGTTTAATTTTTGGGTGTTGAAACAAAAGACTTTCATACTGGCTCAGTTCATTATTTTTGCCAGAATCCTAACTCTTCATTATCTTTTAGTTTATCAACAGCTTGGACTTTGTGTTATGTTAAAGGGAAATTTAGTTTTCTTTTACTTCCCCCTCCACATTTTCCCAGAGAAGGCGATGGCACCCCAGTCCAGTACTTTTGCCTGCAAAATCCCGTGGACGGAGGAGCCTGGTAGGCTGCAGTCCATGGGGTCGCAAAGAGTCGGACATGACTGAGCGACTTCACTTTCACTTTTCACTTTCCTGCATTGGAGAAGGAAATGGCAACCCACTCCAGTGTTCTTGCCTGGAGAATCCCAGGGACAGGGGAGCCTGGTGGGCTGCCGTCTATGGGGTCACACAGAGTCAGACACGACTGAAGCAACTTAGCAGCAGCCCCATTTTCCGTGTAGTCTTTATTCTTTTTATTTTTTGTCTATTAATTAATTTTTAGCCTTAAATAATATACTTTAATTTTTGACTTTTAGTCCAGCAACTTTCTACAGTATCTTCTAAGTACTTGTAATGTGTGGTATTAACATTAGCACACATCCACCGTTTCTTCTACTTTTGTCATCTGTCTATATTATCTCTCAGCTATTTTAACAAATAACTTTGTATGCCAGAATATATAGAAAATAAATTTCATGTATTTTTGAACATCAAAAATATCTTTTATGTGATCTCTCATGTAATTGCTTTGGCCAACTGTAGAGAATTTCTTTTCAGATCTTTGTAGGTATTCAGTTCAGTTCAGTTGCTCAGTCTTGTCCAACTCTTTGCGACCCCATGGCTACAATCACCATCTACAGTGATTTTAGAGCCCCCCAAAATAAAGTCTGACACTGTTTCCACTGTTTCCCCGTCTATTTCCCATGAAGTGATGGGACCGGATGCCATGATCTTCGTTTTCTGAATGTTGAGCTTTAAGCCAACTTTTTCACTCTCCTCTTTTACTTTCATCAAGAGGCTCTTTAGTTCCTCTTCACTTTCTGCCATAAGGGTGGTGTCATCTGCATATCTGAAGTTATTGATATTTCTCCTGGCAATCTTGATTCCAGCATGTGCTTCTTCCAGCCCAGTGTTTCTCATGATGTACTCTGCACAGAAGTTAAATAAGTAGGGTGACAATATACAGCCTTGACGTACTGCTTTTCCTATTTGGAACCAGTCTGTCAAAATCACAGCAGATGGTGATTGCAGCCATGAAATTAAAAGATGCTTACTCCTTGGAAGGAAAGTTATGACCAACCTAGATAGCATATTCAAAAGCAGAGACATTACTTTGCCAACAAAGGTTCATCTAGTCAAGGCTGTGGTTTTTCCAGTAGTCATGGATGGATATGAGAGTTGGACTGTGAAGAACACTGAGCGCCGAAGAATTGATGCTTTTGAACTGTGGTGTTGGAGAAGACTCTTGAGAGTCCCTTGGACTGCAAGGAGATCCAGCCAGTCCATTCTAAAGGAGATCAGTCCTGGGTGTTCTTTCAAAGGAATGATACTAGAGCTGAAGCTCCAGTACTTTGGCCACCTCATGTGAAGAGTTAACTCATTGGAAAAGACTCTGATGCTGGGAGGGATTGGGGGCAGGAGGAGAAGGGGACAACAGGATGAGATGGCTGGATGGCATCACTGACTCGATGGATGTGAGTTTGAGTGAACTCCGGGAGTTCATGATGGACAGGGAGGCCTGGTGTGCTGCAGTTCACGGGGTCGCAAAGAGTCGGACACGACTGGGTGACTGAACTGAACTGAATTGAACTGAACCACAGCATGCCAGGCCTCCCTGTCCATCATGAACTCCCGGAGTTCACTCAAACTCATGTCAATTGAGTCGGTGATGCCATCCATCCATCTCATCCTCTGTCGTCCCCTTCTTCTCCTGCCTTCAGTCTTTCCCAACGTCAGGGTCTTTTTAAATGAGTCAGCTCTTCGCATCAGGTGGTCAAAATATTGGAGTTTCAGCTTCAACATCAGTCCTTCCAATGAATATTCAGGACTGATCTTTAGAATGGACTGGTTGGATCTCCTTGCAGTCCGAGGGACTTTCAAGCGTCTTCTCCAACACCACAGCTCAAAAGCATCAATTCTTCTGTGCTCAGCTTTCTTCACAGTCCAACTCTCACATCCATACATGACCACAGGAAAAACCATAGCCTTGACTAGATGGACCTTTGTTGGCAAAGTAATGTCTCTGCTTTTGAATATGCTCTCTATGTTGATCATAACTTTCCTTCCAAAGGGTAAGCATCTTTTTATTTCATGGCTGCAGTCACCATCTGCAGTGATTTTGGAGCCCCCAAAAATAAAGTCAGCTACTGTTTCCCCATCTACTTGCCATGAAGTGATGGGACCAGATGCCATGATCTTAGTTTTCTGAATGTTGAGCTCTAAGCTAACTTTTTCACTCTCCTCTTTCACTTTCATCAAGAGGCTCTTTGGTTCTTCAACATTGTTTTCTGGTATTTAGTATTTCTGAAATTTTGTCTAATGCCAATCAACCTGTTTTAGTCTGAAATTTCACAGTGATATTTGACTCTTTTATAAATTAATTAAAAATTAATTAATTATTTTTGGTTGTGCTGGATCTTTTGGTTGCTGCGTGGACCTGCTCTAGTTGCAGCATGAGGAGCTACTCTTCATTGTGGTACATGGGCTTCTCATTACAGTGGCTTCTTTTGTTGCAGAGCACAAACTCTAGGCACATGGGCTTCCATAGTTACAGTGTGCAGACTCTAGTATGCACAGGTTTCAGAGTTGTCGAGTGTGGCTCCGCAGTTGTGATGCATGGGCTTAGTAGCTCTGCAGCACGTGAAAGCTTCCCGGACGAGAGATTGAACCCATGTCCCCTGAATTGACAGGCAGATTCTTACCCACTGTACCACCACGGAAGTCCGATATTTGAGTCTTGATGTGAGTTTTTGTTCATTTATTTTGCTGGGTGTGATCTGAAGGCTTGTATTTCTGAACTCTGGAAGGTTCTCTTTGATTATTTCTTTGACAGTGGCTTCTCTTTAGTTTTCTCTAGTGTCTCTCCTGGTCACTAGGTTATCTGATTTTAGTGTTCCTACAATGATTCCTTTTGCGGGGAGGACAGAGTTGCACTGCGTAGCTTGCAGAATCTTAGTTCCCCAAACAGGGATAAACACAGGCCCTTAGCAGTGAAAGCTCGGAGTCCTAACCACTGGACCACCAGGGAATTCCCCTAGAATGATTCTTTAAACCTGTGAACTTTGATCTCTTACTTTGTGTTTTTATCTTTCTTGGATCTATTGCTGAAAAAAATGGCATTTTCCAATTTTATTATTTTATTTTAAATAACTAATTTTTGTCTTTTAACTTATGTATTTATTTTTTTGCTTTAAACTCTCATTCTGTGAATCTTTATTCTGGGATGTCAATACCTTAAAGCTTAGCTTTCCATAATCATCTCATTCAGTTCATCAAAGGAGAGTTTTCTGGCATTTTTCCTTGGGTTGGAATTTTTATTGGAATCACTGAATTTATAAATGACTTTGTGTAGAAAAATGACATTTTAATGCTTTTGAACCTTCCTATCTCTGAGCATGGTATTGGTTAAATATATTTAGGCTTCTCGGTAAGTGAATAGTTTATTCGACCTTTTAAAACAAATATTTATTTGGCTGTGCCAGGTCTTTGTTGTGGCATGCAGTATCTTCGATCTTCATATGGCATGCAGGATTTATATAATAGTTAATACATAACAATAAAATTTAATTCATTGATGGCATTTTTGTGTAACATTAAGATATGGTTAAATATAATTTTTATATATTTTTGATACAAAATAGAACATGAAAGACCTAAGGAATGAATGTTGATTGTATGTTGATTATGGGTTTGTCTTAATACCATTTCTCAGGTTGAAAAGAGCTATATTCTTTTTGTATTTTCTTGCTTAAGGAGTAAGCTTTTGCGCTTAGCCATATGAGAGGAGTGACAGGTTTGAAAATGTTTGCAGTTCTGAATTGTATTATCATCAAATAGAGAATCATCTCGTCTCTAGAGACAGAGTTTAGAGATTCTCTTTTTCTCTACAAGGAATATTGCCTCTGAATTAACTTGGACAGTCTTCAAAGTATCTTTGAAGATTGTTACGTCAACTAGTGGTGACCTTCCTGTGGCTTATTTAGGACATCTGAGGTAAATTCATGTCACAACTTACTGAACAGTTGACTAGACTTACTTTTGGTGTTAAGTGTTAGAAAATATTTCTTACCCTCCAATTTTATTTTAATCATAACTAGTTGATTTTTCACATAATAGTCTAATTATGTAATCTTATGAACCTTGATTTTTCAAAAATTTCCCCATCACAATAGTAGACAGGTAAACTTCTAACTTTTCTTCTGCTTGTTTGGCATCTAAATCACCTACTCCCCTAATTTACTTATTTTTAGAATTTTTTCCAAACCTTACTGTTTATCCCACCTCATTCCTTTCTTTGAGTTTAAGTCTCTGTGATAACTTTTTGCTGTTGCCTCTAATAAGTTATTTTCCAAAGGAGCTAATTCAATTTCTATTGAATACTGAACCTTAAGTCAGAATACCTGGGTTTGAATCCAGACGCTAGCCACTTCAATGACTTTTAAGCAAGTAAATTAATATTTCTGATTCTCAATTTTCTCATCTGTAAAATGAGAATAATAGCTCATAGAACTGTGTTGAGGATGAAAGTATAGGATATATGAAAATTTCTAGCACCATTCCTGGTATATAGTAGATGCTGTATAAATATTCGTTTCTTTCTATTTTGATAGAAACTGTGTAAGAGAAGACTATTAACATTTTCTCTCCCCCGATAGTATCCAGTATAAAGATTCTGAAAAGGGAAAAACAGCAAGAGAAAGTCTCAGCGTAAGGCTTTGAAGGTTGAGATTAGCAAAGTGTAGAATATAAAGAAAACTGATTTTATTCTTGAATTTTAAGTTTTAGTTTTTAAAAATAGAGAATTTTATGATCATTATATAATAAATAATTGCTAAATGTAGGGTATTTAGACACCAAAAGTTCAAAATATGAGAGGATAACAGTTGTTATTAGGTAAAATCTAAAAAGCTGTAGGCAGCTGAAATCTTTAAGTAAGTAGACAAACATTTTATTATTAAGTTTTGCTAGATATATTTAGAAAAAAAATCTTTATAAATAACTTCATTCCAGAATGAATTCTTTGTCTTCTGATATGTTTTGGCTGGTAGAAAAATGAATTTGTCAGATCCATTAAACAATTTCTTATTTTTAAAACTGTCAAAATATGCATATATCTTTTGTGGCATCTTTTCACTGTATATTTTAAACAGAGGTCAAATTAAATGAAGACAAAACTTTGACTCTCCAAAGAATTGAGAAGTTTTAAATAGAGGAATGGCATACTTAGTTTTCTCTGCAAGTGTGCTCAGTAGCTTAGTCATGTCTGAGTCTTTGTGACCCCCCTGGAACTGTAGCCCACTAGGCTCCTCTGTCCATGGGATTTTTCCAGGCGAGAATACTAGAGTGGGTTGTCATTTCTTCCTCCAGGGGATCTTCTTGACTCAGGGATCAAACCTGCCTTTCCAGTGTCTCCTGCATTGTCAGGCAGATTCTTTACCACTGGGCCACCTGGAAAGCCCCTAGTTTTCTATATTCTGTGCTTAAAATTATTTTATGTAATATGGGAATGGATCTGAGGTCAAAGGTAAGGGAAGACTGGAGGCCAGTGAAGTAATACATACAGGTATGATGTCAAGGTTTGAAATAGTGGGAAGGGAAAATAGAAATGAAGAAGGGACTCATGAAAAAGAAAAAAAAAATACTTTCTTGAGATAAATTTGATAGGACTGGATATTGGTTGGCTCTTTTAGTAGTTTTATCTTGCTTCTAAGTCTGTTGGTGACAGTCTATTAACTGTCCTTAGTCTGACAGTGTCATGATTTCCCTTTCAGTCTTGAAGGGTGTTTTTACTGGATATAAAATTTTGTGTTGATA
Organism: Capra hircus; assembly: GCF_001704415.2. NCBI lineage: Eukaryota > Metazoa > Chordata > Mammalia > Artiodactyla > Bovidae > Capra > Capra hircus. The sequence continues at coordinate 82,423,302 of NC_030815.1, forward strand.
GTGCTTTTAGCACTTGAATAATGCACTGCTTCCTCCTGGCCACCTTGGTTTCTAATGAGAAATCTACTGTTATTTGAATTTATGTTCCCTTAAAAGTAGTATGTTGATACAATTTCTCTCTGATTGCTTACAAGAGTTTGTCTTCTGTCTGCGGAAGTTTAATTACACTATATCTAAATATAGTTTTCTTTGGGTTTATCATTTTGGAGTTCATGCAATTTTTGCATTCTGTAGGTTTATCTTTTTCCCCAAATTTGGGAAGTTTTCAGCTGTATTTCTTTCAGTACCTTTTCATTCACTGTTACTCTCTTTTTTCTCTTGGGACTACTTTGATACAAGTATTAGCTCTTTTATTACTGTCCCTCGGGCCTCTAAGACTTCTTTTTTCCTGGACGTTTCCTTTCTGTTGTGTAGAATAATATTGACCTGCTCCTATGTATATTGATTCTGTTGTCCGTCATCTCCACTGTAGTATCAAATCCAACCAGCAAGTTTTGTTATTCAGTTATTTTTCAGTTCTAAAGTTTTTTTTTGGTATCCTCTCTTTCTTTGCTGAGACTTAATATTTTTAATTTGTTTCAACCATATTTCAAGCATTTTTGAAGCATTTTTATTGTGGCATTTAAATCCTTGTCAGATGATTCCAACATCTGATTCTTTGCAGTGTTGTCAAATATTAATTGTCTTTTCTCATAAAAATTGAGAGTTTCTTAGATCTTGGTGAGAGTAGTAATTTTTTATTGTATACTCGATCCTTTGAATATTATGTTATGAGACTGTGTATCTTATTTAAAACTTCTGTTTTAGCCAGACACCATGCCAGCCACATGAGATTAGAAATCCATGTCTCTTGCTTGGCCTATGTTGCTATCCTGAGATTGAGGCACTTTATTGCTACTTCTGCATGGCTTTCCTCATACCACAGAGGGGACCTTGGTTATAGCTTGACAGAAGTCAAAAGTTCGAGCTCCTTTGTCAGTCTTCCCTGACACCACCTGAATGAGAATGAGAGGCACCTCTTTACTGTCAGGCAAAGGTGGAAATTTAGTCTCCCCACTCAGCCTTGGATGACAAAGTTAGGGTTAGGGCCACAGATTTTTTTTTCTATGGTGTTTGCAATAATAGGCCGGTTATTGTCTTTATTTTTCTGTCTTAAAACTCTATGCCTTTCCTGCTTCTTTGCCTAAAGGAAGAGGCTTTTCTTAGGTTTCTTTTGTTTTCTTTTTCTTTTTGGTCTGTTGACTGCTCTTGGCATTTCTAGTTCACTGGCTTCTCCCAAGGAACTTCCCAGGTGACTCAGACAGTAAAGAATCTGCCTGCAATGCAAGAGACCTGAGTTCGATCCCTGGGTCGAGAAGATTTCCCTGGAGAAGGGCATGGAAACCCACTCTGGTATTCCAATCTGGGATATATTAGGCAGAAATACAGCCAGAAAACTCACTGCCATGTTGTTCCTCTTGTGGTCTGTAACCATTCTGTGTTCCCTCCAGCTTTCATAATCTTGTGTTTCATTTTATATATAATGTCCAGGGTTTTCAGCTGCACTTAGAGAAATAAAGACAAGTACATTTTTTAAGTGTGTATATTTATTTAGCTAGAGTAAATTAGCAGTTTTTAAAAGTTATGTTAGGAAAATCATAGATAATAGTATTTGAGTATCCAAAAAATGTAGAAACAAAAAATGTAAACTCCAAAAAATGTAGCACAGCCTACTTAAATGAGCTCTAATGCTCAAATTTCTTAGAAATATTCTGTTACTCTTGTTGTTCAGTCACTAAGTCATGTCCAGCTCTTTGCAACCCCATGGACTGCAGCACGCCAGGCTCTCCGGTCCTTCACTGTCTCCCAGAGTTTTCTGAGATGCATGTGCATTGAGTCAGTGATGGTCCCTAAATATCTCATCCTCTACTTCCCCCTTCTTTTGGCTTCAGTCTTTCCCAGAATCAGGATCTTTTCCAGTGAGTTATCTCTTTGCATCAGGTGGCCAAAGTATTGGAGCTTCTACTTCAGAATCAGTCCTTCCAGTGAATATTCAGGGTTGATTTCCTTTAGGATTGACTGGTCAGATCTCCTTGTAGTCCAAGGACTCTCAAGAGTCTTCTCCAGTCCACAATTCAGAAGTATCAGTTATTTGGTGCTCAGCCTTCTTTATGCTCCAGCTCTCATATCCATACATGACTATTGGAAAAACTATTGCTTTGACTATATGGACCTTTGCTGGCAAAGTGATTTCGTTGCTTTTTAATATACTGTCTGGGTCTGTTATAGCTTTCCTTCCAAGGAGCAAGCGTCTTCTAATTTCATGGTTGCAGTCACTGTCCATGGTAATTTTGGAGCCCAAGAAAAGAAAATTTGTCACTGCTTCCACTTTTTACCCTTCTGTTTGCTGTGAATTCATGAGACTGTATGCTGTGATCTTAGTATTTGAATGATGAGTTTTAAGCCAGTTTTTTCACTCGCTTCTTTCACCCTCAAAAAGAGGCTCTCTTTAGTTCCTCTTCACTTTATGCCATTGGAGTGGTATCATCTGCATATGTGAGGTTGTTGATATTTCTCCTGGCAATCTTGATTCCGGCTTGAGCTTCATCCAGCCCAGCATTTCACATCAGGTAATCTGCATAGCAGGGTGACAATACAGAGCTTTGTCATACTCCTTTCCCAGTTTTGAACCAGTCCGTTGTTCCATGGCTGGTTCTAACAGTTGCTTCTTGACCTACATATAGGTTTCTCAGGAGACAGGTAAGGTGGTCTGGTATTCCCATCTCTAAGAATTTCCATTGTTTGCTGTGATCCACACAGTCAAAGGCTTTAGCATAGTCATTGAAGCACAAATTGATGTTTTTCTGGATTTTCCTTACTTTCTCTATGATCCAACAAATGCTAGCAATTTGATCTCTGGTTCCTCTGCCTTTTCTAAACCCAGCTTGTACATCTGGAAGTTCTCAGTTCATATACTGCTGAAGCCTAGCTTGTAGGATTTTGAGTATAAGCTTGCCAGCATGTGAACTGAGCACAGTTTTATGGCAGTTTGAACATTCTTTGGCATTGCCCTTCTTTGAGATTGAAATGAAACCTGACCTTTTCTAGTCCTGTGGGCACTGCTGAGTATTCCAGATTTGGTGACATCGAGTGTAGCATTTTAACACCATCATCTTTTAGGATTTGAAATAGCCCAGCTATAATTCCATTACGTCCACTAGCTTTGCTCTTAGTAATGCTTCCTAAGGCCCACTTGACTTCACACTCCAGTATGTCTGGCTCTAGGTGAGTGACCATACCTTTGTGGTTTTCTGGGTCATTAAGATCTTTTTTGTGTAGTTCTCTGTGTTCTTGCCACCTCTTCTTAATCTCTTCTGCTTCTGTTAGGTCCTTACTATTTCTGTCCTTTATCCTGTCCATTCTTGCATGAAATGTTCCCTTGGTATCTCGTTTTCTTGAGGAGATCTCCACTCTTTCTCATTTTGTTGTTTTCTTCTGTTTGTTTGCATTGTCCATTTGAGAAGGCCTTCTTATCTCTCCTTGCTCTTCTCTGGAACTCTGCATTCACTTGAGTATATCTTTCCCTTTTTCCTTTGCTTTTCCCTTCTCTTCTTTTCTCATCTATTTGTAAAGCCTCCTCAGACAACCATTTTGCCTTCTTGCATTTACTTTTTCTTTGGGATGGTTTTGATCACTGCCTCCTGTACAATGTTATGATCCTCTGTCCATAGTTCTTCAGGAATATTTTAGAGTGGTACCAAAAAAAAAATGTTCCATAGCAATTTTCCTTGTGGCATATTTGTGTTTTAATTACCTTACTCTTATAATGTTAATGTAATATTATATTTATTTTGTTATAGAAACCTGGCATCATTGAGTTACAGAGCAAAATTTGTTTTTACTGTTTTAATGTGCTTTTTTTCTAAATTTACTCCAGGGCTGGTGGACTAGGCCTTAATTTTGTTGGTGCCAATGTGGTTGTATTATTTGACCCTACATGGAATCCAGCCAATGATCTTCAAGCAATTGACAGGTACAATAGTGACAAAATTTGATGTGACCTGTAAAAGCTTTAATCTAAAAATGCTCCTGAATCTTTTAGGTTGCCTGTAATGTGACTGTGATTAGAAGATAAGGAAACCATTGTGAAATTTTTTTTAACTTTTGTTTAAGATAACTCTGAACTTTTAAATCCAAATGGCAGGCTGTTAGTCATTTATTTCCCCTCCATCTCAAGATCTCATTATTGGGACAAGATTAATTTAGAAGAGAGAATAAATCCCTACTCCTGCAGGAAAGTCGAAAAGGCCACTACTGGTAGACCAGAAGTTTTAAGAAACTCATGAAAGAATTTTTATGATGAAGGGACCAGCAGAGAAAAGCCACAATCCAAAGTCAATAGGAGAGTATAGAGAATTTTCAAGCATGGGATCAGCAACTTCAGGATATGAGAGTAGACCAGAGTACATCATTCCAGGAGATTAGTGTGCTGACTCTAAAACAGATTCCTGTCCCATACTTTGTACATAAAGAGGGATTAACCTATTAACATGTGCTTCTTGATCAAAACTGAAAGAATCATTTCATAAATTTTATAAATAAGTGGGAAATCAGACTGACAGAATATTCTTAAAGTGGTTGTTTGCACCAGATCATAAAGCATGGAAACCCAGCTTTCTTAAACAGTCCATTTCATCATTGTCTGAAAGGTTTCTGAATACAATTCTTTTACCTCCTTAGTTAAATTTATTTCTAGATATTTTATCCTTTTTGATACGATTGTAAATGGGATTTTATTATTTCTCTAATAGAGCATTGTTAATGTATAGAATGCAACAGACTTCTGTATATTAATTTTGTATTCTGCAGCTTTACCAGATTCATTGATGAGCTCTAATATATTTTTTTTCTTGCATCTTTAGGATTTTCTGTATATAGTGTCATCATGTAGAAACACTGAGTTTTACTTCTTCCCCTCTAACTTGGGTATGAGTATGTTGTTAGCTGTGGGCTTATCATATATGGCCTTTTTTATATTGGGGCATGTTCCCTCTATTTTCAGTTTCTTGGGTTTTTTAAATCATAAATGGATATTAAATTTTGTTGAAAGCTTTTTCCACATTTATCAAGATAATAAATTTTATTCTTCTATATGTTAACATGGTATATCACATCAGTTGATTTGCAGATATTGAATCCCTTGCATCCCTGGGATAAAATCTCACTTGATCATGACGTATGATCCTTTTAATGTGTTTTTGAATTTCAGTTTGTTGAAGATTTTTGCTTCTGTGTTCATCAGTGATATTACCTGTGATTTTTATGATATCTTTGTCTGGTTTTGGTATCAGGGCAATGCTGACCTCATAGAATGAGTTCAAAATGACATTAGTTTGAGAAAGATAGTGTTAACTCTTCTCTGAATGTTGAATTCATCTGTGAAGCTGTCTGGTCCTAGACTTTGTTGTTGGTAGTTTTTTGATTACCAATTCAGTATTGTTACTATTAATTAGTCTGTTAAAAATTTCTATTTGTTCATGGTTCAATCTTGAGATTCATTTCTAGTAATTTGTTCATTTCTTAGTTATTCACTTTATTGGTGTATAATTGTTTTTAGTAATCTTTTACAATCCTTTGTATTTCTGTGATGTCAGTTGTGACTTCTCCATTTTCATCTCTGATTTTATTGATTTTAGTTTTCTGTCTTTTTTCCTTGAAGAATCTGGCTAAATTAATTCTTGTTACCTTTTGAAGAACCAGCTCATAGTTTCATTGATCTGTTCAAATTTTTTAGTCTCTATGTCATTTATTTCTGCTCTGATGTTTATTTCTTTCCTTCACTAACTTTCAGTTTTGTTCTTTTTCTAGTTCTTTGAGGTGTAAGTTAAGTTTAGTTTGTTCATTTGGGTTTTTTCCCTGTTTCTCTTGTTTCTTGACAGAGGCTTGTAATGGTATAAGCCATGAGACTGCTCTTACTGAGTCCCATACATTTTGGATCATTGTGTTTCCATTTTCATTGTCTGCAGGTATATTTTTATTTGTCCATTGATTTCTTCAGTGATTCATGGTTTTTTAAGAATGTATTGTTTAAACTCACATATTTGTGTTTTTGCAGATTTGTTTTAACTGGTTAGTTTCTCGTCTCTATAGTTATGGTCAGAAAAAGAGGCTTGATATCATTCCAATCTTAAATTTACTTGTTTTGTTGCCTAACATATGGTCTGTCCTGGACAGTATTCCATGTGAACTTGAAAAAAAGGTCATTCTTCTGCTTTTGGATGAAATATTCTATCTTTATCTATTTAGTCCATCTGGTATAATATGTTGTTTAAGACCAGTGTTTCCTAATTCATTTTCTCTTTGGATGTTCACTAACCCCAGTAATGTCAGTGGGGTCTTAAAGCTCCCTACTATTAATGGTGCTACTATCAGTCTCCTTTTATGTCTGTTAATATTTGCTTTATGTATGTAGGTGCTCCTTTGCCAGATGCATACACATTTACAATTGTTATACCTCCTTTTTAAATTGATCCCTTGATCATTATGTAATGTCTTTGTCACTTCTGCAATCTTTGTTTTAAAGTCTGTTTTCTCTGGTGTGTGTTGCTACCCCAGTTTTCTTTTCCTTTGCATTTGGAAGGAATATCTTTTCCCATCTCCTCAGTTTCAGTCGGCGTGTCTGTAACTCAAGAGTGAGCCTCCTGTAGGTAGCATATAGATGGCTCTTGTTTTTGTATCCATTCAGCCACTCTGTGTCTTTTGATTGCAGCATTTAGTCCATGTACTTTTAACGTAGTTCCTGATAGATGTGTTCTCCTTTACATTTTCTTGTTTTGTGATTGTTTCCGTAGTTCTTTTTTCTTTCTTTCTTCTTCTGTTATCTTCTTTGTGATTTGATAGGTATATTTAGTGTTATGTTGGTATTCCTTTCTCTTTCTTCTGTTTGTTTAGATTTTTGGTTTGTGGCTACTGTAAGATATAATATAGCACTCTATTTACAGGGCTTCCCTGATGGCTCAGTGGTAAAGAATCTGCCTGCCAAGGCAGGAGACATGGGTTCGATCCCTGGGTCAAGAAGATTCCCTGGAGGAGAAAATGGGAACCCACTCCAGTATTCTTGCCTGGGAAATCCCATGGAGAGAACGGAGCCTCCAGGCTACAGTCAAAGAGTCAGACATGACTTAGCAACTAAACAACAACTGTCTGTGTACCTGATTATTTTAAGTTGCTGATCTTTTAAGTTCACACACACTTATCAACCCTAAATTTTTACTCTCCCCCCCCAGAATGTTTATTATTTTTTACATCTTATTTTATATCTCTTTGTTTTGTGTGTCCCATACTATTTGTGTCTTTTAACCTTCCTACCAGCTTTACACATGGTGGATTTACTACTTTTACTGTATATTTGCCTTTACTAGTGAGATTTTTTTCCTTCCATAATTTTCACGTATCTAGTTGTGGCCTTTTCTTTTTCACGTAGAAGAGTCTCTGTAACATTTGTTGGAATTCAGTTAGTGGCACAGAACTCTTGACTTTTACTTATGTGTGAAACTTTTGATCTCTCCAGATCTATATGAAGCTTTGCTAATTGGAATATTCTTGCTTATAGGTTTTCCTCTTTCATCACTTCAAGTATATTGTGTCACTTCCTTCTGTCCTGCACAGTTTCTCCACAATGCTCATAGCATTAGGGATTTGCCTTTGTATATAACTTGTTGCTTTTCCTTTTTCTCTTTATCTTTAATTTTTCACATTTTAATTACACGTTTCTTGGTGTGCTCCTGTTTGGGTTGGTCCTGTTTGGAACTTTTTGTGCTTTCTGGACCTGAATATCTTTCCTTTTCCAAGTTAGGGAAGTTTTCAGCATTATGTCTTTAAATATGGCCTCTGCCCCTTTGTCTGGGGCCCCTATAATGTGAATGCTAGTATGTTTCATACAGTTCCAGAGGTCTCAAACTGTCCTTAACTTTTTATTCTTTTTCTTTTTTCTGTTCAGCTTCAGTGATTTCCACAGCTGTATCTGCCAGCTCACTGATCTATTCTTCTGTATCATATGATCAACTGTTAATTCATTTTAGTATATTTTAAAGTTGTATTTATTATTTTTATTATTGCAGTATAACTGACATATAACATTATAGTGTTTTGTAAACAAAATATTACTGATTTACAGTATTATGTTAGTTTTGGGTATACAGATAGTGATTCAGTATTTTTACAGATTATACTTCATTGAAAGTTATTATAAGACAATGGCTATAACTCCCTGCACTATGCAATATCTTCTTGTTGCTAATCTATTTTATATACAGTAGTTTGTATTTCTTAATCCAATTACCCTATCTTGTCCCTATCCCCTTCCCTGACCCCACTGGTAAGCACTTGTTTGTTTTCTATTCTGTAATTGTGTTTCTGTTTTCCTGTATATGTATTCATTTGTTTTATTTCTTAGGTTCCACATCTAAGTGATATCATATAGTTATTTATCTTTCTCTGATTTAATTCACTAAGCATAATGTTCTCTAGGTTCATCCATGATGCTGTAATTGGCAGAATTTCATTCTTTTTTATGGCTGAGAAATAATCCATAGGAAAGCTATGACAGACGTAGACAGTGTGTTGAAAAGCAGAGACATTACTCTGCCTGCCCTGTATAGTCAGGGCTGTGGTCTTCCCAGTGGTCATATATGGTTGTGAGAGCTGGACCATAAAGGAGGCAAAGCACCAAAGAATTGATGCCTTCAGACTATGGTGGAGAAGACTCCTGAAAGTCCCTTGGAGAGCAGGGAGATCAAACCAGTCAATCGTAAGGGAAATCAGCTTTGAATATTCGTTGGAAGGACTATTACTGAAGCTGAAGCTCCAGTTTTTTGGTCATCTGATGCGAACAGCCAACTCATTCGAAAGGTCCCTGGTGCTGGGAAAGATTAAGGGCAGAAGAAGAAGAGGGCATCAGAGGATGAGATGGCTGGATGGCATCACTGATGCAATGGACATGAACTTGACAAATTTCAGGAGATAGTGAGGGGCAGGGAGGCCTGTTGTGCTGTAGTCCATGGGGTCACAAAGAGTCGGATATGACTGGGTGACTGAACGACAACAATAATCTATTCTTATATGTATACCACATCTTTATCCATTTGTATGTTGATGGACACTGGATTGCTTCCATATCTTGGCTATTGTAGTTAATACTTCTATGGACATTGGAATGCGTGAATCTATTCAAATTAGTGTTTTCATGTTTTTAGATATATACTCAAAAGTGGGATTGCTGGATCATATCATAGTTCTATTTTTAGTTTTTGGAGGAATCTCCATACTGTTTGCCATAGTAGCTGCACCGATTTACATTCTTACCAGTAGTGTACAGTGATTCCTTTTTTACTCCATCCTTGCTAACAGTTGTTTGTGGTTTTGTGATGACAGTTATTCTAAGACGTGATAGCTGATAGCTCATTGTGGCTTTGATTTGCATTTCTCTAATAATTAGTGACATTGACCATCTTTTCAGGTTCCTGTTAAATTCTTAGGAAGATTTCTCTTCAGGTTGTCTGCCCCATTTTTGATTGGGTTGTTTGGTTTTTTTGACATTGTTTTCTTGATACTGAGTTCTATGAGCTATTTATATTTTTTGGATACTAACGCCATGTTGGAGAAGGCAATGGCACCCCACTCTAGTACTCTTGCTTGGAAAATCCCATGGTCACAGGAGCCTGGTGGGCTACAGTCCATGGGGTTGCTAAGAGTCAGACACAACTGAGCGACTTCACTTTCACTCTTCACTTTCATGCATTGGAGAAGGAAATGGCAACCCACTCTAGTATTCTTGCCTTGAGAATCCCAGGGATGGGGGAGCCTGGTGGGCTGCTGTCTGTGGGGTCACACAGAGTCAGACATGACTGAAGTGACTTAGCAGCAGCAGCAACAGCAACCCCATGTTGTTCATATCATTTGCAAATATCTTCTTCCATTCCTTAGGTCATTGTCTCATTTTGTCAATGGTTTCCTTTGGTGTGCAAAACCTTGTAAGTTTAAGTTTCATTTGTTTATATTTGCTGTTATTTCCCTTGCCTTAGGAAATTGATCTAAAAACAGTTGATACAGTTTATGTCATAGATTGTTCTCTGTTCTCTTCTAGGAGTTTTATGATTTCAGTACTTAGATTTAGGTCTTTAATCCATTTTGATTATTTTTGTTGGTGGTGAGGAAATATTCCATTCTCATTGTTTTACATGTGGCTGTCCAGTTTTCCAAGAACCACTTGTTGAAGAGACTGTTTTGTCCATTATATATTCTTGCCATCTTTGTCATAGATTAGTTGTCTACAGGTGCATGAGTTTATTTCTGGGCTCTTTATTCTGTTCTATTGATATGTAAAGTGTTTGGGAGAGAGTTTCAATTTCAGATGAAGGGACTCTGGTAACTCAAAGTCATATTGTTGTTCAGTCCTTCAGTCCTGTCCAGCTCTTTGCAACCTCATGGACTGCAGCATGCTAGGCTTCCCTATCTTTCACTATATCCCAGAGTTTGCTCAAACTCATGTCCACTGAGTTGATGATACCATTCAACCATCTTATCCTCTGTCACTCCCTTTTCCTGTTGCCCTCAATCTTTCCCAGCATCAGGGTCTTTTTCCAGTGACTCAGCTCTTCACATCAGGTGACCAGTATATTGGCACTTCAGCTTCAGCATCAGTCCTTCCAATGAATATTCAGAGTTGATTTCCTTTAGGATTGACTAGTTTGATCTCCTTGCAAGAGTCTTCTCCAGCACCACAGTTCAAAAGCATCAGTTCTTTGGTTCAGCCATCTTTATGGTCCAACTCTCACATCAGTACATAACTACTGGAAATACTATAGCTTTGACCCTATGGACCTTTGTTGGCAAAGTGATGTCTCTGCTTTTTAATATGCTGTCTAGGTTTGTCATAGCTTTCTTCCAAAAAGCAAACATCTTTTAATTTTTATGGCTGCAGTCACTGTCTACGTGATTTTGGAGCCCTAGAATATAAAGTCTGTCACTGTTTCTATTTTTTCCACATCTGTTTGTCATGAAGTGATGGGACTGGATGCCATGGTCTTAGTTTTTTAATGTTGAGTTTTAAGTCAGCTTTTTCCCTTTCCTCTTTCATTTTCATCAAGAGGTTCTTTAGTTCCTCTTCACTTTTTACCATTGGGGTGGTATTATCTGCATATCTGAGATCATTGATATTTCCCACAGCAATCTTGATTCCAGCTTGAGCTTTCTCCAGCCCAGCATTTCACGTGATGTACTCTACGTAGACATCAAATAAGCAAGGTGACAATATACAACCTTGACATACTCCTTTCCCAGTTTTGAACCAGTTCATTGTTCCATGTCCAGTTTTAACTGTTGCTTCTTGACCTGTATACAGGTTTCTCTGGAGGCAGGAAAGGTGGTCTGGTATTCTCATCTCTTGAAGAATTTTCCATAGCTTGTTGTGATCCATCCAGTCAAAACCTTTAGTGTAGTCAAGGAAGCAGATTTTTTTTGGAATTACCTTGCTTTTTCTGTGATCTAACGATGTTGGCAATTTGGTCTCTGGTTCTTCTGCCTTTTCTAAATCTAACTTGTACATCTGGAAGTTCTCAGTTCGTGTACTGTTAAAGCCTAGCCTGAAGGATTTTGAGCATTCCCTTACTAGCATGGTGGGCTTCCCGTGTGGCTCAGCTCATAAAGAATACATCTGCAATGTGGGATACCTGGGTTCGATCCCTGGGTTGGGAAGATCCCCTGGAGAAGGGAAAACCTACCCACTCCAGTATTCTGGCCTAGAGAATAACAGGGACTGTATAGTCTGTGGGGTTGCAAAGAGTCGGACACAAGTAAGCAACCATCACTTTACTAGCATGGTAGATGAGTACAGTTGTACTGTAGTTTAAGCATTCTTTGGCATTACCCTTCTTTGAGTTTGGAATGAAACCTGACCTTTTCCAGTCCTTTGGCCACTGCTGAGTTTTCTAAATTCGCTGGCATATTGAGTGTAGCACTTTAACAGCCTCATCTTTTAGGATCTGAAATAGCTCAGCTGGAATTCCATCACCCTCACTACCTTTGTTTGTAGTAATGCTTCCTAAGGTCCGCTTGATTTCACATTCCTGGATGTCTGCCTCTAGGTAAGTGGTCACGCTATCATGGTTATCTGGATCATTATGACCTTTTTTGTATGATTCATCTGTGTATTCCTGCCTCCTCTTCTTAATGTCTTCTGCTTCTGTTGGGTACATTCCGTTTCTGTCCTTTATTATACCCATCTTTGCATGAAATGTTCCCTTGGTATCTCGAATTTTTCCTCTGTTTCTTTCCATTGTTCACTTAAGATGGCTCTCTTATCTGTCCTTGCTCTCCTAAGGAACTCTGCAATCAGATGGGTTTATCTATCCTTTTATCCTTTGTGTTTCACTTCACTTCTTTTCTTAGCTATTTGTAAGGCCTCCTCAGACAACCATTTTGCCTTTTTACATTTCTTTTTCTTAGGGATGGTTTTGATTACTGCCTCCTGTACAGTATTAGGAATCTCCATCCATAGTTCTTCATACATTCTGTCTATCAGATCTAATCCCTTGAATCTATTTGTCACTTCCAGTGTATAATCATAGGATATGATTTAGGTCCTACCTGAATGGCCTCGTGGTTTTCCCTAATTTCTTCAATTTAAGTCTGAATTTGGCAATAAGGAGTTTATGATCTGACCCACAGTCAGCTCCCAGTCTTGTTTTTCTAACTGTATAGAGCTTCTCCATCTTCGACTGCAAAGAATATAGTCAGTCTGATTTCAGTACTGAGCATCTGGTGATGGGCAGAGTCTTCTCTTGTGTTGTTGAAAGAGGGTGTTTGGTATGACCAGTATGTTCTCTTAGCAAAACTCTATTAGCCTTTGCCCTGCTTCATTCTGTACTCCAAGGCCAAACTTGTCTGTTACTCCAGATACCTCTTCACTCCCTATTTTTGCATTCCAGTCTGCTATGATGAAAAGGACATCTCTTTTTGGTGACAGTTTTAGAAGGTCTTTTAGATCTTAATAGAGCCATTCAACTTCAGCTTCTTCAGCATTGATGGTTGGTGCTTAAATGATTTGTCTTGGAAACAAACTGAGATCTTTCCGTTGTTTTTGAGATTGTACCCAAGTACTGCATTTCAGACTCTAGTGTACTGCATTTTGGACTCTTGTGTAATGCAAGGGCTACTCCATTTCTGATAAGGGATTCTTGCCCACAGTAGAGATATAATAGTCATCTGAATTAAATTCACCCATTCCCATTGATACATAGACAAATATCAAAATCAGTATTATTTTAACTTTAAGTTATAATTCTTCTTGTTTTCTATAAACTTTAAAAGACAAGTGCATAAAATAATTATAACTGTTCTGCTAATGAATACATGGCATATAAAGATATAATTTGTAACATCAATAAAATAAAGGGTGATAGCAGAGCTGTAAAGGTGGTTTAGTGCAATTGAAATTAAGTTGGTATCAGCTTAAGATAGGATAAATTTGAACCCATGCAGTCTGACCTGCAGAGCCTAGACTTTCAACCAGCCTCTTCCCAATGACAGCTGCTCAGGAAAATGGTCAAATGAAAACACAGAAAAATTTCCGTTTCCTTTTGACTTAACAACACTTGTAATTATGTTCTTTCATCTAGGCCATCAGGACCTATCTTATTTCTCCCAGTGGTCCCTCAAACTACAGTTCACTCTGCTTTGGCATTCAGTGAAAGTCAGTTGATGATAAAACTAAATGAACAGGATTCTTCTTCTTCTCCCTCTCCTTCTGTTGACTCTGACTGGAGGAACCAAGAAGAAAAGGGAAGATACTGACCTCCATACTGTATAACAGTTTCTTGACACTCATCTTTATGTGATTAAAGACCTTTTACACATTTGTACTTCATAGACTTAGAAATTGATGACGCATGGGTCCAGTATAACATGTTACAAGGCTTTATCTGTAAGAGTAAATATTCTAACACAGTCTATCATTCAGCAAACAGTTGACTTGCACCAAAGGACATTTCCTTAGATCCATTTGTATTTATCCTTAGACCCAAATGCCTTGTGGAAGAGAAAGGGATTATGAGCCCCTCTCTAGCCACGCTGCAGGAGGCAAGTAACAATGCAGTAACTTATCTGGCTTTGCTGTGTCACAAGAGCACTCATTCTTTTCTGGGAAGGCAAGATTTTCAGTACCCCAATATGTCCTCTAGTAAAAGCCCTTCTCTTGGAGGAGGAATGGGCAAAGGAGGCAGAGGAAGCGCCAAATATAACAACATAGTGTGGCTTTATAAGGTCAAAATTAAATGTACCCCAGTTTATAACATTTTCAACCATGAGGCAATATGGCCTTGTCCATGATCCCCTGAGACTGTAACAGGTATTTAGAAGCAGGTGATCTCATTCAGAACATCCAATAAAACCTCCACCTGGAAGAAGCTACAGGGATTGTACCTATAGTTAACCAATGTGGTGAGTCAGGTTAGAGTTTTAATTAGCACTGCAGTCCGTATCAAAACACCTGGGGTACTAATCAACTGAGTGATCCAGTCAGACAGCCTGTGTGGAAATCTCAGTAGATGAAGGGTATAAATCTGCATTTCTGTAGGCTTGCCAGTTGATTAACTCTTCCCCTCAGGGTTGTTGTTGTTGTTTTTTTTTAACAGTTTCATTGAAGTATAATTAACATGCAATAAACTGCACATACTTCAAGTGTACAGTTGATAAGTCTTGATATAAGAATATAGCATGAACCCATAACCACAATCAAAATTGCAAACATATCCATCACCCTTCATATTTTCTTTGTGCCACTTTGTAATCCATCCCTCTTTCCTCTCCTGAGGCCCCTATTCCCAAGCAACCACTGATCTGCTTACTGTCACTATGGATTAGTTTGTGTTTTTGAGAGGTTTTATATAAATGGAGTCCTTCATAAGCTTAAGACTGCCATAAAAGAAAAATCTGAATTTAGGGAAAGTTTTGCACAGTAGAAAGTGATGTTTATAACAGAAATGAAGTTGATATGTATATGTTTTCTACTCCTTTTTATATGAATTTCTGTTTTTACATTATTATTAAATAATACAGCCTATCTAAACATGGACAGAGGAGCCTGGCGGACTACAGTTCATGGGATTGCAAAGAGTCGGACACGACTGAGTGACTAAGCACAAAGCACAGCACATACCTAAACATAAGATTTTTTTTCAATTAAAATTTTAGTAATGTTTCATTTTTATATTCATAAAGCTGCCTCCTGAACTTGAAGTTGTTTCACTTGATCTTGGTCGCCTTTTGTTTTTAATTTTTCTGCAGAGCGTATAGGATTGGGCAGTGCAGAGATGTCAAAGTGCTTAGGCTGATATCCTTGGGAACTGTGGAGGAGATCATGTACTTACGACAAGTATACAAGCAGGTGAATGTATTTCCCTTTTTCTATTTAAAAGTTAATATTTTTCAGTTTTAAGAAATTAATAATAAATTTTTATACAAATATATTTTTATTTTATTCTAGCTATAATAATGAATTTAATAAGATGATGGAATATACTGTAGAATACACTTCTATAAAACTAATTCTTAGGTTCATTGAATTTTAGAGCTGAAATTTTCTTACAGCAATACTTTACTGTACACACAAAATCATCTTGGGATCTTTAAAATACAGATTCTCATTTAGTAGTACTGGGTAGAGCCCAAGATTCTGCATTTTTAACAAACTCCCGGAAGTGCTAGCACTGCTAGTCTACAGACCACAGTTTGAATAGCAAGGTCACAGCTAAGTGTATGCCACAGATGTGGTAGCGGTACACCCAGACAGCCTGCGCTCTCTGGACAGCAGGATAGCCTCCTCTCAGAGTAGACATTCACATATTACCATTTTCTGTATATGTCATGAAGAAGACTGGAGAGGAATACCATAGAGAGATCTAATACAAATGTTTCAGGTTGTGTATAATGAAATCAGGACCCAGGATGCCCCAATAAATGGAATCATAGGAATGGAACTCAAGTGCAGTTAACTACTGTGCTGGTGTTTTTAATATTCATCTAAAATTGCAGTAACTCTGTGATATCCTTAGGGTATCAATCACTGCTCCATTTATGCCTCTAAACAAAGTTTATTTAGTCTATAACTGCCCACTTGAGAAGATCTGGAATGAGGTTCAAGTTTAATTATAAATGTTAAATTTGAATTACTCCCTATATATTTAGTTGGAATCTGTTTAAGAGCAAACATCTGCCACATGTGGTGGTAGTTAACCTAAGAATAATCCAACCTTAAATTTATGCTATTTTCTTAATTCTAAAAGTAGAATTGAACACAGACATTTTTATTTTTCTCCAAGCATTTAGCTCTGTAAGAAACTTGTAATCTTTTTGTTCTTTGGTATAGCACAATGCCTGAAAATTATCTTTTCAGACATATTTAAGTAATCTTGGGAAAAAGTAGAATATTATTTTTTGCATCCTTGGAGCAGCTCTTTAAAATACTATCTTTGACTTGTCACAAGTAAGACTCTTTTCTCAATCCTATTATTTCCTTTTGCCTATTTGGCCTGTTACATAATAATATGTAATAAAAAAGTCTTCAGAACATGAAAGTAATTAAAGTTTTCAGAAGTTTGTATGATCTAATTGCTTATTAAAATAAACCTTAGGGAACATTCAGCCATACAGCTTGGTAGGCACAAATAAAGATAAGATGGCCATTATGTGAGAAATGGCATACATGTGACTTCAAAGATTGATTGGATTTTGAACCAAGGGTGCAAATGACAAACACACTGTAGCCTCACAAGTGTTCTCAAATCTCTTGGGGCGGGAAGGGAATCTAAAATGATGTTTTAAAAAAAACCTATAAAAATGTTGGAAAACAAAAGAGTTCTCTCTGTGGGCTAGAAATGATAAGAAACCCTGAAAGACAAAGGGCAACTGAGATCAGATTGAAGGAAGAAATCTGTCATGAGAAGATTATTGGAAAAAGTAGGTGCAATTTATGAATATTCTAAGCTTAGAGTCATAGATACTAAAAAAAGAAAGGAGACTTGGGTTAAATATAATGCCCCCTCTTTGAGGTATTATTAATAATCTAACATGATCTTTCCCCCATTGTACCAAACTGCAGCCAATGGAAATGTTTGCTCTCAACTAGGAACAAAACATAGAAATACTGGAAGGAAAGAAGCAAAGCTCCAAATTTTTGCTGAAATAGAGAAGAAAGTCCAAAACAAATGCCTGCAAACCCCTCCACCTGCTCTCTGCTTTAAATAATTGTTGCAGTTGGCCTAGATGAGCATGTAAGACATTTGAAGTCAGATGAAACACCCCCCCCCCCACCACCAAATAGTATGGAACAGTTTTGGAAAATAAAAACACTATGAAAGTGTCCCTCAGAGATACCAGGTCCTTATCTCTGGAACCTGTAAATGTTACTTTATATGGAAAGAAGGATCTTTGCAGATGTGATTAAGGGTTTTTTGAGATGGGAAGATTAGCCTTGATTGTTCAGGTGGGCCCTAAGTTGTGACTTACAAATAAGAAGCAAAGGGAAATCTGACACAGACAGAAGAGAAGGCAGCGTACCACAGAGGCAGAGATTAGAACTGGGTAGTCACAAACTAGGAGAAGGCGATGGCGCCCCACTCCACTACTCTTGCCTAGAAAATTCCATGGACGGAGGAGCATGGTGGGCTGCAGTCCATGGGGTCTCGAAGAGTCGGACACAACTGAGCGACTTCCCTTTCACTTTTCACTTTCATGCACTGGAGAAGGAAGTGGCAACCCAGTCCAGTGTTCTTGCCTGGAGAATCCCAGGGATGGGGGAGCCTGGTGGACTGCCGTCTATGGGGTCGCACAGAGTCAGACACAACTGAAGCGACTTAGCAGCAATAGCAGCAGTCACAAACTAGGAGAAGGCAATGGCAACCCCACTCCAGTACTCTTGCCTGGAAAATCCCATGGAGGGAGGAGCCTGGTAGGCTGCAGTCCATGGGGTCATGAAGAGTCGGACACTTACTGAGCGACTTCACTTTCACTTTTCACTTTCATGCATTGGAGAAGGAAATGGCAACCCACTCCAGTGTTCTTGCCTGGAGAATCCCAGGGACCAGGGACGGCGGAGCCTGATGGGCTGCCATCTGTGGGGTCGCACAGAGTCGGACACAACTGAAGTGACTTAGCAGCAGCAGCAGCAGTCACAAACTAAGGAATGTTGACAGCCACCAGAAGTGAAAAGAGGCAAGGAATGGATCCTACTCTAGAGCTTGTGAAGAGAACATAGCTCTGCAAAACTTGATTTTACTCCAGTGATACTGCTATCAGTCTTATAGCCTCCTGTAAGAGAATAAATTTCTATTGTTCTAAGCCATCAAGTTTATGATAATTTGTTACAAGAGATACAGGAACTAATATGTGCGTGTGTGCTCAGTTGTGTTTGACTCTCTTCAACCCCATGGATTGTAGCCTGCCAGACTCCTCTCTCCATGGAATTTTTCAGGCAAGAATTCTGGAGTGGACTGTCATTTCTTCCTCCAGGGGATCTTCCCAACCCAGAGACTAAACCCATGTCTCTGTTATCTCCTGCATTGGCAGGCAAGTTCTTTATCACTGTTCTACCTGGGAATCCCCTAGGAACTATTATAGGCATTGAAAAAATAACATCAGAGAAAACAAAAGTAATAGAAAAGAGTAGATTTTTTTAAAAAACTATAAATATTCAAGAGGTAAGTGAGGTTGTAGGATCCTGGAAATAAGAAAAGACTACTGGAAAAAAATCCATTGGAGATCCAGAAAATGAAAAACTCCAGTAATAGGCTGAATACCAAAGAGCAAAGTTTCATCTAAAAGAACAAGCCACACAGTTCTTCTAGATTACAGAGCAAAAAGACAGGGAGAGAATACATGTAAGAACAGTTGGGAGGAATGAAGGTTAGACCTAGGAATTCCAGTGTCAGTCTTATAGTTGAAGAAGTTAACAGAAGAAAGAAGCCCCAAATAAAGGATGAAACTTTTAAGTAGTAGAAAATAAGAGTCCACAGATTATGTGAGCCTACTAAGTGCTAAATAGGATAAATGAGAATAGATCCACACTTAGATTGTCTTTTTATAGTTGTAAAATACCAAGGATAAAAAGATAAATCCTTAAAATACCCAGAGATAAACTTTATGGAGAGGAAAAAAAAATTATGAAAGTACTAGAATTAGGTAGATATCTAATTGTTGTTAGCAGTGTTGGATATCTAGGAGCAGTAACTTTAAATGAGGGGAAATTATAGCTCTGTATTATCAGAGAAAATGAATGAATTTTTAATTCAAAAGTTTTCCACAGTGGTATAAACTTTTCTTTCAGTGGTGAATTATACCAAACATTTAATATTCTTCTTGAGAACAGAGAAGGGAACAATTCCAGCCTACTTAAGAAAGATAGAAGAATACTGAAGCCAAAATTGGCAAAGACATTAAAAGAACAGAAAATTATAGACAAATATGTCTCATGAACATAAACGTAAAAGTCTTTAACAAAGCCTCTGTTAGAAGTTGAATTGTGCCCCACCACACCCCCCCCCCCCGCCACAAAAAAATGAATAAAAACTATGGTGAAGTCCATAATCTCTGGTAGCTGTGAATGGGATCTTATTTGGAAGTAAGATCTTTGCTGATGTAGTCAAGTTAAATGATGTTATACTCTATTAGCTGCTCCTGCTCCTGCTAAGTCACCTCAGTCCTGTCCGACTCTGTGCGACCCCATAGACAGCAGCCCACCAGGCTCCCCCGTCCCTGGGATTCTCTGGGCAAGAACACAGGAATGGGTTGTCATTTCCTTCTCTGATATACTCTGTTAGGGTGGGCCCTAATTCTGGTATGACTGATATTCTTACAAAAGGGAAATTTGGATGCAGACAAACACAGAAGGAGGATGCCATGTAATGATAGAGGCAAAGACTGGCGTGATGAAGCTGTGAACCACGGAATGCGTAGGATTGCCAGCAACTACCAGAAACTAGGAAAAAGGAAGGAAGGATTTTCCTTCCTTTAGAACTTTCAGAGAGAGTATGGCCCTGCCAATATCTTGATTTCAGGCTGAGCCTCCAGAATTGAGAGAGAATAAATTTCTGTTGTTTTATACCACGTGGTTTACGGTACTTTGTTACAGCAGCCTTAGGAAACTGATGCAGCCTCTAAGGCAAATGTTGTAAATCTGACTACATTTTTATATAAAACTTCTATATGACAAAGGAAGTACAAGCCAAATTAAAGGACAGACAGGAGGAAATATTTGCCATAAATATAATAAACAAAGGATTAGCATCTATAATATATAAAGAACTCCTACAAATCAGTAAAAAGACTATGATTAGACATTTTAGTGAAGAAAAAATACTAATGTATACATAATGCATATGAAAAGATGCTTAACCACACTTATAATCGAGAAATAAAAAAATAAGATTGCGTTCTGCATGTTCTGCAAAAGACTTTTTGTTCTGTGGGGTATTTTTTAGGGAGCTGGGGAGATTAATGTTGCTTGTTATTGGTGAAAATACTTCTAAAGAGATGCTCATTTACTGTTTTTGGAATACAGTGAGCATTTATTTTAGAAGTTAATTTAACAGCATTTTTAAATGCACTTTCTCCATATTTACCTTGTAGAAATATTCTCATATATGCACAGTGAAGAATGACAAGGATTTCTGTTCAGAATTGTATTTGTTTGAAAAATGGGAAAAAAGAACAGCCTAAATGTACAACAGTAACAGAATAACATAGATTCTGATATACCACATTATGAAATACCTTGGAACAGCAAAAAATTTTTTAGAAGATTATAGAACAGATGTACCTATGTGACACAATCTTTAAGACATTTAAAGTAACTTGCAGAACATGTGTACCAATTGTGTTGGTTTATAAAACTATTTATGTCTATAAAAATTTACATAAATATACATAAAATTTTATGTATATAAAAATAACTCTTAACTGCATTGAAAAATCTCTAGGAAGGATAAACCTAAATATTACAGTGTTGATTAGACTGATAAGGGATAATCTGTATTGTTCAGGGAGACTTGCCCTTTGATGTTTTTGTTTACATTTGTTTACAATAAAAGTCTTCAGGTATTTTATACTTAAAAAAAAAGAAAACACTTATACAATGATACAGTGACTGTGCTCCTTCTGGTTTGGAGCATTGCATATAATCTAGTTTGGCATTCAGAAATTCATCTTTCACATATATGTAATTTATTTAGAAGTAAATATGTATTTACAAAAGAGTTGCAAGAACAGCACAGAGAACTCCCAATTAAGTTCACCCAGCTTCTCCAGTTGTTAACATTTTACCACATTTGCTTTTTCTTTCTCTCACTCAGCCATGATCTTTATTCTTTTTCTGAACCATTTGCAAGTTGTAAACTTCCCACCTCTACATTCTCTGTATTTCTCTCTGTTTAAATGTACATATAAAAATAGCTTTATGC
This sequence comes from Capra hircus, assembly GCF_001704415.2. NCBI lineage: Eukaryota > Metazoa > Chordata > Mammalia > Artiodactyla > Bovidae > Capra > Capra hircus. Next base: position 82,444,790 of record NC_030815.1, read on the forward strand.
ATTATAAACACTCAGTTTTACATATTTTGCTGCAGCTTACTTCTCCTTCATCCCCTCCTCTCTTCTCAAAAATGTAGGTATCCAAATCAAGAAACTAACACTTACAGCATTACCTTATAATTCATAGAACCCATGCAGATTTCATCAGCTTTCCTGGCAACGTCTCCTTTCTCCTTCTGGCTCGGAATCCAATCCAGGATCATAATTACATTTCTCTTTGTGTCTCCTAAGTTTTCTTCAACCTTAAGTTACGCAGGCTTTCCTGGTCTTTCATGACCTTGACAGTTTTAAAAAGTAAAGCCTTTCCTTGTGTATACTTTCTCTCAGCATGTCCATTTGCTGTCCCCTCGTGTCCCAACTCAAGACAAGAATGGCACAGAAAGAGTGCTGTGCTCTTCTGATCGCAATGAAAGAAGGCACCCAGTGCCTAGATGACCTGACCTGCCAGCGATATTAATCTTGATCACCTGTCAAGTTTGTGTCTACCAGCTTTCTCCACTGCAGACTTACCATTTTTTTCATTTGTAAGTTGAAATATATATTATGAGAAGATCATCAGAGACCATGCCAATATAGTCAGCCCTCTGTTTCCATGGTTCTTTCACAGGTTCAAACAACTGTGGATTAAAGTGACACTTGAATTTGCCCTGTGCTAGCTATTTGCATAGCATTTATGTTGTTCAGTTCAGTTTAGTCGCTCAGTTGTGTCCGACTCTTTGCAACGCCGTGGACTGCACCAGGCTTCCCTGTCCATTGTATTTACATATATTTATACAGAGTTTGGGCTTCCCTAGTAGCTCAGCTGGTAAAGAATCTGCCTGCAATGCAGCAGACCCCGGTTTGATTTCTGGGTCAGGAAGATCCCCTGGAGCAGGAATGGGCTACCCACCCCAGTATTCTTGGGCTTCCCTGGTGGCTCAGATGGTAAAGAATCCACCTGCAGTGTGGGAGACCTGGGTTCGATCCCTGGGTTGGGAAGATACCTGAAGGAGGGCATGACAACCCACTCCAGTATTCTTGCCTGGAAAATCCCCATGGACACAGGAGCCTGGCAAGCTACAGTCCGTGGGGTTGCAAAGACTCAGACACGACTGAGCGACTAAGCACAGCACAGCATAGCACACAGAGTTTACATTGTATTGGGTGTTATAAGTAATCTAGAGATGATTTAAAGCATATAGGAAAGTAATGCTTAGCTTATATGCAGATACGATGCCATTTCATAAAAGCAGCTTGAGCATGCATGGTTCTGATATACATGGGGGTCCTGGAACCATACCAAGGGCTGAGGGACAACTGTACCCTGTTCCTCATCAGCTTTAGTGTTCTTTGGTGATTCCTGCCTGAATCAGCTACCACTGTGATGGTTTGTCAGATGGTGATTTTTCTATTTATTATTACTTCTTTTATATTTGTTGGCATTCTACCAAAAAGAGAGCCTTCCTTTATCTTCCATTGATTTAATCTGTGTGGACTCATGGGCTAGTATTTTAGTAACAAATTTTAGGAACACACTGAATATCATGAATTGTTTTTGTGTTCAGACTCATTTTTTTACCAGTGAGAACCCCTTCAAGGGGGCTTCTGTCTCATTTTGGTAAGCTGTCATCATGCTTATTGCACCTCCTTACTGTGGTGGGCTGAGTAATGGTCCTCCACATATACCTGCATCCTAATTCCCTGAACACACCTGGACTATGTGGGTGGGCCCAGTGTAATCACAAGGGTCCTTATAAAGGGAGGGGGTAGCAGTAGGGTCAGAAAAAGGAAAGAAGGCGGCAACATGACGACAGAAACAGAGGGTCAGAGAGAATGATGTGAAGATGCCTCATTACTGGCCTTGAAGATGGAGGATGGGGTCATGTACTCTTTTAACACGGTGAATAGTCCATTTTTACTTCTTGCATATCTTGTATATTGTGAAGAAATCTAAGCATTTCATAGCTTTGCATGAGTTTTTTCTTAAGCTAGAAACTACATTTTCCAAATACTGATATTTTCCCCCTTACTCTCTTGATTTGTAACAATGGTTTTGTTATAGTTACCCTAGAGATGGATGCATCTGGCCTTCAGTTTTACTTGGGCCACTTTGGAAAACTTAAATTTTAAGTACAAAATAATGTATCTTTTATAAATTTTGTGATAAAGCATTGGTAGGAGACAGAGATTCAGATGAATGCCTACAAATTACAACAGTCTGACAACACAGACTTTAAGGAAGTGTTTAAGGAAGTGTCAGTAGCAAGGGTAAAATCATCAGTAACCGGTCCATCAAGTAAATCAGTTGCTGTTGTGATTATGTATTTCCAGGACTATAACCTGTATTTTGGGGACGTATATAAAACAAATCAGTGTATTGATCCATAACTTATTCAAATTTAGGTCCCAAGGGTCTTGTTTTAAGGGGGACATCTGGCGATGAGAAATTGATACAAGTATAAATTTTGTGTTCAGCCAAACTCAGGTATAAATTCTACAAATGATGCTTCCTAGTGGGGCAGCTGTGAGAAAGACACTTGATTTCTCTAAATTTAAGTTATTTTATTTCTAGAAGGGAGAAGATAATATAGGATTGTAGGAATTAAATGAGAATATAAAAGTGCTGCACATACATCCAATAAACAGAAGCTGCCATTAGTAAGAATAATTTTAGTTACCTAAAGCAGCTTTGGCTGTTGTCATTCAGGCTCTGGCTCCTTTACGACCCCCTGGGCTCTAGCCCACCGGGTTCCTCTGTGCATGGGATTTCTCAGGCAAGAATACTGGTGGTGGTTGTTCAGTTGCTAAGTTATGTCCGACTCTTTGCGACTCCGTAGACTGTAGCTGGCCATGTTCCTCTGTCCATGGAATTCTCCAGGCAAGAGTACTGGAGTCGGTTGCCATTTCCTCCTCCAGGGGATCTTCCCAACCCAGGGATCAAACCTGAGTCTCCTGCATTGCCTGCATTGGCAGGTGAATTCTTTACCACTGAACCCCTGGGGAAGCTCCAAGGATGCTAGAATGGGTAGTTATTCCCTTCTCCAGGGGATCTTCCCAAGCCAAGGGTCGAACCCAGGTCTCCTACATTGCAGGCAGATTCTTTACTGTCTGAGCCACCAGGGAATACCAAGAATACTGGAGCTGGGTTGCTATTTCCTTCTCCAGGGGAACTTCTAATTCAGGGATCAAACCCGCATCTCCTACCTTGGCAGGTGAATTCTTTACCCTGAGCCACCAAGGAAGCCCCTAAAACAATGAATTATATTGCCTGGCACGCGCGGTTCACGAGCTTGCAAAGAGTGGGACACGACAGAGCGACTGAACTGAACTGATAGTACAAATCAGTCTGGTGAAAATCACAAAGTATCCCTTCTTACTAATCCTTCCATCAGCAATAGATTGAGGTTATTTTTCACTCTTTGTTTCTTTTAAGAAATGTTAGAGTGTACATGGGATTAATCAAAGTGTATTTAGTTATATACAGTAAAATATCTAATCAGTTAGGAGACACATTACGTTGATACTAAAGTGGTGTATGTCCTTAAGGGTTCCATGTCAGTGTTCTTGCTGAATTCACCATTGTTTCAGGGATGCAGTGTCTTTAAACAATGGTTGGATTTTTGCTGTTAGTTGACAGTGTAACCATGGCCACAATTAGTTTGATACCAACGTGGTTATTGTATAACTACTTTAGATTATAATTTAACTTTGGTGATGTAGGGACTATTTTCCAGTTTTAGTAGTTTCTATTGAAGTAAGAGTCTAGAGAGGAGAAAAGTGTTTTCAAATGTGTGCCTTTTACATTTTACATCAAGTGGCTAGGCCATAGAGAAATGATCTTGAGTCAGTTGTTAGAAAACAGATAAAATAGGAAATGTAAGATTTTGTTCTTTAATAAGACTGGACAGATTATTTCACCATAATGGCAACATCTGCCAGGGAAATTAAAATAAAATTTCCTCCCTACGGAGATTCTGCCTGCTCAAGCTAAAGCTGTGTATATACAGGGAATGCCAGGAAATTCTGACATATTGTTGGAGCAAACACTTCAAAAATATCTTGTGTTTTTTCTGTTATAGCAACTTCACTGTGTGGTGGTTGGAAGTGAAAATGCCAAGCGATATTTTGAAGCAGTTCAAGGATCAAAAGAGCATCGAGGAGAACTTTTTGGGGTCTATAATCTCTTCAAACTGAGGTCCCAAGGGTCTTGTCTTACAAGGGACATCCTGGAGGTGTGAAATTTTTCTTTGATCTTTTCAGTATTTTCATTATGGTTTTCTACCTCAGGAAAATTGCTGGTGCCATTTCAGAGAAATTTTTGGTTTTCTTCATAAAAAAGTCCTATATTTAGAATTTCTACTTTTAGTGAAATTGGAAATGAATTATTATACCTCTAATCAAGATTTTCCCCATGCATAGTTAAATTCAGATACATATACAAGGTAGTATGACCTTCCAAGGCCATTTTCAAACTGGTAAAGAGAAATTTATCATTTGGAAAACAGCTGTTGAAGTCAGGAACTAAAAAAAGAGACTTTCCTAAGTAAACAAAAATATAAAATGTGTTTTGATTAAAAGTTACCAAATACTCCCTGAGATGCACTCTCATGTCTTATGGAGACTTTCTTTTTCTGTTCCCAGTAAAAATTACACACCAATATTTCAAACTCTCCCAGTTGTGTTCATCCTCAGGATACAGATGTTTCTTATTCTTAACAGGATATTTATATCCTTTAAAAAAACTTTTAAATTCTTTAATATACTAGAATACTAAGAATATTAGCCTATGTTTTAGTTAATATTGATATGAGTATTGTGAAATCTTGGGCTGTCATTTTTTTTCAATCCCTTCATCATAAAGCTGAGGAAACTTGAGTCTTGAAAAACTTAAGGATATTTCCCTTAACTTCCAGGACTTTGTAGTAAAACCTTAATGTACTTCATTTATTTAATAGTACCATAAAAACAGTTCAAGGAGCTATTAGTCTCTGTCCTTAAAGAGTTTAGACCATGTTTATGGGATATGGAAGAGAACATTTATATAATGTACACGTAACATTGGTGAGCATATGTTAAGTCATTTCGGTAGAGGTTCAAATGTGATCACCAATGGATGGAGAAGAGGAAGGTATGTATTATTTGTATGTTGTGAATATTACAACCGTTATACAATGTCTGATGTATACTGCTGAGTTTTATTTTATAGTAATTATTTGATTCTGAATTGAGTGACCCATTTAAGGTTCCCCTTTTTCTTGTTTCGTATATGCTGGTTCTTTCGTGGACTTCTTGATTCCTTTTCTCTAATCAATAACCTTGTCTGTCCTTCAGGTCCCCCTCAGATCGTACCTCCATCACAGAGTGCTGCACAACATATGTACATTTGTGTTTCTAATTTGAGATCATTATCTGTAAAATATATTCATATTGTATTACTTTTCCTGTTTTCTGTTGTTGTTCAGTTGCTAAGTCCTGCCTGGCTCTGCAGCCCCATGGACTGCAGTATGCCATGCTTCCCTGTCCTTCACTCAGTTCAGTTCACTCACTCAGTCATGTCCAGCTCTTTGTGACCCCATGGACTGCAGCATGCCAGGCCTCCCTGTCTATCACCAACTTGCAGAGTTTACTCAGACTCATGCCCATTGAGTCAGTGATGCCATCCAACCATCTCATCCTCTGTTGTCCCTTCCTCCTCCCGCCTTCAATCTTTCCCAGCATCAGGATCTTTTCCAGTGAGTCAGTTCTTTGTATTAGGTGACCAAAGTATTAGAGTGTCAGCTTCAGCATCAGTCCTTCCATGAATATTCAGGACTGATTTCCTTTAGGATAGACTGGTTGAATCTCTTTGCTGTCCAAGGGACTCTCAAGAGTCTTCTCCAACTCCACAATTCAAAAGCGTCAATTCTTCGGCCCTCAGCTTTCTTTAGAGTCAACTCTCACATCCATACATGGCTACTGGAAAAACTGTAGCCTTCACTAGATGGACCTTTGTTGGCAAAATAATGTCTCTGCTTTTTAATATGCTGTCTAGGTTGGTTATAACTTTTCTTCCAAGAAAAGGTCCTCTTCCAAGGAGCAAGCATCTTTTAATTTCATGGCTGCAGTCACCATCTACAGTGATTTTGGACCCCCAGAAATAAAGTCTCTCACTGTTTCCACTGTTTCCCCATCTATTTGCCATGAAATGATGGGGCCAGATGCCATGATCTTGGTTTTCTGAATGTTGAGTTTTAAGCCAACTGTTTCACTCTCCTCTTTCACTTTCATCAAGAGGCTCTTTAGTTCTTCTTCACTTTCTACCATAAGGGTGATGTCATCTGCATATCTAAGGTTATTGATACTGATTATTAGGATATTGATATTGCCAGGTTATTCTCCTGGCAGTCTTGATTCCAGCTTGTGCTTCATCCAGCCCAGCATTTCTCATGATGTAGTCTACCTATAAATTAAATAAGCAGGGTAACATACTCCTTTCCTATTTGCAACCAGTCCGTTGTTCCATGTCCAGTTCTAACTGTTGCTTCCTGACCGGCATACAGATTTCTCAAGAGGCAGGTAAGGTGGTCTGGTATTTCCATCTCTAGAAGAATTTTCCACAGTTTGTTGTGATCCACACAGGCAAAGGCTTTGGCATTGTCAATAAAGCAGAAGTAGATGTTCTTCTGGAACTTTCTTGCTTTTCTGATGATCCATTGGATTTTCGCAATTTGATCTCTGGTTCCTCTGCCTCTCCTAAATCCAGCTTGAACATCTGGAAGTTCACGGTTCATATACTGTTGAAGCCTGGCTTGGAGAATTTTAAGCATTACTTTGCTAACATGTGAGATGAGTGCAGTTATGTGGTAGTTTGAGCATTCTTTGGTATTGCCTTTCTTTGGGTGACTTCTTCCATCCTGTGGCCACTGCTGAGTTTTCTAAATTTGCTAGCATATTGAGTGCAGCACTTTCACAGCATCATTTTTTACTAGCCTTCATTTATCTTTTACTATCCTTCACTATCTCCTGGAATTTGCTCAAATCTTGCCCATTGAGTTGGTCGTGCCATCTTATCTTCTGCCATCTCCTTCTCCTCTTGCCCTCAGTCTTCTCTCGCATCAGGGTCTTTTCCAGTGAGTTGGCTCTTCATGTCAGATGGACAGAGTATTGAAGATTCAGCTTCAGCGGCAGTCCTTCCAATGAATGTTCAGGGTTGATTTTCTTTAGGATTGACTGATTGGATCTCCTTGCTGTCCAAGGAACCCTCAAGAGTCTTTTCCAGCACCACAGTTATAAAACATCAATTCTTTGTGCTCAGCCTTCCTGTTTTCTGCTATATATCAAATAGTTTTGTTCTCTGTTTTTAATCAGCATAGCTGCTGTTCCTCTGTTAAAAAACTGTTATGTACGATATTGCATTTGACAGGTTATTAGACAGAAAGTTCTCTTATTCTCAGGTTGTCCTCAAAATATGTTATTTTTCCTCCAGGATTGTTTATTAATGACAGGACCCTCCATAATCTTATATTTTGTTTATGGGAGAATATGCTTAACTTCTCTCTAGGAATCTCATTGGCATTCAATTATTAAATTAAATTTTGAATTAAAATTGCTCATTTGTTATCAGTCAGAATTTAGTAGATTCATGTTGTGCTTTTGGCCAGATTACATTTTTAAATATTATTAGTCCAAGCCCTATATAAGGGAAGCATATATCATAAAGTAAAAGAAGTGTTTTACTTCCTGTGATACATTTTTAATTTTTCAAGGTTGTAGAAAAATCCCTTTTTAAATGTTTTAAGATATAGAAATTTGAATTTATAGAGCGCTTTTACTATGATGATTTCTGGGCATTTTAGTTCTATTTGACATTGACTTTCTTTTAATGGTTTCCCTTTAAAATATATATATTGATAACTAATTTCACAAATATTGAGTATGTGTGAAATGTCCAGTATTATACATCATAGAGCTGCTGCTGCTGCTGCTGCTAAGTCACTTCAGTTGTGTCCGACTATGTGCGAACCCATAGACAGCAGCCCACCCGGCTCCCCCATCCCTGGGATTCTCCAGGCAAGAACACTGGAGTGGGTTGCCATTTCCTTTTCCAATGCAGGAAAGTAAAAAGTGAAAGTGAAGTTGCTCAGTCGTGTCCGACTCTTCACGACCCCATGGACTTGCAGCCTACCAGGCTCCTCCGTCCATGGGATTTTCCAGGCAAGAGTGCTGGAGTGGGGTGCCACTGCCTTCTCTGATCATAGAGCTGCTGCTGCTGCTAAGTCACTTCAGTCGTGTCCAACTCTGCGAACCCATAGACAGCAGCCCACCAGGCTCCCCCGTCCCTGGGATTCTCCAGGCAAGAACACTAGAGTGGGTTGCCATTTCCTTCTCCAGTCCATGAAAGTGAAAAGTGAAAGTGAAGTCACTCAGTCGTATCTGACTTTAAGCGACCCCATGGACTGCAGTCCACCAGGTTCTTCCATCCATGGGATTTGCCAGGCAAGAGTACTGGAGTGGGGTACCATTGCTCTCTCTGGATCATAGAGCTAGGCATACAGAAATTAATAAAATAGATTAAAAGTCCTATCTACAAAAATTTACATTCTATTTGGGAGAAACAAATAATAAAGAGAAAAAATAACTGAATTTAGTATATCATGATGACAGATTCTAAAGATAAATATAGAGCAAGTAGAAGATGAATAAATTCTAGAGATGTAATACACAGCATGGTGAGTATTGTCAACAACACTATGTTATATACCCCAAAACTGCCTAAGGACCAGATCTTAATTGTTCTCACCACATGAAAGAAATGATATTATATGATACATTAGAGGTGTTAGCTAAAGCTGTGATGGTAATCATATTACAGCATATGTGCATGTGTACTCAAGTCACGTCTGACTCTTTGTGGCTCAGTGGACTGTAGCCCACTGGGCTCCTTTGTCCCTGGGTTGCCGTTTCCTACTCTAGCGGATCTTCCTGACCCAAGGATCAAACCCATGTCTCTTGGATTTCCTGCGTTGCTAGGCGAATTCTTTACCACTGAGCCACTTGCGAAGCCCCCCATTACAATATATAAACATATGAAATTAATACCTTGTAGATCTTAAATGTACATGCTGTAATATGTAAAGTATATCTAAAAAAAGAAAACAAAAATAGAGCCAGGAAACAAAGTGGGGAGACTGCCAAGGAAAGAGCATTACAATTTTAGATGGAGTAGCCAAGGAAGCATTCACTGTGAGATTGCATTTGACTCTTTGAAGAGACAAGGAAGAAATGTTTTAGGCAGAAAAACAATGCAAAGACCCTCAGAGAGGAGCATGCTCAGCATGATTTCAAAATGGCAAGGAAGCCAAAGTAGCCAGAGTGTAGTAAACAAGAGAGCCAAAGATGGGGCCAGTGAGATGACAGGAAGCCGGATCCTGTAGGAACTTTGGCTTTGACTTTGAGTGAGAACAAAAGCAATTGGAGTTCTGAATAGCAGAATGACATAGTGTAAGCTATACTGTTTATTCTAAAGATTAAGAATTGGACTATAGAAGTATAAGAACAGAAGCAAGAAGCCAGGTAGGGAGATACTGCAACAATCTAGCCAAGAGTTGGTGGTTTGGGCCAGAGGATAGTGGTGTGTACCCTGAGGCACTGACAGGATCTGCTGATGCAGTAGATATAAGGTATGTAGAAAAAGCAATTAAGGATGACTCTATACAGTCAGCAAAAACAAGACCAGGAGCTGACTGTGGCTCAGATCATGAACTCCTTATTGCCAAATTCAGACTTAAATTGAAGGTGGGGAAAACCACTAGACCATTCAGGTATGACCTAAATCAAATCTCTTATGATTATCCAGTGGAAGTGAGAAATAGATTTAAGGGCCTAGATCTGATAGACAGAGTGCCTGATGAACTATGGACTGAGGTTCGTGACATTGTACAGGAGACAGGAATCAAGACCATCCCCATGGAAAAGAAATGCAAAAAAGCAAAATGGCTGTCTGAGGTGGCCTTACAAATAGCTGTGAAAAGAAGAGAAGCAAAAAGCAAAGGAAAAAAGGAAAGATATAAGCATCTGAATGTAGAGTTCCAAAGAATAGCAAGGAGAGAAAAGAAAGCCTTCCTCAGCGATCAATGCAAAGAAATAGAGGAAAACAACAGAATGGGAAAGACTAGAGATCTCTTAAAGAAAATTAGAGATACCAAGGGATCATTTCATGCAAAGATGGGCTCAATAAAGGACAGAAATGGTATAGCCCTAACAGAAGCGGAAGATATTAAGAAGAGGTGGCCAGGATACACAGAAGAACTGTACAAAAAGAGCTTCACTGCCGGGGTCCAGCCCCCGCAAGATCTAGGGGAACCTGAAGGAAGAATGGCGTCTGCGGATGATTTAGAGAGAGATAAGGAAAGAATATTGTAGATAAGAAAATAGAGGAGAGAAAGAGGCTGATATTTTTTGGTTTACATAGAAAGCCAATAAAACTTTGAGACAAGAAGTTTGCCCTGTTTACGGAGGCCACAGGTGCCTTCCCGGTCTCCCGAGGGAGTGAAGACGCAGAGCGTCTTCCCGTTCAGGTCTTAGAAACCCGGGCAGATAAGTGAACGCAGGGAGCCTCTATGCTCCAAGGGATCAGCCTGAAAAAGAAAGTAAGAGAGAAAAAAAGAAAAACACGGGGTGACCAAGCTTCTTTAAACGAGGCCCAATAGCTTTATTATTAAAAGGTAGTTTTATACCTTGTCTTACACATAGAGGGAAATGAAAGATGCAAAGCCATACAGAGTCAGCCCAAACATTACATCTGTTTTGTCTTTATCGAAACCAGGATTATTTTTGCAAACCTTTTCCAAAAGCAATATCATGTACATTATCTTCTGGCCTTGGAGGCCCTCTTTTGATAAAGGCTTCTCAACCAGAAAACTTATTTTCTCTTGAAATGTTTTTTCTTATATTTCTAATCTATGTCAGCCTCAAAAAGTATTAAACAGAGTAACATTCTCACGAAGCAAATGTGCAGTGAGTTACAAGAAAGAACCAATTAGCTCAAAAGTCTGATGTGGTTAATTTCAAGGCTACACTTGTTTTTTTTTACTTTCCAACTATGTTAACTAATGCACTCCCAGGTGCACAGTGGATAAGAGATATGGGAACTTAGCAACAAGCATTGGCCCAATAATGAAATCCTACATTAGCACTACTCTAATAACTTTTAACTCTTTGAAAGGCTCTTTGTTTTAGGCTTTCCATGCCTCTCACAGTTGGGAGGATGTAAATAATCATATGCGTAGCTGCAAGAGTCTGGATATATCTGCCGACCAAGCTAAAATGCTAACAGAGGGGATTTGATTGGAAATATTCCTCTCATGTCCAGGAGACTTATTAGCTATAGCCCTAAGTTAATTTTCTCCAGAAAAAGGTGGTCAAGAAAAGCCCCCTGTTAATGTCAGAGGAGTTGGTGAAAGTCATGAAATAGTAAAACAGACAGATTTTGGTTTTGGGGTAGATGCTCAAGAAAGCCTAGGGAGCCTGTTGAGTTCTAAAGCCTTGCTTAACAGTTCTCTTCCACATGATTTTTGTCATGGGTGGGATCTCCCGTGGTGGCTCCCGGCACTTCACGACCCAGATAATCATGATGGTGTGATCACTCACCTAAAGCCAGACATCCTGGAATGTAAAGTCTAGTGGGCCTTAGAAAGCATCACTATGAACAAAGCTAGTGGAGGTGATGGAATTCCAGTTGAGCTATTTCAAATCCTGAAAGATGATGCTGTGAAAGTGCTGCATTCTATATGTCAGCAAATTTGGAAAACTCAGCAGTGGCCACAGGACTGGAAAAGGTCAGTTTTCATTCCAATCCCAAAGAAAGGCAATGCCAAAGAATGCTCAAACTACTGCACGATTGCACTCATCTCACACACTAGTAAAGTAATGCTCAAAATTCTCCAAGCCAGGCTTTAGCAGTACGTGAACTGTGAACTTCCAGATGTTCAAGGTGGTTTTAGAAAAGGCAGAGGAACCAGAGATCAAATTGCCAACATCTGCTGTTTCATGGAAAAAGCAAGGGAGTTCCAGAAAAACATCTATTTCTGCTATATTGACTGTGCCAAAGCCTTTGACTGTGTGGACCACAAGAAACTGTGGAAAATTCTTCAAGAGCTGGGAATACCAGACCACCTGACCTGCCTCTTGAGAAACCTGTATGTAGTCAGGAAGCAACAGTTAGAACTGGACATGGAACAGCAGACTGGTTCCAAATAGGAAAAGGAGTACATCAAGGCTGTATATTGTCACCCTGCTTATTTAACTTATATGCAGAGTACATCTTGAGAAACGCTGGACTGGAAGAAGCACAAGCTGGAATCAAGATTGCTGGAGAAATATCAATAACCTCAGATATGCAGATGACACCACCCTTATGGCAGAAAGTGAAGAGGAACTAAAAAAAAACCTCTTGATGAAAGTGAAAGAGGAGAGTGAAAAAGTTGGCTTAAAGCTCAACATTCAGAAAACTAAGGTCATGGCATCTGGTCCTATCACTTCATGCCGGATAGGTGGGGAGACAGTGAAAACAGTGGCTGACTTTATTTTTGGTGGCTCTAAAATCACTGCAGATGGTGACTGCAGCCATGAAATTGAAAGACGCTTACTCCTTGGAAGGAAAGTTATGACCAACCTAGATAGCATATTGAAAAGCAGAGATATTACTTTGCCAACAAAGGTCCATCTAGTCAAGGCTATGGTTTTTCCAGTGGTCATGTGATGTATGTGATAGTTGGACTGTGAAGAAAGCTGAGCCCCGAAGAATTGATGCTTTTGAGCTGTAGTGTTGGAGAAGACTCTTGAGAGTCCCTTGGACTGCAAGGAGATCCAACCAGTCCATCCTAAAGGAGATCAGTCCTGGGTGTTCATTGGAAGGACTGATGCTGAAGCTGAAACGCCAATACTTTGGCCACCTCATGCGAAGAGTTGACTCTTTGGAAAAGACCCTAATACTGGGAGGGATTGGGGGCAGGAGGAGAAAGGGATGACAGAGGATGAGATGGCTGGATGGCATCACTGACTTGATGGACATGAGTTAACTCCGGAAGTTGGTGATGGACAGGGAGGCCTGGCGTGCTGTGATTCATGGGGTCACAAGGAGTTGGACACGGCTGAGCAACTGAACTGAACTGACCCAGGGTATTTATGGGCTTCCCATGTGGCCCTGGTGCTGAAGAATCTGCCTGTCAATTCAAGAGACGCCAAGAGATGCTGTTTCGATCCCTCAGTCAGGAAGATCCCTTGGAGGAGGGCATGTTAGTCCACTCCAGTATTCTTGCCTGCAGAAGCTCTTAGACAGAGAAGCCTGGTGGGCTACTGCCCATAGGGTCCCAAAGAGTCAGAGATGACTGAAGTGACTTAACGTGCATGTACACTAGGGTGTTTGGACTAAGCAGCAGAAGACTGGAGTTGCCATATACCTGTCACTGAGGGGTTCTGACAGCTTGAAGAATTCTGGTGCTGTCAGTTACACCTATCATATTTGACTTCTGTTGAAGAGGAAAAAAGGAGTACTAGGAAGGAGGCTCCTCACTCCCTTAACGTGACAGCCTCTGGGCTTTGGTAGAAAAGAGCTTATTCAAGAACTCTATCATTCTTTCAAATTCAGTAGGAGAGATTCTCACTTGTTGCCTTGGGTGCCAGGTAACTGGAACCATATCTTTGGTAAATTATGAACACTGGTGTATTTATAAATTTGATATTTGTAACTCTGGTAATGATAATGTTATTTCCCCTTGTCTATCAAGAGATAGACTTGAAAGGAGAAATTAATGTATTTCCTTTTGAAGAAGAATTTAGTATTCTGGAATCTAGGCCATTAAATATCTCTGCTAAATGATATACCAAAAGCTGTAAAAGCATACTTTTCCTAAAAGATGTAGCTAGCCTCTTAGAATATTAAGATTTTTTTCAGTTTTATATAAGATGGATATTTTCATTTTCATATCTACTTCACTGAAGAAATCAATAAACATATTTTAATGAATATGAAATATAAGCACACTAGCAACATAAGCTAAAATATCAAGTTCCCAATACCCAGTATTTTCTATGATAATGTATCTTTAGAGTTATTGCAATGCTATATAATATTTATATAAATAAATATTATATAAATATTATATTACATACCAAGTTATATAGTTATCATATAGACATGGTTATTATAGGCTATCACTACTGGGTAAATTTTTAATATTTTTTTCACCTTCCCTCCCTACTAGGGCTTTTAGTGGAGTTTGCTGAAAAATTATATTAATTTTCTATCTGAAAAACTAAGCTTATGATAAGAATGAGTTTTTTATGGGCCCAGCAGATTTCCACAGTGCCTCTATACTATCTAAGAATTATATGAATTCCTGAATTAGCAAATTGAAAAATAGCATTAGAGAGTTAAAGCAAGCTGTACTCAGTTTACTTACTTACTTGTTTCTTTGCCACCCCATGTGGTTTGAGGGATCTTAGTTTCCCAGATAGGGATTGAACCCAGGCCCACAGCAGTGAAATTGCAGAGAGAGTCATAACCACTGAGAAAGTGAAAGTTGCTCAGTCATGTCAGACTCTTTGCTAACCAATGGACTGTAGCCCGCCAGGCTCCTCTGTCGGTGGAATTCTTCAGGCAAGAATACTGGAGTGGTTAGCTGTTCCCTTCTCCACTAAACTGCCAGGGAATTCCTTGTGTTCAGTTCTCCTAACTCTTAAGTTTTATCATGCCATTGCTGTAGTTTATCTGGTTGTTTCTACTTTATATATTAAACAGTGATTTGCATTTTTTGTAGAGAGAAGGCAAGGTGGAAGCTGGGATCATGACAGCTACAACGTGGTTGAACGAGGAAACTCCAGTACACAAACTAGAAACAGTAAGCAATTTTTTAATCTAGAGCTCCTGGGAAACATGTACATAATGATTTTAACTTTCTTTTCTTTTTCCTTCATTTTTCAATGTGTAAAGAAAATGGCTTTTTAAAAAGTCAGGGACACAAAGTTAGAGGACTGTCAGTAAAGTTAATAATTTAGGCTAATATTTCATATCATTAAAAAAATTCAGGAGCAATCTTCAGGTGTTTACATCCAAACTGGAATTTTAACTATACCAAACTACAAATTCAGAAATAAATGCACTGTGTAGGTAACCAGTCTAACATAAGCAACAAATTAAATGGAAAAATCACAATCAGTATATATTTAATATTATTAAATCCAGACATCAAACTCATTCTCTGACTCAAGCAGATATTTGAATCCTTTGTCTTGTGACAGTTTTAGTAGTTTGTCATCTCACATTCTACAGAAATTTATGTTGCCATCATAAAGCCTTTTTAAAAGTAAAGAATATGTATAAAATTTTAATTGCTGTTGCTATTTTTGCCTTTTTTCTTTTAAGAATTTAACTCTAAATTTATAGTAGCCCAAAGATATAGTGGGCTACATGATAACTAGCTGTTATGATATAATATCCATATGATACAGCAGTATATTATGTAACTATGATAACTATATGCAGTGATAGCTATTAATTTGTAACACTCCTGTAAATTTATATCACCCATTATGTGGTGAATTTTTTTTTTTTAATTTATAGAAATACATGAATATCAAATGTTGGCAGAAATATTACCAGATTATCGGATAATACTTTCCCCAAATCTTTCACTAATAAAACCTCAGTTTACAGAAACTGAAGAATATATTTATCTCTAATTGATGTGAAGAAAAATAAATATTAGGCTTAAATTTGTAATAAATTTTACTTCAAAATAGCTTCAATATTTTATTTATTTATGGTGGTCAAGATCCTGTCCAATCTTATTTTTAATGAACTAGAATATTTTCTAGTTGGGAATTCTTTAACTCCTGCACATTTGTTTTGTTTTTAAAGCATGGTTGAAAGTATCAGCTGGACTGTAGTAAGCAACAGGTTATGTGCTTTTCACTTTAAGGCCAGATTCAATCTCTGCATCTTAGAAGCTAACAGTTCTGCTCTGTGTTTTCCTTATGAATAATTTGACCACTTTATATTCTAGTTTTGACTTTTATTTATTCGGAAAGTTATTCAACTTGAAAAGAGTATACCAGACTGTAATATTAAATCCTTTATATTTGTTTACCACATGTTTTACTTTTAGAAAAAACCAAGTGATATACTTGTATATAAATTATCTGCCCAAATTTAATTCCCTTGCAATGTAATAGATTTGATGTCATTATTCTGACATTTTCTAATGATTCTGTCATTGCCTCTTCTACAGGCGAGGGAGCCTGACGGTCCGGAATACAGAGGTCCAGAACAGCTAGCGGAAGCAGCGTGTGATCTCTGCAGTGATTTTAGTGAAGATGAATCAGTGAGCAACTCAGTGACAAAGACTGCTAAAAACAAAGCATCTGACTCAAGGAAAGCTTCAGTTTCTCCTGGGCAGCTTAGCCTACTCCAGTGTGGTTTCTCTAAATTATTTGAGACAAAATGTGAAACAGTTGAGGATGGTGATGAAAATATTGCCTCTGACAATGAAAGTTCTGATGAACAGCCCACATGCTTTTCCACAGAAGCCAAAAATGCTGGTTGTCAGAAGAGCCAAGACTCTCTTGGTACTTTGAAACATCAGAAATTAGCTAATGTCCTAAATCCAAATGGAAAATGTGTTTTAGATAAAAGTGAGAAAATTTTAGAAGAGAATATTCCTTCTGAATCTGATGATGAGAAGAACTTTAAAAACACAGTTGACCACCATTGCATGTTACAGAATGTCACAGAATCAGAAGATAGTGATATCATCTTTCCCACACAGTATACAACTCAGAGATTCCTTAAGAAGAATATAAGGTTTAAGCCACCTGTGGATGGATCTGAAGATTCTGAATCAGAAAATCCTGTAAATATAAAAAATAATGGTGATGATACAAAGACCAATGTCAGAGGAAATGGGCTAATTTCAAAACAATTAAATCTTGAGATTGAGACCCTAAAATCTAATACAAAAAGAAAAGATAGTAGTGATATTAGTGATGAATCTGATGACATTGAAGTTTTCTGCGAGTCAAGAGTAAGAAAGCAAAGAGCTACTAGTTCTCTGAGGTTTAAGAGAAAAAAGGAAAATAAAAGGGAACTTTACACTTTTCCAAAAACAATGAAGAAAGCAAACCAACGGTGTGCAACAGATGAAGATTGTAACTCTCAGACTATTGATGATTTTTCATCCTCAGATGATAATTTATCTGTTGGCCACATCAGTTTCTCTAAACAAAACCACAGACCAAAAACTATAAAAGATAAAATCAGTGTCTCTTCAAAATTAACTAACCGTAAAAGAAATAGCACTTTCATACCAAGAAAACCAATGAAATTTTCAAATGAGAGCATTGTCAATCAAAATCGGATATGTGAATCAATGGATAAATTTTTAGGTAACTGCAAATCCATTCTTAAAACTTTTCTTTACATATTTGTTGTATGCAATCAAATAGCTCTTAAGAGATGCTTGAAAATTAGTTTGAATTAACTCTGCAACCGAGATGCTATATTGAGATACAAATGAGGAAGTGGGTAGTGGCAGGATAAAGGGAAGACCTAGATCAGGATAGAGAAGTTTGTCATGTATATCAGAACCCCTTCTATGTAGCCCATCTGAATCACTATAAACTAATTATTTTAACTTTTTTGCATTTTTATGGTTTTATCAAATGTCTATACATTTGATACAATGTATAACCCATAACATTATAGTTTAGTCTCATTTAAAAATTTTTATATAGTTTATAAGATTCTTCCTCCATCCCTTTCATTCTTTACAGTTTATATGATTTTTTTCTTTTTTTCCCCCCTTCTTTATATGATTTCTTTGTTGAAGAAAGCATGCCAGTTATTTTCTGCAGTTTGTCTTTTGCTGATTGTGTGCTATTGGTGCAGGTGAACACATTGCTCAACCCACTGTATTTCCTGAAAAAGAGCAGTTGGCTTCTGACACTGTATCAAATTCAGGTTCAGTCCCTTTGGCAAGACAAAAGTTCAGTTCAGTTCAGCCACTCAGTCACATCCAACTCTTTGCGACCCCATGAACCGCAGCACGCCAGGCCTCCACCAACTCCCGGAGTCCACCCAAACCCACGTCCATTGAGTCGGTGATGCCATCCAACCGTCTCATCCTGTCGTTCCCTTCTCCTCCTGTCCTCAATCTTTCCCAGCATCAGAGTCTTTTCAAATGAGTCAGCTCTTTGCATCAGGTGGCCAAAGTATTGGAGTTTCAGCTTCAACGTCAGTCCCTCCAATGAACACCCAGGACTGATCTCCTTTAGGATGGACTGGTTGGATCTCCTTGTAGTCCAAGGGACTCTCAAGGGTCTTCTCCAACACCACAGTTCAAAAGCATCGATTCTTCTGTGCTCAGCTTTCTTTATAGTCCAACTCTCACATCCATGCATGACCACTGGAAAAACCATATTCTTGACTAGACAGACCTTTGTTGGCAAAGTAATGTCTCTGCTTTTTAATATGCTATCTAGGTTGGTCATAACTTTTCTTCCAAGGAGTGAGCATCTTTTAATTTCATGGCTGCAGTCACCATCTACAGTGATTTTGGAGCCCCAGAAAATGAAGTCTGACGCTGTTTCCACTGTTTCCCCATCTATTTCCCATGAAGTGATGGGACCGGATGCCATGATCTTAGTTTTCTGAATGTTAGTGTTTGACAGAATGTTTGCTGGTTTGTCTCTTTATGGTCTTAGCAGCCATTTATTCACTCAGAGTAGCACAATGATGGTTTCTACTTCTCATTTCTTCTTCATTTGTTAGAATGCTTTTGTGAGGCAGTACTTCCGCTCATCTACTATTACTTACCCAGTGGTACAGTTCTTGTAGATAAGGTAGGAAAAATAATTTCTTTACCAACTTTTAGTCATCCTTCAATTTCTTTTCTTAAAATCATTGTGAATTGATTGATTCAAGCACATTTAATGAGTCTAAATTCATTTTAATTAGTACCATTATTGAGGCTCAGTATTCCCATCTTTGGACATGGGAGCCTTTAAACATGAGCATTTTGAGTCCTTAGATCTTTGACGTGATGCTAGTCTTCTTTGAAAGCGATCTAGTATTACACAATACTCCAGGGTCATCTCATGCATTTTCTGCCTCAGACCTAAAATCAGTCATTTCTCTAAGAAGTCTGGGTTTCTTCTAGTGACAAAGTGTGTTTCAAGACCACAATCTGGTGCTAGAAATGATCATTGCTACTACTTGCTTAGTTATTATTTCTGGATCTTTTCAGTGGATAAATTTTATTATAAATTGTGTGTGTGTGTGTGTATATATATATGTATATGTGAGTTTACATATGTGTGAAGTATATTTTTATATATGAGATAAATACTTCATGAGTTCATTTTCATGCTTCCATATTTATTCTTTATTTGGAGGGTATAGAGAAGGGAAAGGCTACCCACTCCAATATTCTTGGGCTTCCCTGGTGGCTTAGATGGTAGAGAATCTGCCTGCAATGTGGAAGACCTGGGTTTGATCCCTGGGTTGGGAAGATCCCCTGGAGGAGGGCATGGCAACTCACTCCAATATTCTTGCCTGGAGAATCCCCATGGACAGAGAGGAGCCTGGTGGTTTACATGAGGTCACAAATAGTTGGACACAACTGAGTGACTAAGTACACCTAAAGCTTTTACTTAATCTCTTCTCTATCATATTTACATACTTTTTCTTCTCTACTGATAATCCTGGTTCTTAATCATACAGGGAATGATTTAATTATAATATCCCATAATTACTCATTTTGTATCCATATTACACAAAAGTCAAATAATAAAAATATCAATACTACTGTAGTGTGATTCCTGGAACCATTAATGTTTGGGGCAGACTATCCATATGCTCTCCCATTTCTCCCTGATTTTAAAATGGATATGTTATGTGTTCATTGTCAGAATACACTGCATTATACTCTCTCCTCTTAGACTTCTATTCTTGGTTTGCAGGTAACTATAAATTTAATGCTTCTCATTTGTCTTCATGTCAGTGTCTCTCTATAGTCATTTTGATTGTCTAAAGCTTATATTCTAATAGATCTCTTATTTCTAGTAGATGCCGTAAAGTACTCATGAGAGTAATATTCTCTGAGATTCTTGTTAATAACAGTTTGTGCCCTTTGTAGTTAAAAGTCTGATTTTTATTGCTGATTCCTATGTTTTACCATTTTCTTGAAGTCTTTTACCTAATTTTGAAATTAGTTACAATTTTGTTTTGTAAGCTTGTCTTTCTGGCATTTAGGGATGTTATTCTGCTGCTTATTCTCTTTTCCATTATAATTTTTATGAGATTTGACCCTTTGCTCATTTTTATACAAATTCTTTCCCCTGAATTTTTTAAAATGAGGCAGAATTTAGGAATCTTTTCTAATTTCACAGAGATTCATATTTGTAATTTTTGCATAGTGTTCAAAACAGTATTGGGATTTCTTGTTTCTAACCATTTCCCCTGCTTTGCTCTCGACCATCTCTTTTCCTCATTCCTGTTCTTCCTATTCTGTTCACTTTTACTTCACCCCAGCAGTTTTCCTTCTTATTTAACCCTGGTCTGGGAGCCCTAGGGGGTCAGTTTGGGGAGTTCCTTAGGGCTAGCCTGCCCTAGCCCCTTAGGCAAGCCCCGTGTACTCTGTACTCAGCTTTAGAGAATGGAACATCTTCCCAAATATAGCTGCTGATCTCCAGGTAGCCTATTGTGCTAGAATCTCCTGTTCTCAAATCCATCAGATGCCACCCTGCCCCTTCCTTTTTCCTTCACACAAGCCCTGATGCCTACAGAGTGTGTGGCTACTAGTGAGCTGAACCTAGCTTCTTATATTTCAGAGCTAGTAGGAATGTCTTGTCATCTAACTTTGTTGGAAGTGTTGTCCTTGGCTTTTGGTTTTGCAGTCTAGCTGCTCTCATGTTTTAGAAAGCTGGAAAAACTGCTTCCCCTTACCATCATCTGCTGACAGTCAGATCAGTGATTTTTGAGTCAGCATTGCTTTCAGAAGTGTCTTGATTTATTCCCCAAAAAAATCACCAGAAAGAATCTGATATTTTGATGTGGAAACCTTAATAATTATGTTTGACAAAACAAGCTTTCTTTTGTGGTTTTTAGTAGTCTTCATTTAAAAGTTCATTATGATACATACATATTTTGCCCTGCTATGGAAAAGTAGAGCCTCCTTATGTAATTCTTCATAAATGGCGTAAAGCAAAGAAGCTTTACCTTAGGATAAATCTTGTTAATGGCTGCACGAGGTAAATCCAGGTAAAACACAGATACTCACCAACACAATTCAAAGTTCTGATGGCTTAATGCTGAGATACTGAGTGTTGTTCCTGGTAAAGGAGCTTCGCAGTGCCATGCTTGCTGCCGAGGAGTATGCTGCCTCTTTAAGGTCTGGCTACAAACAAACACTGTTGTGCTTTTTGCCCTTTTTCATAAAAGTGAAAATCCTCTTTGGATTTCTTTCTGTTAGAGTGAAAACAGATACTAATGTAAGTCTTTCAGAAAAGCTAAGTGGTAAAAAGGAAATGTTCAAGAAGTAGGGGATACCAACACTGGACTATCCTTTGGTTTGTGTGCAACAATTAGATTTTAGGTTTGAAGAATTATTGCATGAACTTCTGTTTTAAAGAGCAGCCAAGCTGGGTCTTTTTTTCTTTTTTACTATATAAAAGATGTAATAGTTTGTGTGGAACCTGTTTTGAATGTATGAAATATGTGATTAAAATTAAGAATACTGAGTCAATTTTTTACCAGAAGAATTCTTTGGATGGTTTTAAACTGTTGCTATATACCCCCTAACTGATATTTCAGAATTTAAGGAGAAAATTATCTTGGTTGCTCTTTTAGTCAGTTAACAACATCTTGTTTTCTCATGATTGGCAATTCTGACTGAGAGAGTTTCAGGGCTGAAAAAGCACAAGTGTTGAAGGGCATAATTGAGGTTCACTGTCAGAGGTGTTTGAGGGAGTTTTATAGACTTCAATTCTAGCCTTCTCTTTTAATGACCACAATTTAAAAGTAAATTATAGGTGCCTAGAAGCAAAGCAATAAAAAAAAAAAGTAGCCATTTTTAAACTTCTTTTAGATAAAAGCTATAAGTTAATTTTTTTCATTTCCTAAAAACCTCCAAATCTTGACAATCTCTGGGCATATGTACAAAAAAGACAATTTACAAACAATAAAACTGAACAAAGCTGACCAAACAAAACTCCCTGGTCATAAACCCCATGCTCCTACTTCATAACTGTAATCAAGTACATGTTTAAAGGAACAAATGAGGTTAGCACTGCTTTTAAATTAGTAAACATTCTTTTTACAGCAACAGAGATGACAAATTCATAGAAACAACCTTCTACAATGACTTTCCTCATTTCACGCTTAAATCTAAAAATTGTTACCTGATATCAGAAATTCTTATATGAGAGGGAAAAGTCATTTCTAAGTTAACCTAAGAGTTTAAAAATATATTTGAACTCTTTTCAATTTTTTAAAAAGAATATTGATTGACATATAAACTCAGTGTTTTTCTTGAGGATTAAAAATAAAATAAGCATAACCTATTTTAAATGTGTTGCTGATAAATTTGGACTCAGAGGGAGAGGGAGAGGGTGGGATGATTTGGAGAATGGGATTCTAACATGTATACTGTCATGTAAATTGAATCGCAGTCATGTTGACGTAGGTGCAGCTTGCTTGGGCAGGTGCATGGGATGACCAGAGAATGTTGTAGGAGTATCATGTTTGGAAGCATGTAAGAATTAAAATTAAAAAAAAAAAAATAAAAAAAAAAAAAAAAAAAAAATATAAAAAAAAAAAATGTAGAAAAAAAAAAAAAGAAAAAAAGAAGAAAAAAAAAAAAAAAGTGTATCTTGAACTATATTGTTTCATCATAAGACATCAGTTAATAAACATCAATTACTTCTTAGATGGTGTTCAGGAAGTGGCTTATATTCACTCAAACCAGAATGTGATTGGATCAAGCAAAGCTGAAAATCACATGAGTCGGTGGGCAGCACGTGATGTATTTGAACTGAAGCAGTTTTCTCAGCTTCCTGCTAACATAGCTGTTTGCACTTCTAAGGTAAGAAGATAATATACCTCTAGTTTTTACATCATTTTCACCGAAGTTCCTCAATAGGATCTTCTCTAAGTACCCCCTCAAAAGTACCAACAGGATTATAAATGACTTACAAATAAGTGTAAAAAGCAAAATACTATTTGGGGCATTGTATTCACAAAATGGTTTATATTAAAAGACAAATCTGTATCTAAATGCCTAATAATGTTGAGTTGCTTAATAGTTTCTTTAGTGAATGTTTGCCAAAAATGAGGACTCTGAGGGAATGATTTTCATCAGAACCAAAACTACTCCTGCTCATATGGAAAAAGGAAAGAGTATCATTAGATTTCTTCTATAATTTTTCATCTAAAATGAAGACACACAAAAAAAACTACATATAGAATTTGTACTTTTAACAAAAGGATTTTTAAAATTAATTTATTTTTTATTGAAGGATAATTGCTTTATAGAATTTTGCTGTTTTCTGTCAAACCTCAACATGAATCAGCCATCAGTTCAGTTCAGTTCAGTTCAGTTCAGTCGCTCAGTCGTGTCAGCCGTAGGTAGGATATGGTCCATGGAGTCGCAAAGAGTCGGACACAACTGAAATGACTGACCACATTGTCTTGTAATATCTTAGAGTTATTGTAATATTGGGCTTTGAAAGGCTGTGCTTTTAGCATTTTTTGCTGTAATCCAAAATGCAAATCATATAAAAGCACTTTCATAACCCAAGTATGCTACTTTTTTATATTCTCACTTTACCTAGGAGTATACCATATCTCAAGCAGTACTGTAAATAGCATTTCTACAGTTGTACTACTTTGAAGAAGCTATATGAAAAAGGCAGAAATGTGCTGGGTTTGCCAGAAATTTGCTATATTAAAATGAGCATATCAGAATCTTTTAAACAGACAGCTAATTTTTTTTATTAGTTTTTTGTTTTCTTTTAAACCATGCCTTTTATTAAAACCATGCTCTTTTCCAAACAGACTTTAATGTGAAAGGTCAGAAAACTTGGCAAATTCTATAGTATATGTTAATACAGTGATTTAACTGATATTGGTCACTAGCTTATTTAAATATTTCTCAGGGAAGAAATTTATAGCCATATAATACCTCCCAAAATGGACCAAGAAGCAGTAAAAAGTCCCTTTGGAACCTTCATAAGGAAAGTTGTAAAATCAAACAGGATAGAAATATTTTTTGTTGTTGCTGTTTAGTTGTTAAGTCATGTCCGACCTTTTTGCGACCCCATGGACTGTAGCCTGCCAGGCTCCACTCTCCATGGGATTTTCCAGTCATATATATTGGAGTCAGTTGCTCTTTCCTTCTCCAGGGGATCTTCCCAACCCAGGGACCGAACCCATGTCTCCTGCATTGCAGGTAGATTCTTTACCACTGAGCCACCAGGAAACCACTGATGGAAATATAGTTTGCTTTTATATTGGGAATGGTGGGAAGGGAGTTTCATCTTTACATTAGCAATACAAATAGTTTTCAACCTTTTTTAGCCTCAACATTCTTGAGATGGACAGTACAATCTCATCAGAAACCTTGTTTCTTCACAGTGATGTTCAGAGTGAGGGGCATTTCTTGCCAGGAGAAACAAATTGGAATAGCCTGCCCCTGGAGTTTCTGATTTGCCTTTTGAGGCCGTGTATCTCCCTCATCACACATAGACCAATTTAGCAGAACTTTTTCAAGGAATATGAAGAAATCTAGTGTTTAATGACTGATTCATGGTGGGTATAAAAAATATGCAGGGAAGTTTTAAAGCCATTAAGCTGGAAGGCCAATCCCATGCCACCAGTGCTAGCAGGGCAAGGACAGTCTGTATAAGCATACTCATTTCATCAGCTGACTTCTTTAAATCAATACTTGTTACAATAAAATTCTGACAGTAAGATTTAATCCCTCAGATTTGACCTATATCATTTAATACATCAAGTTAATAGTATCATTGTACTTCAGCATCTTGAAAGCTGTATTGTATTATTTATGTACAACAACCACTTGAGGACAGTATTATAAATTTACCATCAAAAAAGAAAGATCTTGGGTATATACTACTATATATAAAATAGATAACTAATTAGGACCTAGTGTATAGCACAGGGAACTTCTCTCAGTACTCCGTAATGACTTATATGGGATAAGAATCTAAAAAAGAAGGGATATGTGTATATGTATAATTGATGAATCAGCAGTGAATTTTGCTGTGCATCTGAAACTAACACAGCATTATGAATCAACTATACTCCAGTAAAAATTTAAATAAATGAATAGATAGATTCATAAAAAGAAAGGTCTTGGTATATGAAAATCCGTTTTCAAAATAGATAATGATCATACATACTTAGGATGTTCTAAGTTTTTCACGAGTGTTGAAAACTAAACCTATTGTATTTTTTACATGAAACCCAGACCCTGACATACCTCATGCTTTTCTCCTTTTAGTTTATTTAGAAGTAAATAAAAGAATTCATATAATGAGACATCTACAATTTGTTGAGCTCTGTAATCTTCTCAAGGCAGAGGAATTTTGATGGTTATAACTGGTCTATGAGGTGGAATGTATTCAGATGTCTGTCTGAATTATAACTACCTGATACATACTTCCTTTGTGACCATGAAAAAGTTAGTTACCTTCTCTGCCTCAATTTTCTTATGCTTAAAATACAAGTAATTATACTTCTTACTTCAAAAGATTCTTGTGAAGACTAAATGAGGTAATGCCTATAAAATGCTCTGAACGGTATCTGACACAAAGTAAGCAGTTAATGAATAGTAAATATTGTCATTGCACCCAGTGGATAAGACTGATGTCAGGTCTTTAACTTCCCTAGAAGGTGAAAATCAACAAGGACAAATAATCTATAAACAGTCTTGCGTGCCCTGCGTGCCCAGTCGGTTTAGTCATATCTGACTCTTTGCAGCCTCATGGACTGCGGCCTGCCAGCCTCCTCTGTGCATGGGATTCTCCAGGCAAGAATAGTGGATTGGTTTGCATGCCCTCCCCTAGGGGATCTCCCTGACCCAGGGATCAAACCTGCATCTCGGGCATTGCAGGCAGATTCTTGACCACTGAGCCACTGGGGAAGCCCTGCAATCATATTTAACTATAAGTAAAAGAATGAGTGGTGCTAGTCCGTTTGGGGCTTTGAACTTCCTTTTAAATAGAAAACTGAGAATGCTTATGCTATTAATATAGTATTTTTCAGATTTTTATATGTGACTTAGTTTTTGTTTATGAAAACAAAGTCACTCAGTGCTTTATAATTTATATTTTATTTTAGGCTTTTCTGTATTAGAATGAAAATTATTAGTGACTTTTCTGTTAGAGCTGATAGATCTAGTTTCTGCTTAGGTTCATCAGTTTAAGTGATTGCTTCTAATTCATGATATCTCCATGGCTGCCAACATTCATTCAAATGAGTGAGACTGCACTCTGCCATCAAACTAGTTGTTTTGCGTCTCTATATGTAGTACTCTGGGTTTTCTTCGTTATAATTCTTCTGGAAACTAGAAACTAATAAAGTCAGTGAGATGGAATGATGGTAGTATCTCTTTACTAAAACTGTTTGTAAAGATGATTTGAAATATTGATGACATTTCAAAGTCATTCACGGAATTTCTAAGGAAAAAACTGTTCACAGCCACTGATTTTATCATATCTGGTTGATGATACTTCAACACCTTTAATGAGTAAATCATTGAAACACACCACCATCTTTGGTTAGAGATGTGTATGTCACTCACTGAGAGGTTTTGCAGCTTGCTGTGTGATGATAGGTGGCAATGATGGAGTTGCAGTCTAGAAAAAAAACTTTTAAACCATTATGGAAGGAAAAGAGAATAAACTAAAGGTAAATAAAAAAGATGAAGGCAAAAAGGCTCAGCCATCGTATTAGAAGTACTGACAACCCTCTTCTTTCTGAAATCTCCAAATATCCCTAGACCTCCCAGCTCCAGTACAGTATCTTTCTTCTAGGGTTTCCAGCCAGAATCTTTTTGATTTACTGAGAATTCTTTTGAGTGCTTCATGTCTGTCATCAAAGATTTATTAGAGACCTTTGTGTTTGAAAAGAGTTTGTGTGTGTGTGTATGTGTGTGTTATGTCTGTGTGTGGTCTCTCGGTGTATGTGTTTGTGTCTGCACCAGATGCAGATGTGCTGCCTCAGTTCCTGAGAAAACAAAATAAGTCCTATTTATTTGTATGAAGGCAACACAAGATTGACAGTGGCCACAATATGCAAGTATTTTACTTCCCAAGGAATACTGTAATTGAGTCTAAGTGAGAACCTTTAACTAAATTGCAAAGGAATATACTAAATGAAAAACTTACAAAGGGGAAATAATGTACATTGCAATCATAAATAACATATTGTAGTCTTTCAGAGTTTCTCAGTCCTTTGATGGAATGATTAGAAACCAAAATGGCAAAAGCTATGAATCAAATCAAATTCAACCATATATTAAGAAAAGTTCTAAAGTATACTGTCTTTCCCATATTTCCTTTGGTTTCTTACAGTGTATACTTTTATAAATTAATTTCTACTTACAGAACATATTTGATGTGTTGAATTAAAACCTTAAATTTCTAATTATGCCTGTTTAGTGTAGCAGTACAAAACTATGTAAAATAAGAACTTGCTTTACGTTCAGTTGTGCTTGGATATTTCAGAACCATTTCTGAGACCAGCTTATTTTAAAAGATAAGATGTCTGATAACAAGAGGGAAAACCTGTGTGATTTAGGTTTAAGCTTAGACCAAACAGGAATGTTTAAGCACTGGAAGGAATGGATAGTGCCTTTATTAAAGTTAACTTGTTCTTCTACTGTATGGAAGTTTGTCATAAAACTTAGCTATACCTGTGTGATGTGGTACCTCATTTTTTCAGTCAACTGTTATGTTTTCAACTTAAGCTTACTTAAAGTTTTCTGAAAAGATTATACAAAGACAGCATTCAATTAAGGATTAATCACTATGGCAACTGAGATGTGGTGACTGAAAGGGGGAGGATGTATTCTCCCCTCAGTTTCCTGCCAGCTGTCATAGTCAACCTCTGTTGCCTGAATCCAAGCCAAAATATAGACTGTGACCAACTCGAAGAAACTATATCTGTATTTTTATAAATTGGTACAAGTATCAGACTATAAAAGAAGACTTAATCCCCTGAATGGGATGACAGACACTTGGCACTCTTGCCAATGTTTGACAGAGAAATAACGGGTCGCTTTGTAGTAAAACCTGGATTAATAGTAAACCCTTCTTTATGTTACTGCAGTGTGGTGTAAATGAGAGAACTAAGCATGCTGTCAGCCTGGGGGCGGAGGTGACATGGGGGAGAGAGTCTTTTATATAACCAGTGCAGGTTTAAGCACTGTTCAGAGTACTGTAAATACAAAATGTTGTCTTAGTAAGAACTTCTCTTTCTCGTATTTGTATTAGATTGGCATTTTGTAGGTTACTTTAAGAAAGGATTTTTATGAGCTATGGTGGATTTGATTGCAGTATGTTTATACAGCTTTTGGAGTCAGCAAGGAGAGATGGGCTATTTACAGTAAGCAGACTTTGGGGAGATACAGCATTCCATTAGCCTATTTTTCAGGATAGTGAATGGCATAATGGTTTAAAGTAATTGTTCACAAATGACTGGTTTATGAACTAGTCCAGTAAGTAAAGTGTATGGTTTCACCATGCAGTGGAATTAACTCTTGCTGGGTGGGATTTTTCATGGTCTTATCATTTTTCTGTCTTGAGATGTTAATTTTATAGTATTTGCATCAGAAAGTTTTTCTTCCAAGTGATTTTAGTAAAAGTCAGATTTTTAAAGTTGTGTGTATATATGTATAAAATTATGGGACCAGTGTTGGCATGAAGAAGTCTTTGGTATTTCTATCCTTAGAACTAGGATTGATTCAGAGAGATAGACAGTGTCATTTGTGAAAATCACCTGTTACCTAGTCACAGAAATGAGAATCTGGTGTTACCTGTAAACACGTATTCCACTTCTAGCTGGTGGCGACGAGGAGCTGGGTCATCCTTTCTCAAGGTGAGGTCACCAGGATTGCTGGAGTAATGTCACTAATGAGCTAATGAAGACAAAACCACATTCAGTTCTTGCCAGAAAGGCATCAGTTTCAGTTCAGTCGCTCAGTCGTGTTCTGACCCTTTGAGACCCCATGAACCGCAGCACACCAGGCCTCTCTGTTCATCACCAACTCCCGGAGTTCACCCAAACCCATGTCCATCGAGTCGGTGATGCCATCCAGCCATCTCATCCTCTGTCGTCCCCTTCTCCCACTGCCCTCAATCTTTCCCAGCATCAGGGTCTTTTCCAATGAGTCAGCTCTTCACATCAGGTGGCCAAAGTATTGGAGTTTCAGCTTCAACTTCAGTCCCTCCAGTGAACACCCAGGACTGAATGGACTGTTTGGATCTCCTTGCAGTCCAAGGGACTCTCAAGAGTCTTCTCCAACACCACAGTTCAAAAGCACCAATTCTTCAGCACTCACCTTTCTTCACAGTCCAACTCTCACATCCATAATGACTACTGGAAAAATCATAGCCTTAACTAGACAGACCTTTGTTGGCAAAGTAATGTCTCTGCTTTTGAATATACTATCTAGGTTGGTCATAACTTTTCTTCCAAGGAGTAAGCATCATTTAATTTCATGGCTGCAGTCACTATGTGAAGTGATTTTGGAGCCCAGAAAAATAAAGTCAGCCACAGTTTCCACTGTTTCCCCATCTATTTGCCATGAAGTGATGGGACCAGATGCCATGATCTTCATTTTCTGAATGTTGAGCTTTAAGCCAACTTTTTCACTCTCCTCCTTCGCTTTCATCAAGAGGCTCTTTAGTTCTTCACTTTCTGTCATAAGGGTGGTGTCATCTGCATATCTGAGGTTATTGTTATTTCTCCCAGCAATCTTGATTCCAGCTTGTGCTTCCTCCAGCCCAGCATTTCTCATGATGTACTCTGCATGTAAGTTAAATAAGCAGGTGACAATATACAGCCTTGACGTACTCCTTTTCCAGAAAGGCATACATGTTTATTATTGTATTTATGGTTATTGCTTATTGCTTACTAGGAGGGGTGATGAGTGAAGCTCTTTCTCTTATTCTATGCAATGACCTGTTTTTAGTTTTGTTATTAGTGTGTGTGTTAGTTGCTCAGTTTTGTCCGACTCTTTGCAACTCCATGGACCCTATAGCCTGCCAGGCTCTGTTAGTAGCACCAATAATAAAATATGTTAGAAAGCATAAAAGATATCCAGTTCAGTCCTCAAATTTTATAAATAAAGGACCCACCTTGAACTGTGCCTGGTTTATCATAAAGAATACTATAGAAAAAAATTATATTTGACAGTAATTATAAGCTATGTGACAATGGCCTGGGCTGATTAAAATATTCTTTGCTCATTAGGAAATAGCTTGATTCTAATTCTTCTCCTAGCTGGTCATTGTTCCAATTGCTTAGAAGATTGATAAGGCGTCTTTGAACAGTTTCTCTGTTTAGAATGGTTGGAAGATTATAAATAGTTTAAAAATAGTATTTCTTCAAATAGTGCTTTCTAAAAGAATCCACCTGCCAATGTAGGAAATGCAAGAGACACTGGTTCAATTCCTGGGTCAATAAGATGCCCTGGAGGAGAAAATGGCACCCCACTCCAGTATCCTTGGTGGGAGAATCCCATAGTCAGAGGAGCCTGGTGGGCTGTAATTCATGAGGTCACAGAGAGTCTGACACGACTTAGAATCTGAGCATAAGTAACAATATAAAGGCTTAGAGATATAAGGCCTCATTGAACTCTGATTGACTTTACCTAGTGACTTAAGAGAATGTTAAGCACTTAACAGCCCTTTTCAAATGTATATTTTATCCCTCCATGAAAACCATGGTATCACTTGGACATGCCCACTTAATGGAAACACCTATCACCTTATCGGCTGAGAGTCCTGCCTCTACACATATGAATTCTGAGTTGTATAGGATGAATAAAGTAGAATTATAAGGATAGGGAATCATAATATTTCAGAACTTGAAGGATTCTTGGAGACTAATGCAAACAATACTATTTTACTGATTTTTTTTTTTTTTTTAATGAGATGGTATATGACTTCCCTCAGGCTCAACAGTGGCAGTCAGCTTAAATCCCTGTAGTCTTTCAATCCTTCTGGTTTCTCCCCCAGTTCCTTTACTTTCTATTTTGCTTTGGAGATTTTCCTTCTTTTTTAATTCTATTTTGCTTTTCCAATATGACAAATCAGTCTAATTTTTCAAGATAACTTTTCTATTAAGAATTTCCCTCACTTTAGCAGTTAAGAAAAAATTCGGGTGGATTGAATGTATCTTTCCCTTTAAAAATCTTCCTTTAGATAGTTAAAACTATCTGGACTCAAGAAATACCGTAAGACTTGGCAGTATCTACTCAGCCTTAGTTGTCCTAACTCCCAAATCTCCAAACCTCTTTACCACTCAGCATGTAACTCAGATGTGCCACTCTTTCACAAAGCCTGCCCCAGTTCCAGCATAAGCTGTAGGTAAGCTGTCCTTCCTATGCTTTTTCTGCTTCATGTAATAGTACTTTGGCCTAGTTATTCTAACATATGACTTCCAGATTTTTATCAGTTAGGTAAGTACACCTCTTCTTTTGTAGTAAACTCTGGACCTTAAAAATAGCAGAATATATCTCTGATTCTCATTTGATAACTCTGGAGACCTAAAATAGTGTCTTGTATATTTGATACTTTTTGAGTAATTTAGGTTTTCAGTTGTTGTCAGGGTATAATGAACCCCATCCCTATGTTCTGAAAATTAAATAGTTTAAACTATCTTTTCTATAAACAAATCTCAGGATTTTCCTAAAAATCCTCTGGCAATGACTTGGCATTGTTCAGAGCTACTGAATGTATTTATAATCAGCCAAGGGAAACAATCCCTCCTTATCTGAATTAGAAGTACTCTCAGGTTTGCCTGTCATTCATGGTCTTCAGTAAACTTAGTCTACACCTCCAACCAGATCATCTACTGGCTGTTCCTTCACTCCCAATTCAAGTTTCACTCCCTCCATAAAACCTCAGTCTTCGGAGATCACTCTCTTCCAAGCTCCTTCCACACCCATTCTCTGTGCCTATCATCACTGTAGACTTGGTGGACACCATGTTAGTGTTTGCTCTCTTCTCATGTATGTTACAAATTTCTTAAGGATCAGACCACAGCGTACATGTCCATTAGCATCACCACTTAGCAACAGACAATACAGAGTGGAAGTTCAGAAAACGTTTGTTATTAGTAATTCCCGCAAGACATTACTACATAACGCAGATACCCACAACAGTATAGGCTCCACAAATTAAATGTTAAAAGGGGTATTCTAGCAGATGATGTAAAGATGTTAGTCATTTTGGAGCAGCATAAATGCTGATATTCTTCATCTTCACTCATTATCTGTCATCTATTGACCATAGTTCTAGTATAAGAAACCCGCCCAAGAAGGGAGAACATGGAGAATGGTGTCAGAAAGATATCCACACCCATGTGTGACTTTGTGAACTTTCCTCATCTAGCAGTAACAAATCCAAGCAGTCACTTTGGAGTAGTTTTCTGTGTTCTAATCTCAATTTGGTGCTAGCCTGCTTTTCCAGTCTCATTCTGAGACACTCATTCAGAATTGCTGACAATGCCAGGCACTGTACTAAACCCTGAGAATAGCAAGCTGAACAGGTTCTTCCTAGTGATCCTTCAGTTTATGAATCAGTCTTCAAGCACACCATGGATTTTTACCCTTCCATGTCTTTGCTCTTGTGCTTCTTTTGTTTAAAATTCCATTTTACCTGTGTCTGCCTGTTGAACTCCAACTCCTTGTATCATTAGTGACAGTTCTTCTCTATCTTCTCCAAAGCGATTTAAATATTTTCCTCAAATTCATCCTTACTTGTGTGTGTATATGCATGTATGTATGCCATGGCACTTATTGTATTATGTGACACCTTATATATATCTGCCGAAGGGAAAGGCTACCCACTCCAGTATCCTGGCCTGGAGAATTCCATGGACTATGTAGTCCATGGGATCGCAAAGAGTTGGACATGACTGAGCGACTTTCACTTCACTTCACAGGATGCATTCAGTAGCATAGAATAGAATAACGATCTGAAAATAATTTATGCAATAGGCTGTTAACTAATTCACATAACAGCAAGTCTGGAGGGAAATATTTCCAGGTGTAATGCTGCAGTCCAGTGACATCATAAGATACCAGCCTCTCTGATTCTCTTCTCCACTGTCCTTAGCGAGTTAATTTTAAGTTCCATGAGGCCTTTTCCCTCATGTTACAAGACGACTGCTACATCTCGAGAAACGGTTTCCTCATACAAATGTATCCAAGGACAGGAAGCTGTGCTTCTCTTTGTGTGTCTCTCTTTTTGTTCCGGAGGAAAATCTTTCTGGCAGGACGTAATTGGCTTGATTAATCTCAGTTCATCCGCTAAGAACTGAGAGGGCAATCAGCCTTTCCTGAGCACATGACCATAACCCATTCCCAATATTTAAATATTTAACAACAAATATGCTTTTTTGATGTTGTATGATTTGAATGTGTCAACATTTTGAAGATATGCATAACTGACTGACTGTTTTCCAGATGAACAGTGAATTATATTACAAAATCATGCATGGGGAAAAAATTCAGCCAAAGTACAAAATATACCAATGAGTTTTAATTTTAATAATGTAAAAAATGCTGATGTGGTTTCAAATATTACATGAAACTAACCTTGATTGAATTTTGATCTAAAGTATCAAAAAAGAATACCTATAGTTATCTGAAAAGCCTATGAAAATATTCTTCCCTTTTTCAATTACATATCTGTATGAAGCTGATTTTCTTCATATACTCCAACTAAGACAGTATTGTTGCAGCAGACTGAATGTAGAAGCAGATATGAGAACCCAGCTGTCTTTTATTAAGCCAGCTACTAAAGACACCTGTAAAAATGTAAAATATAGTCAGTCTTCTGGTTAGTTTTTTGTTTGTTTGCCTTGGAAAATATTAACTTTTTGTTGGTAAAAAGAGTTATTTAAGTTAACATGTAATTATTTTTATTTTTAATAAATTAATTGTTTTAAACTTTCAGCAGATAAAACCCACATAAACAAAATCTCTTTGGGGTCCTCATTAATTTTTAAACTAAACAACAGTCCCAAGACCAAAAAGTTTCAGAATTGCCACCTTAGACCATGTGGACAGGGTCGCTTGATTATTAAATTCAGTTCTAGTGGAACATACTTTCAGTTGGCCTTTATCTGTGTGAACGCTTTACTTCCTCTGCTACATGGCTCCTGAAAAAATAGAAGAGAGTGAAAATGATGCGGTTATGTGAAACCTACTCCAATTCACCAAGTGAAGTCACTCAGTTGTGTCCGACTCTAATTCACTAAAAAGGAGAATTATTCTCAGTTTTCAGTACTTGATTATAAACAGTAATCTGCATCCAACTTCACAACTAGTAACAGTGTCCCTGTGTCATTTGTGGCACGGTGCTTGAAATGTTGTTTCCTAGACATTGGAGAGCCAGCCATAGCCTTGTAAGTGAATCAGCCTACATAGAAGCCTACACTTACTCTAGTTGGAGGCCTAGAGGAAGGAAGTGAGAGCCTAAGCTCCCTGTGGGAAGTGCCAGCCACTGGAAAGGCAAGCAGGGGCGAGTGCCTGCCAAGAAAAGACGTTAAAGTTTTTCCATCAGCACCACCCTTCCGTGGTCTTTTCACTAACGAGTATTATTTAGTGTAGAACCTTCAAGTAATCTTTACAGACATTTTTATATTAACATAAATATTATATGTAAAGGTTTAAAATTTAGTCAGGATTATAAGATGCTAAGGAACTTATTCATTACAACTTATTGGAGATCCTAAAAAGACTAGTAGAATTGTGAACTTTAAATATGGAAGAGACTGATGGGGGTCCCGGATCCAAATTTTTATCCCCTAGATCCTGATCTCCAAATCCCTTTTTACTCCTTAGGATAATAAGGCTCAAAAAGATTTTAAAAAAAAGAAAAAAGACTTTTCCCAAATTTACACAGTAAATGACCAAGGAGGGCCTAGACACCAGGGCTTGTAGTGCTGAGTCTTGCTCAGACAGCTACCCCAAAAGGCCCTAGATCTTGCTCTAGCCTTTGTGTGTAGGTATTGAGGGGAATCTACTGCCTGACCATCCTCTCATGAAGGTCTGAGATTATATTAGCAGAAACTCCCCGTTGCTGGCCCACAGGCTCTTTTGAAGGTGATTGCCACCAGCTCACCTGGCCCTTTCCTACAGGCTGACTGCTGTGGCAGTCCCTCCAGCTTCCCAGGTCCCAGGGAGACAGGGCTTCTGCATTTCTGTCTGTAGTGTGTGCCCACAGTAGTCAGCTGTACTCCCGAGGCCATCACTTTGTTCTTTCAGATAGATGAGTTTCTTGGACAGTGAGAAATGGATATTGTGCACAAAAAAAGGGAAGCTAGGCTCGGGACAGCCTGTCCTTTTGTGGCTCACTCTGAAAGCAAAGTACTACCAAAAAAGAAAGTACATACATATCTATATATATATATAACTGAATTGTAACTGTTACTCCTTCCAGGAGGAAAACAGACCCATAATTACAAACTTTAATCTCCCTTTACCACCTAAAAAAGGGGAGGGAGGGAAGGTTTGGATTTGAATCTAAGTTTGTTTTTTCAGATTTGAATGACATTTTTAAACATATGCAGAAAATTATACTTCATTGTATATTTGTGGTGGGTCCTCTAACCAGCTGGCTTTTCTCCAGAGTCTGAGTGAAGGCAATTCAGGGGTATCTCACAGTTGCCTTAGGTTTTTGTTGAGTATTGGAAAACTGCATATACAGTAATATTTTCCACCTCCAGGCAGAAATCTTGAATGATCACTTGAAGGATAAGGACTTTTTCACAATTGTGCAAAGATTCTTGAAGTTCTTTGTCATTTTGGACTCTCGGATGCCATTTGAATGAATTTACTTACATGTGCTATATGTTTTTATAGAACTCCTGATTCCCTGCTTTGCAAAGACAAGCAAGTTTATGACTTTTTTTTTATGTGTTTACAGGGATTGGCCTTTACCCAAAGAGAGATTTCTTTTTTAATCTTTTGTTTGAACAGATGTGTAAACAAAAGCATTGCTGCCTCTCAGACTTAACTATTTAAGGTTTAATGAAGAAAAAAGTGAAAGAGCACTTTAAAAAAAAGTCTTTGTGGCAAAGTTAGTGTGAGCAGACCAATGTGAGGGACTTTGGCTACACAACGTGCCCAGCTCAGACAGTGAGCATAGGCTGCTTTGTGAAACTCTGTGCTGTTCTCAGGAACAGGTGAACCTTCCTGGAAGGGGCAGATCCTCTGGTGATTCTTAGGATCCACACTCAGGCTTCTCAGTGGGTCAGAGCCATTGGGACCTTCCATTGCCTTTAAAAATGTCCTCCCTGATTTCCGTTTTCTCAATGACTAATCAAGGCTAAGGACTTCCCTGGTGGCTCAGTGGTAAAGAATCCGCCTGCTCAGCAGGAGATGCAGATTGGATCCCTGCGTTGGGAAGATTCCCTGGAGAAGGAAATGGCAACCCACTCCAGTATTCTTGCTTGGGAATTCCCATGGACAGAGGAGCCTGGTGGGCTACAGTCCATGGGGTCGTAAAAGAGTCAGACATGACTTAGCAACGAAACAACAACAGCAAAAAATCAAGGCTAATCATCTGATTATGGAAAAAAATGGTGAATGTGGCTGTTAAATATATATTGCTCTTTGTTCTGATGTATGCTCTGTAATATGTTTTCTAAGGTGAGAAAAACCAGCTCAGCAGACAGACGCATTCCAAAATTGCTTAATAAAAATTTCACTACCTCCTGGTAGCCTACCACAGACAGGCTACACATCCTATCAGGCTGTTTTTCATCGTACATTATCCCCTTCAAAGCTTCCTCTACTTGTGAGGGGTACCAATGATCAGAATAGGAATCGGCATTATCTGCACCAGCTATGAATGTGTCTCCAGTAATTAGCCTCAAAGAGATTAAGAAAGATGGCACAGATTACAATAGTATTTCTCCTGCCAAAATGGAAACTAGAGGCCGTTCATGGTTGTTTTTGAAACTCAGTCTCCTGGATTGTAATGCTTCCTGCCCCATTTGTTGCCCACGGGTGGGTGTGCATGGGAAAACTGATCCCTATCAACTTTTCCCTTTTCCTTGCTATTCCTACCTAGATGCCCTCTATAGTTCTTTAGTAATTTGCCTCCAAAATTATTTTTTACTTCAAAGAAAGAGGGTTTTTTTTTCCTTAAACGTTCTCTGCACTGAAGCTTTCCTGATGAGTCAGTGGTAAAAACCCACCGGCTGGTGCAGAAGACATAGGTTTGATCCCTGATCCAGAAAGATCCCACATGCCTCAGAGTAACTAAGCTTGTGTACACCACAACTAGAGACTGTGCTCTAGAGCCTAGGGTCTGCAACTGTTGAGCCCACGCGTTGCAACTGCTGACGCCCATATGCCTAGAGCCTTTTCTCTGCAACAAGAGAAGCCACCGCAGTGAGAAGGTCTCACGTTGCAGCTAGAGAAAAGTTTAAGCAGCAACGAAGACCAAGCGCAGACTAAAATGAACTAATAGATAAAATTTTTTTAATTTATTTTTAAAAATTTTACAAAAATATATTTAAAAGACCACATTCTCTGCACTATTCCAGTGAAGTTTTCTATTTGTTGTTGTTATTGTTGTCTAGTCGCCAAGTTGTGTCCAACTCTTTTGCTACCCCATAGACTGTAGCCTGCCAGGCTCCTCTGTTCATGGGATTTCCCAGGCAAGAATACTGGAGTGGGTTGCCAATTCCTTCTCCAGGGGATCTCCCTAATCCAGGGATCCAACCTGTGTCTCCTGCATTTCAGGCAGATTCTTTACCACTGAGTCACCTGGGAAGCCACCTGGAAGTTTTCTATTATGTAAAGATAAATTTCATATGTAGCAGAGTAAATAGAAAAATGCTAAT
Organism: Capra hircus; assembly: GCF_001704415.2. Lineage (NCBI taxonomy): Eukaryota > Metazoa > Chordata > Mammalia > Artiodactyla > Bovidae > Capra > Capra hircus. Next base: position 82,482,915 of record NC_030815.1, read on the forward strand.
GTAGTCATATGGCTGTGAGGTAGGGAGAATATTCCTTTTTCCTTTTCTCAGTACACTGGCAACAAAGATTATTTGCAAACTTTTTCATTTTTTATTTCTTCTTACTCTCTCAATTGAAAATCTATGTATACCTTATCTTCTTTTTTCAGTTATGCCTTTCAAAAAATAACTACTGGTTCAATTAAAATAATGCTGTTGGCTTAGGTCTCAGTTCAGTTCAGTCACTCAGTCATGTCCAACTCTGTGACCCCATGAATTGCAGCACGCCAAGCCTCCCTGTCTATCACCAACTCCTGGAGTTCACTCAGACTCATGTCCATCGAGTCAGTGATGCCATCCAGCCATCTCATCCTCTGTTGTCCCCTTCTCCTCCTGCCCCGAATCCCTCCCAGCATCAGAGTCTTTTCCAGTGAGTGAGCTCTTCGCAGGAGGTGGCCAAAGTACTGGAGTTTCAGCTTCAGCAGCATCATTCCTTCCAAAGATCACCCAGGACTGATCTCCTTTAGAATGGACTGGTTGGATCTCCTTGCAGTCCAAGGGACTCTAAAGAGTCTTCTCCAACACCACAGTTCAAAAGCATCAATTCTTCGGCACTCAGCTTTCTTCACGGTCCAACTCTCACATCCATACATGACCACTGGAAAAACCATAGCCTTGACTTGACTAGACAGATTTTTGTTGGCAAAGTAATGTCTCTGCTTTTGAATATGCTATCTAGGTTGGTCATAACTTTCCTTCCAAGTAGTAAGCGTCTTTTAATTTCATGGCTGCAATCACCATCTGCTAGGTTTAATGCCTTGTAATACAGACAGTACACTTTGGGATTAAAAGAAAAAAGTACTTACTATCAAAAGTCTTTTGAATATCTCATACTATTAATCTAAAGATAAACTTTCCTCCTAGAATCAATATAAATCTGAAACTTTACAATAAGAAATAAATAAGTTGTCCAGGGTTGTATATAGTTGACTAGGTCTAGTGTAAATTCATTTTGGCTACTCTAAAAGAAGAAATGCTTCCCTGTAAAAGTACCCTCTTACTTGTTATAATCCTAATGTATATCTTTTACAACTTAAAATTATAGCTTTTATTTTACAGAATGTATACTTCATACATGTTTCAGTAGTAATTTTAATGATGTATTTTCAAATGTATTTTATAGAGACATGAGTTTTGATTTTATATTTTTATCAAAATTAAGTCAAAGCAGATATTCATGATATATTGTACAGCATAGCATATTATTGTGTTTTATAATAATTTTAAATAGAGTATAATCTATAAAAAATAATGAATTACTATGTTTTATACCTAAAACTAATATAATATTGTAAATGAACTATGCTTCAATTTTTTAAAAAGTAGATATTTATGAAGTCTTTGAAGTGAGCCATTTCCACTTAAACACTTAATTGTGGATAGATAAGGAGATTATTTTGGCCAAAATATATTAAAATAATTACCACTTGTAGAAATAATATATATTTAGTGTTTTTGGTTTAATTAAATAATTTTTATATTCTGAATTTTGTTTTCAATAACATGTTTCTTTTTGTGACAATAACATTAAAATTTTTTATATAAATTTTTTATATAAATCAGATTAGGATTTAACACAATTAGCCATGGCCCACCTTTTACCTTTTTAGATGTGTTTAATTCTGAAGGGAGAGAATTTTTCCTCTACTTTTTCAACTTTCAATTGGCTGCTCCACATAGGAAACAGCCAAAGGAGAAAGATATATTACTACTCATAAATTGGAATTATTTCAATATTCTCTAATAGATTTAGCTTTCTTAAGTAACCCATGGAGCTTCCCTGGTAGCGCGGCTGGTAAAGAACCCACCTGCAATGCGGGAGACCTGGGTTTAATCCCTGGTTGGGAAGATCCCCTAGAGGAGGGCATGGCAGCCCACTCCAGTATTCTTGCCTGGAGAATCCCATGGACAGAGGAGCCTGGTGGACTACAGTCCACAGGATTGCAAGGATTTGGACATGACTAAAGTGACTTAGCACAGCACAGCACAAGTAACCCCACATTTCCATTCAGTTAATCTCATCATCAAATGGATTTTTTAACTATATATTTACATTATTTAGAAATAATTACTATACTCTTTACACTTACTGAATTTTATTTTTAATAAATATTCCAGAAGTTAAATTTGATTATTTTTGTAAAAGTACCATAGTAGAAATACCTAACAATATCCAATAATTTATGGAAATAATCATGAACATAGCAGTTACTGTTATAAATTAAACTCAGTGTCAAGCTTTGTAAAATACTTATTAGCAGACATGTTTTTATTATACAAATACCATGCAAAGTTCTTGTCTTCATAATTTCCTCCTTGACATTATAACCATAAATCTTAAGAGGAAGGAAACCTACATCAGCATCATGGAGTATAGAGATAATTCCTCAAAGCAAATCTTGGACAATTTTGAAGAAACTCTTTAGGGAAACGTTACTATCAATTAGAGGCTTTTATGGAAACTGGGCTTTCTGCTTCCTTCATGTTAAATGATCTCAAAATTTCCTATTGAATACAGACATAGAGTTCCAGCTGTTGGCCATTCTGTTCTCTGGTGGAAAGAAGAGTGGATTTATTTTCCTTTCCAGAGCTGGCAGGCTTACCTTCTACCATAATGTTGAGAAGCAATAATATTATCTTTTAAATTCTTAATCCAGCTCATTTTACTGAATTTTTCATTTCTTGACCTTTCATTACTGTTGCTACTTCATACTGTTGCCCCAGTGTCACATGACTTCCCAGCTTTGACATAAGTGGTAGTAAACGAGTTTGCATCTAATTTCACATTATTTGGAATCTTATCATCTTGGTCGCAGGCCTTGTACTTTGCTTTATAATAAATTATAACTGCCCCTGTAATTGCAACCGCGTTATGTCACTACTTTCTTTATAGTATCTATTGTAAAAGATACTATTTTACTACAAAATAGTGACACCAGCTTTTATAACCAGGGCATCAAAGTGTTTATTAAACAAATTAGTAAATGAAATTTTGTTTCACAGCCTTGTTTCAGTAAGTGTTAAACTACCCTACTAAAATGGAAATCTGAACCTAGATTTTTTTTTAAATAAAAGATGGAATATTGAGCCCATGTGAGAGAAAAATGCTTTTCTCTTTTCATTGTTATCTAAAATAATCAGATTTTAAAGTATAGAATATTTGTCATAAGTTTAAAATTTAAAATTCACATGTCTGATAGCTATGATTGGAAAAGTTGAATTTTCCTGAAGAATATATAAAACTAATTTAAGAAAAAATGTATCTGGGGTTTGAAATATGAGTTTTATAATACTTCTAGAGTCAGAAAGACTCAGAGTAATCATGTAAATAATTGAAGATTGCCATTGCTTGGCATGATTTCTCCATGACTTCAGAAATTACGGTATATGAGGAGGGCATGTTTCTGGTTGGCCCAGTTCCTTCTCTTTTGGCTTATTCCCTTTATCCCCACATAGACATTACCATTCCTCCTTATAATAATGGACAATTATTTCTTGAGAATCATCAAAGATAATGAGCTTTTTTATTAGGAACTTTTAAAATTCATCTTATTTTCTTGTGATGTGAAGTAAATGCATCAAATCTCTTTCAAATTTATCTTTAGTGATGAACATGTTTCTCTCTTTATTAATAATGTTTTAAGATATAGGAAATGATGTATTTGAGGAAAGTACTTTCAGCATTACTGACTGATGCAAACCCCTAGTTCAAACTGACAACCTGGCATTTTATGATGCCCATCTCAATCACAGTAGATTTTGAAGAAGTCTGTTTCTTTTCATTAGGAATGGTTTGCTTTTTTAAAAATAATACAATTATTTCTCTTGTTCAGTGAAATGAATATAAATTAAAGAGATAAATGATTTAATTTTAAAAAGGAATAAAGTAAATGTGCCATTTTAAAAAGGGAGGGGTAACTCAGCATTTTTAAGTCCCTTAAGAGTACAAGCCTCTTTCTGTATGTAAATATTTTGGTTCTCAACTACATTGCATAGTGGCAGGAACATAATAGGTGCTTTGTAAATATATGTGGAATGAAAGCCATTCCCCAGCCACATTCAATGATATGTACTACTTCAATCCCATTGAATACCTATAAAAGAAAGAGTAATTGTCTTACTGAGAATTACTAATCTGTGTTTTGCAGTATTTGTATGCCTGCAAATTTCTTAAATGGTAGTTTAACTGGGTGTAGAATTCTAGGTTGGTAGGTTTGTTTCCTCCCTGCATGTTGAAGATAACCTCACTATCTTCTGCTGGCAGCAATGGTGATACTAGTAGTAGTAATGAGAAGTCTCCCTTTAGTTTGATTATTACTTCTTTGTGGGAGAGCTTATCTTTTTTCTCTGTTTATAAGATATTCTCTCTTCTGTGATATAACAAGGTATAGATTTATTTTCATTTTTCACACTAGAGATTCTCCTTCTTTACTTTGAAGATTCGTGCCTTCTTCAGTTCTCTGCCATTATATCTTTGGCGTTATCTCTTCTATTTTCTCTATTCTATCCTTCTAATATTTTATAAATTTGGTTTATCTTCTGACAGGTCTTCTGTCTCTTAATTTTTCTTTCTTGTTTTTCTTTTTTAATCTGTGCACAGCATTCTGAGTAATTTATTCTACCAGTTTATAAACTGTCATTGTATATTTTAAGTTTGTTTCTATGTCCTTTTTTCCAAACCTATATTTCCCTTCTAGAGTTTGTATTTTGTTCTTTCTCAGATCTGGTATTTTATAATACCTAGTACTTCCTTTATTTTTCTGGACATGCTAATGATTTAAAGTCTCTTTCACATTGCTTTGTAACCTATAATTCCTCAGATACAAATTCTCACATTTGTTGTATCTGCCCACTTTCATGGTAGTGGGTTCTGTATGTTCTTCATAATTTTACCTGAGCTCTTCCCCCTGCACTCCCCCTTAGAATCACAAGCATTCCCTAAACTTAAAAAGTGTTCCTATGTTATGTTTTTGTATTTACCCCTCATTGAGATCTATGGTTTTCGCTGATTCTGGGCTAGTTTTTTATGTTGGTTTTTAGCTTAGATTTTCCTTACAATGCAAGTGTGTTCCACAAATCGCACAGGCTGGACATTCCATGTTTTCACCAGTGATTCTATCAAGACCAAAAAAGTAGCCTATATCCTGTGCCCCAGTTTGGGCTTTCCTAGCTTTAATTTGAAAATTGGATATCCTTTTAATTCCTACTGTGTTTTTGGTTTGTTGATCGTTTTAACTCAGAGAGTTAAATCTTTTCCATTTTCCCTCTACACATAGAGTCCTGCAGTCCAGAACTTAGGACCCATCCTTGGGGGCTGCTGAGCTTCAGCTCCCACGTGCTGCTATATTACTTTAATTTGGGCATCTAGAGATTTTCCTTTCTATTTTTGAGCTCAAATATAACTTTATTGTTGTCAAATTACATCCAATATTTCCCAGGTGGCTCAGTGGTCAAGAATCCACCTGCCAATACAGGAGAGGTCAGAGACCCAGGTTCAATCCCAGGTTCAGTTGTTAAACATCTTAACAATTACTTCTTGCAACTCAATAGAGATTGAAGTAGGATTTATGAAACTAGTTTATTTCATTATCATTAAAGATTATTATTTTTAAAAGTTTGACTACTTACATAAGATTAAATAACTGAAAGTCTACTTAGTAATATTGAGAAAAATTACTAAATTAAAAGTTTTTAAATATCTCATTTTATACCATTATTTACATCACTAATTTTTATCCTTATTTAGGAAAGTAGATGCCAGCATGTGTATCAGTATACCCACAGTCTTGACAGTAGAAACATCATATTACCATTACCTTTAGTATATCTTTAAGAAAGATATATCTTTAGCATATATCTTAATGAAAATAGAAGCATCACATTACTGCTAAATGTAGTATCTTTTTAAAGATCTAACAAGATCTGGCAATGATTATCACTTGGAGAATATGATATGGTTTGTTGGTTTAGTTGCTAAGTTGTGTCTGACTCTTGCGACCCCATGGGCTGTAGCTTGCCAGGCTCCTCTATCCATGGGATTCTCCAGGCAATAATACTGGAGTGGGCTGCCATTTCCTTCTCCAGGGGATCTTCCCACCCCAAGAATCAAACCCAGGTCTCCTGCATTGCAGGCAGATGCTTTACCAACAGAGCTACGAGGGAAGCCCATGAATATGATATACAAGCTTGTAAAGAATATTGGGAAAAAGTAAGACAGACTTCTTATTTGAGTAAAAATGAATATTTTTTCAGTTTTTGCTCTCATCCCTTGTTTCAGACACATAAGGAAAAAATGAAGGGCAATGTATCAACACGTACAAAGGAATGCCAACCACCAAGTGAAGGCAGCATTTCATTTCCTCTTTACATTTCACACCCTGTAAGCCAGAAGAAGAAAAAAGTCTGCCGAATAGACCAGACCACCTTCATAGTTGGAGAAACACCGAAGGGGATCCGCAGGTATGTCATCTATAATAACACCTGGCTTTGTGAATAGTTCTCAAAAGAAATATAACTACCTAGTTAAATACACAAATTATTTGAATTTTAACTACATTTAGCATATGAATATTTCAGAAAAATCTAAATTTGTACACTTTAAAAAATAAATCCCCAAATTCCCTCATAATCCAGTGGTTGGGACTCAGCACTTGCACTGTGGTGGCCTGGGTTCAGTCACTGGTTAGGGAACTAAGATACCACAAGCTTTGCAGCATGGCCAAAAAAAAAAAATCTGAAATGTTTTAGTGTTCTAAGAAGGTTAATCCCTGAATTGATAAAAGATGAAATACAGGTAAATGAAATAGGTAAATTTTATATAGGTAAATGAAATACTTGAGTGCATTCTATTCATTTAGTCATTGAATATTTATTGAGCACCTGATACGCACTCAGGCACTGGGCTAAGTGCTGGATATACAGTGTCAAAAAAGAGACAAAGAGCTTACAGTACAGTGAGATGAGGTTTGGCATCAAACCATAAAATTTTCAAAAGTAAAAAAAAAAAACTTATAAGTAATTATGAAATAGTGTGTTATAGGAAAGAAGTGGACAGTTTATAGAGAAGAGTGGGATCAGGAAGGGCACCACTTCCTTTCTAGCGGGTAGTCAGGGAAGACCTCTCTACACAAGTGACATGTGAGTTAAGACTTAAAGGATAATCAGGAGAAGAACAGAGTAAGAACTTTCTGAAGAGGGAGGGGCTTTTGAGGGAAGGCTAGTGTACTTAGTGCATAATAAATCAAGGAGAGAATGGCATGAGATGAAGGGAGAGACATATATGAGGCTGGAGCATGCAAAGCCTTGTAGATTGTAGAAAAGAATTTGGATTTTATTCCAACCGCAGTAGAAATTGCTGAAGCATGACATGATTTGCTGTATTAATGTTTCTAAAAGGCTTTTCCAGCTTCTGCCTGGAAGAGGGCAGAGCGGACTAGGGGAAACCATAAGGAACTAGGTGATGGTGTTTTGCTAGAGTAGAGTAGTCGCCGGGGAGACAGAGCCAATTGGATAAATTCAGTTCGGTGTTGAACTGGTTGTTGGAAAAGGGAGAAGACAGGTTTACTCCCAATTTTAAACAACAGATTGGACTCACTGAATAGGGAAAAGTAGGAGAGACAAAAGGTTGGAGTGAAAAAAAAATCAAGAGTTCTGTTTCACTCATATTAAATTTGAGGATGTGGGGAAATGTCACATAGGCAGTGGATAGTGCTACCCTGAGATTTGGGGACTGGAGATCTAAATTTGGAAGTTATCAGCATAGAGATTAGAAATAGATTACAAATAGTCTTTACAGCCATAGACTGTGTGAGCAGCTTAGGAACAGAACACAGAGAGGAAAGGAGAAGCCCCAGGACTGAGCCTGGAGGGTGACTATGTACTCCTGCTGGGTAGGAGGCCCTGTGCGAGACCCTGAAGTCCAAGAGAAGTGAGAGTTTCAGAAAGGAGGGAACACTGACTTTATTGACTACTGCTGAGGACCAGAAGCAGAACGGGAAAGCCCCTGGAGCTGAAGGACTCTTCGGTTGCTTTCATGTGAGCACTCTAAGTAGGCAGATGCCAAGGTGAGGTGGGCAGGCAGTGAGAGGGCAAGCCCCTGGGACTGCTCCTTAAATCTGGATGGGGAAACTGGCAGTAGCTGAAGGGCATTGTGGGATCGAGGGTAGTTTGTTTTTAGGTTGAGAAGATAATATTGGGTTGGCCAAAAAGTTCATTCATGTTTTTCTATAAGATTGCCAACGTACGAGAACCTGTTTGTGTATCAAGGAAAAAGACTAATAGAGGAAAAAGAGATTATGCCAGGGAGGTGACAACAGAAAGAGTGAAGTCCTGAAGGCAGAAAAAGGTGGGATCCAGACCACAGGTGAAGGTCTAGCGTTTGAGAGGTACTAAGAGAAAGGGACAACCTAAACAGCGTAGTAAAAAGCAGAGACATTACAATAGAGATGATATAATGGCTATGTTAGTATAGTCAAAGCTGTGGTTTTTCCAATAGTCACGTATGGATGTGAGAGTTGGACCATAAGGAAGGGTGGGTGCTGAAGAATTGACGCTTTTGAACTGTGGTGTTGGAGAAGACTCTTGAGAGTCTCTTGGACTGCAAGGAGATCCAACCAGTCAATCCTAAAAGAAATCAATCCTGAATATTCATTGGAAGGACTGATGCTGAAGCTGAAGCTTTAGTACATTGGAAAATAAGACCCGGATGCTGGGAAAGATTGAAGGCAGGAGGAGAAGGGGACGACCGAGGATGAGATGATTGGATGGCATCACCAACTCAATGGACACGAGTTTGAGCAAGCTCCGGGTCATGGTGAAGGACAGGAAAAACTGGCATGCTGCAGTCCACGGGGTTGCAAAGAGTCGGATATGACTGAGCAACTGAATGACAACAAGAGAAAGGCGTAAAGAAAGGCACAGATACAATGGGTATTTCCTTAATTAATTGAGAATTAAAGCATCGTATTGAGGGAGAAAAATTGAGGGAAAGAGAAATTATGAAAGAAGTAATTTATAAAGTAGTAAAGCACGCTTGTGGGGCTAGAATTCCTGAGTGATGTTAAGTCCCTTTTTGAGAGTAATTACAGTGAAACCTTCTGTGCAGTTGTTCAGACTTCATTCAAGTTCCAATTGCTCGGTTGCAGACACAGAATAGGCAAACAGCTGAGTTTTACAAGGGGAAAGAAAGGAAGATGAAGGATGTTTGCAAAGAAGTGATTATAAAGTTGAACCTAAACTCAACAAAGGGATGTTGATGATAGTGAGAAAGCAGAAGAGTCAGCAAATTGGAGGACTTGATGAGATGAAAAGTACAATCCAACATAGTTGTCATGGGGATAATTGAGTAGTTGAACTGAAGCATGATATGACTGAATTCAGGAATTTGGAAGTTGTGCAGTTAATGTTAGTGACATTAGTGGTATGATCTTAGCAATAGGGACCTGCGTGAAATTGAGTCTTTGGAGGTAAGGTAAAGAAACTAGTGGGCCAGGAGTTGGGTGGGACATCCACACGGATACTGATATTACCAAGAATGATGGCAGAAAATGGGAAAGGAGGCAACGTTAATCCAGGATCTTGAGTGTCAGTCTCCAGCAGGGAGCAACTAGGAAGTCAGTTAATAAGATGGGGTGGGAGTGAGAATGGAAAGCGGGATAGCATGCTCCTTAAAGAGTAGGAGGAGTTTTTAAGAAAAAATAATCTGGAAACAGCAGTGGGAAGCTTGAACTCTGAGGCTTAAGGATGGGAGGTATAAGAATTTTGACTTGTGAAGGCTGCATAGGAGGAGGCAGTATCCGGAGGAGACAGAGGGACTCCTTGGGTAGAAGACACGGGAGAAATGATAGATCATAGCCTGATTACAGGGGCACCAATGAATGGTCTGGAAGGATGAGGGATTGGATTAAATCAAGGCTGTAGAGGCCGGGAGGAGGATGAGAAGCCAGGGTTCAGGGTAACTGTGGTGTAGTGACTGAGGTAAGCAGGGAGAGGAGGCAAGCTCCAGTTGGTCCTGATGGCTTCTACAGACAGTGGGAAAGTGCTGGTTGCTCTGTGTGTTCCAGATGCTTCCCTCAGGGTTTTGGCAACTCCCAGGCAACTGGCCCCTTAGCTCCTCAGGTCCTGGTGTGGCAGATTGGATCACACCCCTGAGCTGCCCACCATTGCCCAGAAAAGTGAACATCCCACACTACTACAGCATTGCAGCTCCTCACAGATATATTTACAGCAGTGATTTGGAGTAAAGTTGGGGTAGTTTTGTATGGGCAATTATTTTGCTAGAAGGCCAACTGTATACATTTTTACCAATCTTTGAGAAGCAAAAGCATCTTATCCCCTTTGGCACTGTATATAAAAATAAAAGTATTGGGACTGCCCTGGTAGTCTAGTAGTTAAGACTCCACACTTGCACTGCAGAGGGCCTGGGTTCAAACCCTGGTGGGGGAACTAAGATCCTGTATGCCTCGCAACATGGCCAAAAAATTAAAGGAAGGAAGGAAGAAAGAAAGAATTAACAATGATTATTTTTTTACCTGTTTTTTTTTCTCTATCTTAGCCTCAGGATAAATGTCTCATGCTACATAAAAAGGTGAAGGGTGTCTAATATTGGAATGCCAACATCTGTGCTAGGAAACAGTGCCCGAACTGCTAGCACCTCTTTCCTGTTAACCATCCTACTCTGTGTGAATCAAGAATTTATACCATGATGCAGTCCCATGGGTCATCTGAAGGAAGTTTCAGTCCTACCTTCTCTTCAGAAAGTTCAGGCAGAAACAGCATGGTTTTTAGCTGTGTTTCCACCCCTTCTCCTTCAGTTCCTCAAGAACAAGGGAGAGGAATTGAATTTTTCCACAGCTACTCTTCATCTACTTGCTGAAAGACAAAGATACCCAACTTTGATTTCTTCCCCCACCCACACCCCTTTCCCTAAGTGGCTTATGAGTATCTACAAAATTTTCCCCACAAAGTGGCTAGCTTATATCCCTTGGTTGTACCTTGCAGTCATTAAATATTTAAAGAAAACTCTTTTAAAGACCAAGAATTATGAAAGCAAGTTTAGAAAGCGAAAATAAAATGAATTGTAATCATAAGTCATCCTGTAAAGGGTAATCACACAGCCCGGGATCCTGGTATAACATTCAGACAGAATAAGATCAAAAGCACCTCTCCTCCCAGAGCTGACAGAAGCACAGGGTCATAGGTGAGGTCATCATAGCAAAGGGGAAAGTACTTTGGCAGCTGCTGATACACCACCAAGTCTCGGGTAAATAAAAGACATTAGCCTGTAACTTCGCTAATAACGTAATCTTCACAGCACAAATATTTATTAGAAAGGCCATGAAAATGGATTCAGAAGTGATTAATAAAATCATGATACGTCATTACTTCCTGTGAGCTTGAAACTGGAACCTCTTAAAAACATACTTGATGCTTTACAACAAGGACGTTGGCCATACCCAGGACAGAAATTTGGAAACTTGTTTTTGTGTTATTTTAAATATTCTCTTGGCAATGAGAGTGACTGTTGATCAGGCATAGCTAGTACCTGGATTTGGAAACAAGTAACAGGACCAGTATGGTGAGGACTAGAAGCCAGGGTGCTCATCTGAAACTACAAAAAAAGTCCTGAGTATGTGGTATGGATTGCCGCTAAAATCAAAGGAAACACAAACTTTATACAACCTGGTCTCAGTGGCAAAAATAAGAGTGGCTTTAAGTAAAGCTCCTGTTTATGTACATTTAAAAAATCACTTTTTTTTACCCTCAGGATTCTCTGTTGTGTACAGAATGAAATTCAAACTTCTGAAATCGGCATACAGACCCCTCATGATTTTCGTCCTCTTCCTTGGAGTTCCTCCTGCCCCTCTGTCCACCACGTCTTCTTGGAACTGGGCTTGTGCATCTTCCCTCTCTCTCTAGGGGACTTCTTGGCTCATCTTTACCTGACTGGCTTGAGGTGACAGCAGCGAAGCCTTCCCTGCTATTCAGCCCACTACCAGTCACTGGCTTAGACACCCCTTTTGTGGGTGCCAACAGGGTACCATATTTACCTCCATCATAGGATTTATCCCTCCCTTCTGGTCTCATCTTCACATATCTGTCTCTGCCAACCAGACTATAAACTCCTTGAAGACGGGGAACTGGGATTTGTTGAGTGTTTTATAGTTTCTCTTACAGTGCCTTGCAGATAAGAGAGCTCTATAAATATTTTTTCAGTCACTAAATCAAAGTTTTAAGGAAATATTATATAAAAATGGATGTAAGTCTTCAATTTGGGGACTTTTAATCATTTGCTGCAGCGTCATCTGTAGTTTTTGTTTATAAAAACATTTGTAAGCAGTGAGCTTTCCTGATTCATGGCCTAAACTCAGCATCAGCAAAGGAAAACCCTCTTAGTCTGCCTGGCCTGAATTCCACAGGCTGCAGCTTAAAAGACAGAAATATGTTTCTCACGGTACTGAAGCCTGGGAAGTCCCACGATCAGGGTGCCAGCTGATTGGATTCCTGGTAAGAGCTTTCTTCCTGGCTCACAGATGGCCACCTTTTCACTGTGTCCTCCTATGGCAGAGAGAGAGCTCACTGGTGACTTTTTTCCCCTAAAATTTCATCTATTTATTAATTTTTGGCTGTACTGAGTCTTTGTTGCTGCGTGCAGGCTTTCTCTAGTTGCGGTGCACAGGCTTCTCATTGCGGGGGCATCTCTTGTTGCGGAGCCCAGGCTCTAGAGCACAGCCTCAGTAGTTAATGGCACACACGTTTAGTTGCTCCACAGCATGTGGAATCTTCCCAGACCAGGGGTTGAACCTGTGACTCCTGCATTGGCAGCAGATTCTTTACCAGTGGACCACCAGAAAAGTCTTCTGGTGGCTTTTTATGACCTCTTTTAAACTTAATTACCTCCTAAAGGCCCCATCTCCAAATATAGTCACATTGGGGTTTAGGGCTTCAACATACGGATTTGGGGTGGGTGGCACAGTTCAGTCTATAGAACCCTTACTTGGGGAAAGGGACCAGAGTCTAGTGCCCAGGGTTCCTAAACGAGCTTTCCACCTCCATCTTATTAGGGTTTCAGAAGGTGCAGTTCTTCAGTGGCTTTTATTAATATCTGATGCTAACTCTGAAACTCATTTCTTCAAATACCATCTGACATTAGTTTAGTTACCTATACTGAAAGTCAGATCCATCAGATCAAAACTGAGAAAGAATCTAGACTTATCAGTTTAGAACTTCCCTTTGTGTGTGAGTGTGTGTGTGTGTGTGTGTGTGTGAGTGAGTGAGTGTGTGTGTGTGTGTGTATGTTAGTCGCTCAGTCACGTCTGACTCTTTGTGAACCCACGGACTGTGGCTCACCAGGCTTCTCTTACTATGGGATTCTCCAGGCAAGAATATTGGAGTGGATTGCCATTCCCTTCTCCAGAGGAACTTCCCAACCCAGGGATCAAACCCTGGTCTCCTAGAACTTCCCTTTAGGCTCATCAAAAAGGCATGTGAAATTTCTATATTGTATTTGTGGAAGAAAGAGAAAAAAGGATATAGAAGAGAAAAATTCTTTAAAACTATTAATTTTTGAGCATTTTCTCTTTTCTGTTTATTGATACCCTCTTTGACAATTTTACTTCATGTATCTTGTGTGCAATATAGATTTTCAAACACAGATTATATAAATTATAATTGTGCTGTAAGTCATAAATTGTCTGAATGGAAGAGCAGCATGCTGGGATCATACAATTCCCAGGAAATACCTGATTTAAAGTCAGAATAACTTAAAAAGTTGGTAATTTCATGAACTAAAGTAGTGTAAGGGAAGAGTTCACATTCTCTTAAGTACAAAATGTATGTTCATTGTGATATTAAGATAATATATGCTAATGAATACATTTACATAGCTTTGTTGCTACATAGCATAACACTGATGACAAGTTCTTTAAAAATAAAATATAGTAAAAATAACCATTCGATTTGTTCATTAAATTTTCAGAAAACAATTTGAAGAAATGGCTTCTTATTTTAAGTTGTCTTCTGTAAAGGAATTTGCTAAACATGTAACTAATGCCACATCAGAAGAACGACAGAAAATGCTAAGAGACTTTTATACTTCCCAGTATCCAGAGGTAAGAGAATTTTTTGTGGATTCTCCCTCAGAATGCACTAAGTCTGCCTATGAGAAAGGAGAGAGAGTCAAGAATAAGTCTGAAAAAAGAGAATCTCTTATGAAAGAGCGGCTATCAGATTCTGAAATTTTGTCATTTAAAAATTCTACCAAAAAAACTTCTCCAATTTTCAGCCCCAACATATGTAAAAAAAAATCAATTAAGTTTCAAAATCATAGTTCCTATAAAGAAAAGGTGCTTTCCAGTGATGTGGAAACTAAGAAATTACCTATAAGCTATACCCAAGAGACTGACAGTGGGGATAGCAGCCAAGCGTCCAAAGACACTGCAGCATCCTATTCCCTGAACAGTAAGTCTGGAGCAGATGAGTTGGAAAAGTTGAGAATTGCCAGGAAAGACCAGCAGGATCTCACTGGTTTGGGTATTTCAAGAAATGGACCCATCTTCAAAGTGGAAAACAAAACAACAGAAAATCCAGTGTTAGAAGACACTTCTGTGGTAGGCTTACTTGGTGACACCTCTGTTCTTGATGACCTCTTTAAAAGTCATGAGAATAGTCCCACACAACTGCCAAAGAAGGTTCTTTCTGGGTCCATAGAAAAAGCAAAACAGAGACCAAAAGATTTCTGGGACATCTTGAATGACCAAAATGACGACAGTCTTAGTAAACTCACTGACTTGGCAGTAATAGAGACTCTCTGTGAAAAAGTGCCTTTTGCGGCATCTTCCAAAAGGACGGAGGATCTCGAAGCTTCTCTTTGGAAATCAAACGAGAAATTTTTGTGGAAAAAATTTAACTTAAGTGATACAGATGAAAGCACAGCTAATACACAAGAGTGATACATAAACATATAGATGAATTACTACAACCAATGAATTTCTGCTATCAATGTTAAGAACTCTGTGTTCCACACTAATTATGTTACAAAGTTGTCAATATATATTTTTAATAAACCCTTGCTCTGGATTCTTTTTCAGTCTCAAATTTTACCATGTGTTGGTTTTCCTTGATAGCTGATTTGATCTTTAAAAAAAAAATATGATCATATTATAGTATAAAGCTGTTATTATGAAATGGAAAAGATCCTAGATTTGTTACTGGGAGACCTGGGGCATCTCTCATTGTATAATTATGTGACCTTAGATAAGTCATTTAGGCTAGTGTGCAGCCATTTCCTCATATGAAAGATGAAGGGCTTGAAATTGATGAACATGAGTATCTTCCAGTTTAAAAACACTTTGTTTCATTCTCCTAGATTCCATTAAGTCATAGAACCAAATTATGCTTACCCCCTCAAATCAAGTGTACATTAATGAGTTTCTTTCTTACTAGCATTTGTAAGATTAGTAACTGTTTTCCTTTTCCCTCAGTATCATGTGCTACCATTATGAAATTATTTATACAAAAGTAATAATGAGTACTAAATACATGATGTATATTAAAATAGTAAGCTCATAACTGCTCAAAAGCAAAGAGTTAATGTTGTATAATTTTACTATCAATATATGATGTATGATGCTAAAGTAATATAATTATTATCATTAGCCACAGAACATCAGTGCCTCAACTTTTTATAAAAGTATATAAAACTTCGTATAGTATTTTTGTATTTCTCTTAAATATGAATAAATGAGTAAACATTTGATTTTATTTAAAACTTTTATATTTTGTTGAATTTAACATATGCTTTATAACCAGTAAAATGTGCTTGTTGTTGAGTTCACTTGTTTGGAAACATTCACTGTGTGGGTACTGTGCTGTGAGCACTAGATGTACAGGTGAGGCTCTGCTACTAGTAAAACAAACGAAACCATGTCTATAAAGAGTCATGTCTATAAAGCCCCTGGCACATGGTAGCAGACCCGAGCCTTCTACTGACCCACGCACAGATGCTCTGTGGCAACTTTCTGCCAGTTGAACTTGCAGGGCTATGATGGGAGGAAGTGTCCAGAAAATAGCAGTGAACCAGGAAATGGTGGTGCTCAGAGAACACTGAATTTTTACTGTATTGGGGGGGAGAGGCCCTTTGGAGTACCCAGCCATTGTAGTGTCAAGCTGTTGCTCAGAAATGACAAAAAGAAAGAAAGAAAAATCTTTTCTCAGGGGACCGAATAGCCAGTGAATGGCCTAACTCTCTAGGGCAGTGTTGAGAGCTATGAAATATATTTTACTTCATGACCCAGTACATATGTGTTATATATATGTGACTGAAATAAAATGTTTATGAAATATTTACCCTTAAGGCATGCAACATACTTCGATATTTTCTCTTCTGTTGTAATTTTGGCTCTTGTATATGTATGTTTTTTTTTAATGTTTTCATAACCCACTAAATTGATTTCATGATCATTAATGATTGGTAACCACAGTTAAAAAATTCAGTTTTAGGTTATATAGACTTAGTTGGGTTTTTTTCTTTTTTCCTACTTGCAGCAGAATTGTATCCAGACTTAATAGATGCTACATTTCACCACCAAGAACTTGCTGCAAAATGAATGTGCTGTGCAGTCTGTGGTAGACTTAATATATAAATGTTGTTAGACTGATGTGGGATCAGCTCTATCAGGACCTCAGAAAGAAAGTAGCTACCTCTTCAACTCAGCTTACATATCAGACAGTAGAGTTCAGTCATTTTAATAAAAGTATATTTTTCATAAAATCAGGTACTTTTTAATTTTTGTACATAGACTTGACCTTAGGAACATAAAATGATGTTCATACAAATATTAGCTCTGTACTCTTCAAATATAGTGAAATGCTATTAAACGAGATTTTTATCAATCATGGTCAAAATGGGAGTAAAAATACAGACTTGGAGTTAAGAAATTAGTTTCCAGCAGTTGTCAGTGAAATGTTTTGTCATAATTATCACGTAGGAATGGTATGCCAAACAGAGGATGAGGATCAGTGTGGAAAGGAGCCAGTCAGAACATTCCAGAAGGGTAACTGTAAAGGTTGACTCTCCTTGCCATGGAGCAATGAGAAAATTTGGTTCAACCATTGATGAGAATGGGAACAGACACTATAACAACAGTCCTTCCTTCCTGCTCCACTGGTGATGTGCTGCCAAGTTCTGCCAACTGAGTAGGTGACCGCAGGCAAATCCCAGGGCTTCTTTCAGCCTCAGTTTCCTCTTTAAATTGGAGATGGACTGAATCAGTGGTGGGTCAAGCATTTTTTTTAAGCAATTGAAGTCCACTGTAAGTAGAGGCTCAATTATAACAATTAAAATGGAGGTCCATTGATTCAAGGAGCACTACTGTGCCTCTGTGGAGTATTAGTTTGAAAAGGAATAAGATCATTGCTAAAAAACCTTCCAACTTCAAGTTTCCATGATTCTCTTTGCCACAATCTGTATTTTTTTACTTCTCTTCAAAGCAATGACAGTTTCTGGCTGCTAGCACTCAACACACAGTTGTCATTATTGGAAACTGAGGCAAGATACTGTGAAATCTTTGCACTTGAATTCCTCAGAGGTCCCTTCAAGCCCTGAAACCACTTAGTTGGGTAACTTAACATCCTCTACAAGCAGTGCAGCTGCCCTCATGTGTTCAAGGTGACAGAACCTTAGTTTGCAGAGATGAGTTGGTGATAAACTTTTCTTCAATCCATAGACTATGAGAAAGCCAAGGAAAGTATAGTTGTTTTTAACGTTGATTATGCAGTTTTAAAATTCTGAAGTTATTCTTCCTTTAAGGTACAGAATAATCTTACAAAATGATATAGTATTCTCACCTATTTAATCGTCTTTACTTTATGTAAAAACTACTAACCATATGTCAGTTCCCCCAAATTTTCACATTTACTGATCTATACCCCTTGTCCAAGGTAAGGAGCAGCGGCTGCGCTTTGCTGGAGCAGCCGTGAAGAGATACCCCACGTCAGAGGTAAGAGAAACCCAAGTAAGACGGTAGGTGTTGCAACAGGGCATCAGAGGGCAGACACACTGAAACCGTACTCGCAGAAAACTAGTCGATCTAATCACACTAGGACCACAGCCTTGTCTATCTCAATGAAACTAAGCCATGCCTGTGGGGCCACCCAAGACAGGCGGGTCATGGTGGAGAGGTCTGACAGAATGTGGTCCACTGGAGAAGGGAATGGCAAACCACTTCAGTATTCTTGCCTTGAGAACCCATGAACAGTATGAAAAGGCAGAATGATAGGATACTAAAAGAGGAACTCCCCAGGTCAGTAGGTACCCAATATGCTACTGGAGATCAGTGGAGAAATAACTCCAGAAAGAATGAAGGGATAGAGCCAAAGCAAAAACAATACCCAGTTATGGATGTGACTGGTGATAGAAACAGGGTCCGATGCTGTAAAGAGCAGTATTGCATAGGAACCAGGAATGTAAGGTCATGAGTCAAGGCAAAATGGAAGTAGTCAAATAAGAGATGGCAAGAGTGAACATCAACTCTAGGAATCAGTGAACTAAAATGGACTGGAATGGGTGAATTTAACTCAGATGACCATTATATCTACCACTGCAGGCAGGAATCCCTCAAAAGAAATGGAGTAGCCATCATGGTCAACAAACGAGTCTGAAATGCAGTACTTGGATACAATCTCAAAACTGACAGAATGATCTCTGTTCATTTCCAAGGCAAACCATTCAATATCATAGTAATCCAAGTTGATGCCCCAACAGTAATGCTGAAAAAGCTGAAGTTGAATGGTTCTATGAAGACCTACAAGACCTTCTAGAACTACCACCCAAAAAACATGTCCTTTTTATTATAGGGGACTGGAATGCAAAAGTAGGAAGTCAAGAAACACCTGGAGTAACAGGCAAATTTGGCCTTGGAATGCGGAATGAAGCAGGGAAAAGACTAACAGAGTTTTGCCAAGAAAATGCACTGGTCATAGCAAACACCCACTTCCAACAACACAAGAGAAGACTCTACACATGGACATCACCAGGTGGAACACACCAAAATCAGATTGATTATATTCTTTGCAGCCAAACATGGAGAAGCTCTATACAGTCAACAAAAACAAGACCAGGAGCTGACTGTGGCTCAGATCATGAACTCCTTATTGCCAAATTCAACTTAAATTGAAGAAAGTAGGGAAAACCATAGACCATTCAGGTATGACCTAAATCAAATCCCTTATGATTATACAGTGGAAGTGAGAAATAGATTTAAGGGCATAGATCTGATAGATACAGTGCCTGATGAACTATGGACTGAGGTTCGTGACATTATACAGGAGATCAGGATCAAGACCATCCCCATGGAAAAGAAATGCAAAAAAGCAAAATGGCTGTCTGGGGAGGCCTTACAAATAGCTGTGAAAAGAAGAGAAGCAAAAAGCAAAGGAGAAAAGGAAAGATATAAGCACCTGAATGCAGAGTTCCAAAGAACAGCAAGAAGAGATAAGAAAGCCTTCCTCAGCGATCAATGCAAAGAAATAGAGGAAAACGACAGAATGGGAAAGACTGGAGATCTCTTCAAGAAAATTAGAAATACCAAGGGAACATTTCATGCAAAGATGGGCTTGATAAAAGAGAGAAATTTATGGACCTAACAGAAACAGAAGATATTAAGAAGAGGTGGCAAGAATACACAGAAGACTTTACAAAAAAGATCATCATGACCCAGATAATCGCAATGGTGTGATCACTCACCTAGAGCCAGACATCCTGGAATGTGAAGTCAAGTGGGCCTTAGAAAACATCACTACGAACAAAGCTAGTGGAGGTGATGGAATTCCAGTTGAGCTATTTCAAATCCTGAAAGATGATGCTGTGAAAGTGCTGCACTCAATATGCCAGCAAATTTGGAATACTCATAAGTGGCCACAGGACTGGAAAAGGTCAGTGTTCATTCCAATCCCAAAGAAACGCAATGCCAAAGAATGCTCAAACTACTGCACAATTGAACTCATCTCACATGCTAGTAAAGTAATGCTCAAAATTCTCCAAGCCAAGCTTCAGCAATACGTGAACCTTGAACTTCCAGAGGTTCAAGCTGGTTTTAGACAAGGCAGAGGAACCAGAGATCAAATTGCCAACATCCACTGGATCATGGAAAAAGCAAGAGTTCCAGAAAAACATCTATTTCTGTTTTATTGGCTATGCCAAAGCCTTTGACTGTGTGGATCACAATAAACTGTGGAAAATTCTTAAAGAGATGGAAACACCAGACCACCTGCCCTGCCTCTTGAGAAACCTATATGCAGGTCAGGAAGCAACTGTTAGAACTGGACATGGAACAACAGACTGGTTCCAAATAGGAAAAGGAGTACGTCAAGGCTGTATATTGTCACCCTATTTAAGTTCTATGCAGAGTACATCATGAGAAATGCTGGACTGGAAGAAGCACAAGCTGGAATCAAGATTGCTAGGAGACATATCAATAACCTCAGATATGCAGATGACACCACCATTAGGGCAGAAAGTGAAGAGAAACTAAAAAGCTTCTTGATGAAAGTGAAAGAGGAGGGTGAAAAAGTTGGCTTAAAGCTCAACATTCAGAAAATGAAGATCATGGCATCTGGTCCCATCACTTCATGGGAAATAGATGGGGAAACAGTGGAAACAGTGTCAGACTTTATTTTTTGGGGCTCCAAAATCACTGCAGATGGTGACTGCAGCCATGAAATTAAAAGACGCTTACTCCTTGGAAGAAAAGTTATGACCAACATCGATAGTATATTCAAAAGCAGAGACTACTTTGCCGACTAAGGTCCGTCTAGTCAAGGCTATGGTTTTTCCTGTGGTCATGTATGGATGTGAGAGTTGGACTGTGAAGAAAGTTGAGCTCCGAAAAATTGATGCGTTTGAACTGTGGTGTTGGAGAAGACTCTTGAGAGTCCCTTGGACTGCAAGGAGATCCAACCAGTCCATTCTGAAGGAGATCAGCCCTGGGATTTATTTGGAAGGAATGATGGTAAAGCTGAAACTCCAGTACTTTGGCCACCTCATGCGAAGAGTTGACTCATTGGAAAAGACTCTGATGCTGGGAGGGATTGGGGGCAGTAGGAGAAGGGGACGACAGAGGATGAGATCACTGACTCGATGGACGTGAGTCTGAGTGAACTCCGGGAGTTGGTGATGGACAGGGAGGACTGGCGTGCTGCGATTCATGGGGTCGCAGAGAGTCGGACACGACTGAGCGACTGAACTGAACTGAACTGATCTTCAAATCTGAAAGAATGGATTCAGTGCCTCCCTCGAATGTCATTTTTCACATGTGAAGCAACTGAGCTGCACAGTCACTATGTCATAAATCCAGTTAGCAGTGGATTGGGCATCTTCAAAGATGTCAGTGAACCTGAGATACTATAAGATGGCATCTGCCATCAAAGAGCCCAGAATGCAAAGCACTTTTTAGGCTCCTCACCTAATTCTGATTTAATCCTCATTGATGTGACCTTTCCCAGTTCTATCCCCACCTTCTTTTGCAAAACATGCTTTACCCAGAACTTTCTGAAAGGCCTTAAAGGAAAGGCTCGTGAGCTCAGGAACCGGTCTTAGCCCTGGTGACACTGCGTTTGCTCTGGGTGACAGCCCCATACACTGCCTTTGCCTCACCCCTCTCCCAGTGCTTGTGGCAGGTAGAAAGGATACTGACTTTTTCTCTGTTAAAGATCAACCATAGGATCTTGCCTTACATGATCTTGCAGAGTGTTAAGTGATTGCAGCCATGAAATTAAAAGATACTTCTTGGAAAGAAAGTTATGACCAACATAGACAGCATATTAAAAAGCAGAGACATTACTTTGCCAACAAAGGTCCATCTAGTCAAGACTGGTTTTTCCAGTGGTCATGTATGGATGTGAGAGTTGGACTATAAAGAAAGCTGAGCACCGAAGAATTGATGCTTTTGAACTGTGATGTTGGAGACGACTCTTGAGAGTCCCTTGGACTGCAAGGAGATCCAACCAGTCTATCCTAAAGGAGATCAGTCCTGAGTGTTAATTGGAAGGACTGATGCTGAAGCTGAAACTGCAATACTTTGGCCACCTGATGTGAAGAGCTGACTCATTTGAAAAGACTCTGATGCTGGGAGGGATTGGGGGCAGGAGGAGAAGGGGACGACAGAGGATGAGATGGCTGGATGGCATCACTGACTCGATGGACGTGAGTCTGAGTGAACACCGGGAGTTGGTGATGGACAGGGCCTGGCGTGCTGTGGTTTGTGAGATAGCAGTCGGACACAACTGAGTGACTGAACTGAACTGAACTGATATCTTTTAAACTTTGGATTTTTCTTTAGTTTTTTTAAAGTGAGACATTCCTCTGGACTGAAAGATGGACTTCAAAAGAGGCCTCATTAAGCTAATCAGTATATATTTTCCTCTTTCCTAAAACTATCATGAAAGTATTGATAAAAACAACTGAAAAAAATCTTAATTTTTCAAAACATAAATGTCAACATGTGGTCATGGGAACTTCTGATCTTACATGATCAGAGTCCACCCACGTTGCTCACCTGCCAGTGCCCTCACTATGCTTCCCACACTCAACTGTGTCACACACTCATCCGTCTCACTGAAGGCGCACTCACTGCCTTCCAGACCCAGCGCCAGTGCCCTAAATGGTCTCCCTTTAGCATTGCCTAGCGACTTCCTTTTCACTTTTCACTTTCATGCAGTGGAGAAGGAGATGGCAACCCACTCCAGTGTTCTTGCCTGGAGAATCCCAGGGACGGGGAGCCTGGTGGGCTGCCTTCTATGGGGTTGCACAGAGTTGGACACGACTGAAGTAACTTAGCAGCAGCAGCAGCAAAGCCACAGGGTTTTCCCAGGTCAGTTCCTATCTGCCCCCACCAAGCATCCTGTTCACCAGTATCAATGGAGCCCCCAGTGTGGTGCCCAGCAACCTAGTATCTTCCCCACCTCAATCAGTTTTCCCCAGCCTCCCCAAACACTTCATCCAACTGCATCTCAGACTTCTTAACTCCCCAAGTTCCCTGGTTAGTAGGTACTTCATCCTCCTGCTTCACCTATTGGGAAGTGCCACCAGTGAATGAGCTCTGAATGTCATATTCGGGAGACTGCAGAGGTCATATCACCAGGCAAGTCATACCCAGAGGCAGCAATTCACTGACCAGCCAGGAAAAAGGCAAAACTGACCAGTTAGTGGGGCTTTTGCAGAGGTGCCATTTACTGCCTGAAATGTCCCAGAGCTGCCACATTCCCCTGAAAGGCATAACAACTGTAGTCCTAAGACCCCACAGGGCACAGCAGGTGTGTGGGAAACGTTTGGGGAAGGGCAGGCAGGTCTTGAGAAGCTTGAAGTGTCCCCTAGGGAGGTGTGTGAGTAAAGGAAGAAGACTCACCAAGGAACCCAAGCACAAATGAAGGGTGCTCTCTTGAGTGGTGGAAAAGGTAAGCTTCCTAACTACAAAACAGGGAAGACCCCCGCCGCCGCACCACCACCGCCTCCCTCGCTCCTCTCGGGCGCTGCACGCCTTTTCCCCCAGAGTGCCATCAGGGGAATCCACCTCGCTCCTGGTTCCGCCTACCTCTCTCTCCCTCGTGGCAGGCATATATTAGACACTGTATGGAGAAATCGCTCTAAGTAAAGTAAAGCTCGTTTGAATTTTCCTCAGCGAGTTTCCAGGCGACCCGCCGCTGCTGAGGGTCGTCACTAGAAGCCCTTGCTGCGGTGCCACACAACCGGAGCGAGGATTCACCACCTCCAAGAAGGGGGAGTCATCCGCCAAATTAGGTTTACCTTCTCCCTTTGGGGAAAAAAAGAAAGCGAATTAAATTATACTTTGGCTGTATTGATGGAAAACATGAAAAGCAAACTCCGGGGCCTCGTGCCTCGAGGGCACCTGATCTCCCGTTAGCTGCAAACCTCAAGAAAGTCCGCGAGCCCCTGTGAGCAGCAAGCATTGGGTTGCCGATCTCCACCGGGCCCTGGGATCTCGTCCACCGTGAAAAGTGAAGCAAGGAAGGTGGAGACGGTGCCCTTTGGGGTGGTGGTGGGGGTATCCTGCTTCCCCTCGAGATTCTGGGCGCCGCGAGGCGTGAAAATCCCCAACCCTGGGTTGGGGAACCAGCAGGAGCTTGCGATCCAGCCGGGGACAGACGGAGGGGAGGTCCCCTCGGTGCGCACAGCCCGCCATCGCCCCTCAAGCAGACACTGCTTGGCTCAGAACACACACCTGCGGGATCAGAACTCGGTGAGTAGTGAAAAGTTAGACACCCGCCCACCCATGGGCCGCGCGGAGACTGGGGGAATCGAGCCGAGCGGGGGCCCCCTTCCCGCCGCTCGCGCGCGTCCCGCCCTGGCCGTGGAGGGTGCGAGGCCGCCGGGTGTGAACGGCGAAGGTTTCTGCGGTCTGGCCGGCGGCCGGCTGGAAAACCAGCCTCAATTTGATCCCCAGCGCCCCTAACGGAGGTCACGAGAAGCAGGAGGACGCGGGCGCCGGGTAGGTGGGCGGAATGCGAGCTCAGACTGAAGACCGCGAGGTATGGAGGGCGCTAGGAAGGAAGACAGCCGGCCAGATGGAACTCCTCCTGGCGGGGCCCGAGCTCGGTGCCTGCGAGCGCCCCTGGGCGGCTCGGCGGGGGACACCCGACGGCGGCGGAGCGGACGGTCCAGGGAGGAAATGGGGCTTAGCACCTCCTCGCACAGCACCTAGATCCCGGCCAGCTGCGCCAGGAAACGGGCCCCCCACGTGCAAAACTGCTCCACCTCCTACTCTAACTCCACCGCGGCACTCACAGCCGCCTCTGCGCCTGCAGCTTCTGCCTCCAGCCCCAGACCGCACGTGTCGCACCCCTGTACCCACCCACCTCCCGCCCAAGATCTTCCCTGCTGCTGCTCTCCCTCCCTTCCATCTTCCTCCCGCCATCCAAGCCCGGCCTTTGGCCAAGGGCCCTTCCCAGACTAGAGTCCTAGAGAAATTTTCTCCGAAATAATGTCTCTCACTGCCAAGGGTCCGAGGTCCCGCCCCTCCACCTCCCATCTGGATGCCTGCAGACTTCTTTTTGGATTTCTAGTCTTGCTTCTCCTCCCTCCCTAATCCGCTTTCCACACTGCTTCCAAGAGCGTGTTACCCCGGTAACACGTATTTCCTCTGTTGAGCAAGCTAAGGGTGCTTGGGCTGAGGAATGAAGGTTCTGAGGGCTTCGGTTCTCATTCATTGAGCACTTACTATGTCATTCGTTAGGCATTTCAAGTGCATATTCTCATTTGACTGTTCAAGAACCCTTCTGGGTAGGAATTATTAAGTATTATTATCTATTATTATTATCATCATCTATTATTATGAAGGGAGAAACTGCAACACAGAGGATCACACAGCTTGTGGGTAACAGAGGCACTTGGAGCCAGGCGGTCCTGCACTGCCCCCACTCCCCACCACTGCAGAAAACCCTGGCACCAGCTGTGTCCTAGAGGCTGGGTGGAAGCAGTACTAAGTGGATAGGGCAGGCAGATGTTCGTGGCTTAGGGGTCTGAGTTTCTGGAAGAAACTCAGTTTCTCAGAGGAGTCTCCACTTTTGACTCCTCTTCCTCACACTCGCCTACCATCCTTAGGCTGCTCCTCTTACCTGGCAGCATGCTGGAGACAACACAGGTGTCGAATCCAATCCCCAAAGCAGACTTCTGCCATTCTCCTCACTCTCCACAAACACAGGCTCGAGAACCCTCCATCTCCAACACACACCCCTCCACCGCACAATCCGTTTCACACCCCATCTTCCACCCTCCACCCCATCTCATCCCAGACCAGGCAAGCATCAGCCTCTGGCCAGTTCCTTTGCACAGTGAATGAGACCAGCTCTGGGAAGCTCCAAGTGGCTCTGCTGCTGCTGCTGCTTCTGCTAAGTCGCTTCAGTCATGTCCCACTCTGTGCGACCCCAGAGACGGCAGCCCACGAGGCTCCCCCGTCCCTGGGATTCTCCAGGCAAGAGCACTGGAGTGGGTTGCCATTTACCTCTCCAATGCATGAAAGTGAAAAGTGAAAGTGAAGTCCCTCAGTCGTGTCCGACTCCTAGCGAAAGTGGCTCAGTTGTGTAGAATTCTTTGCAACCCCATGGACTGTAGCCCCGCCAGGCTTCTCTGTCTGTGGAATTCTCCAGGCAAGAATACTGGAGTGGGTAGCCAGCCCTACCCTTCTCCAGGGGATTTTCACAACCTAGAGATCAAACCCAGGTCTCCCGCTTTGCAGGTAGATTCATGACCATCTGAGCCACCAGGGAAGCCCTTTGTCCTGGGAGAGGGTGGGATTCTATCACTAATTAGTGACTGGGAATACAAGTGTCAGCACCGCCTCCCTTTCCAAGAGCCACACTGGCACCACAAGTGTCCCTAGCCTCCACTTCTTATCTAGAAATTAAGGTGATTCCTCCCCACCGGACCTTCTATGACCTAGATAAGATGGACAGACATTCAGAGATAGTAAATATTAGCATTTGCTCATGTGAATCCCCAATTTTAATTTCTGTGAACTTGCCTGTTACGTAATACTTTTGCTTTCTTTTTGGAAATATATGTATTCCAATTTCTGTAATACATGTCCTACTGGTGGCTTTATTGCTTTTTTATATAATTTAAAATTATTTTTCTGTATAGATTCATAATATGAAATTAAAAGGGTAAGAAAGAGCAATTTCCCTCATCACCCAGGGGCAAGCTCTGCCATCTTCACTCTTACCTGGCACTGTTACCACTATAGTGGGTCTCTTTTGGAAATAGTCCACATATTTATAACCATGCCTCATTTCTTTTTACCTGGATACCTCTGTGTTCCCACTGAAAGAGTAAGTGAAGTCGCTCACTCGTATCCAACTCTTTGCAACCCCATGGACTATAGCCTACCAGGCTCCTCCATCCATGGGATTTTCCACGCAAGAATACTGGAGTGGGTTACCATTTCTTTCTCCAGGAGATCTTCCCGATCCAGGGACTGAACCCAGGTCTTCCGCATTGTAGGCAGACACTTTACCATCTGAGCCACAACATATAGTAATTGATGCTTTGAAAAAAAAAATCACCAGAGTTTCAGAATGAAGGGCTGAGATTCTCAACATGCCCATGGTTCAAACTGTTAACCAAATGGCAAATGGCAAGAATGAGGAGGCATCTGCCTCAGATAGAGACTGGAAGATTTCCCTAATAATCTCTGGTTGCAGAACAAGAAATACAGAAGAATGTGAAATGTGCAAGATTAGACTTAATCGTGATGGGAGGAGTTGCTGGGTGCTAGAATCTATCACTGCAGTAACCACATGTTCGAACAACCTGGCTGTTGATCAGATGAAGGAGTAACCAGGCAACATAATCAAGCAAGAGTGGCCTTCTCTTTCTCAAGATAGGTTTAAATTTTTTTCTGGGGAGGGATGTTTTAATATCAGTTTTATCTGCCAGAGACTATCTGAGTCTCCGGTGTCCTGAACACTAATTGCTTCCCAGAAATGAACTGAGGCAACCACCTATAAAGTTGATACTAACTATTGCTGCAGAAACTAGTCTGATTCAGCTCGTCTAGTCCAGTGACTTCATAAAGAGAGGCCGCGCAGCATACCTCATGCCATCCCAAAGATTTGCATTACCTGGTCAAAGTCCCTGTCTCGTTACTTTTTCCTCCATCCTTTGCGGGAGGCAGTGGTGATCAGGAAGAGGAGAAGGTGTAACCAGAGTGCATGAAGGGAAGTCAAGGATCAGATTGTTTAAAATCTGCCTGATCAGTCCCAATGCCATTAGGAAAGTACACATTTTGCTTTCCTACATGGTCAAGGTGGCATGACATCACACAGCAGAGCTCCCTTAACTTGAAAGCGGTGCTCTGGATATCCTGTACCTCTCTATCAATCTCTTCGTAGTCTCCTTGGTGGGCCCCCACTTCTCAGCTGCCCTTTTGTTTCCTAGGCTGCTGCCTTCAGAGTAGGGTTAGTCTCACACCACACAATCCCCATTCATTTTTAGGCTGCTAATTAATCTATTTGGAGGTGATTGTGAGTCTTCAGCACAACTCCGACTTCTCTTCTGAGTTTCAGACTCACATCCAATTGCTTTGGTGTAAGCGCACTGCCTTGGGTGATCTATGGGCACCTCACACACATATCCAGAATGAAATTTTAATGCTCTACTCGTTCTTCTCCCAAGTCAATGATTTTACTGTCAATCCTTGACCTTATTACCTAAATCTCAGCACCATCTTTTTCATTGGATGAGTCCATTTCTCTCATTCAGTAATCAAGTCTTCCAAATTTTACCTCTTAAATATTTTTTGTATTCCTTTTTAAGGTTTGTTTTTAATTTAAATTTTGATAGATACTATACCTGTTGATGAAAGTAAAAGAGGAGAGTGAAAAAGCTGGCTTAAAGCTCAACATTCAGAAAACAAAGATCATGGCATCTGGTCCCATCACTTCATGGTGGATAGATGGGGAAACGTGGAAACAGTGTCAGACGTTATTTTGGGGGGCTCCAAAATCACTGCAGATGGTGATTGCAGCCATGAAATTAAAAGACACTTACTCCTTGGAAGGAAAGTTATGACCAACCTAGATAGCATATTGAAAAGCAGAGATATTACTTTGCCAACAAAGGTCCATCTAGTCAAGGCTATGGTTTTTCCTGTGGTCATGTATGGATGTGAAAGTTGGACTGTAAAGAAAGCTGAGTGCTGAAGAATTGATGCTTTTGAGCTATGGTGTTGGAGAAGACTCTTGAGAGTCCCTTGGACTGCAAGGAGATCCAACCAGTCCATCCTAAAGGAGATCAGTCCTGAGTGTTCATTGGAAGGACTGATGCTGAGGCTGAAACTCCAATACTTTGGCCACCTCATGCAAAGAGTTGACTCATTGGAAAAGACCCTGATGCTGGGAGGGATTGGGGGCAGGAGGAGAAGGGGACAACAGAGGGTGAGATGGCTGGATAGCATCACCATCACCGACTCTATCGGCATGAGTTTGAGTGAACTCCAGGAATTGGTGATTGACAGGGAGGCCTGGCGTGCTATAATTCATGGGGTCGCAAAAAGTCAGACACGACTAAGTGACTGAACTGAAATGATCTTCCAATAAAGGTTCTAATAACAAAAATATGAAAGAACACACACTGAACAGTCTTAATTCTCATCACTTCCTTCTCCTGGTAATTCATTTTGGCTCTCTCAGGCACCATATGGATTCATTTCTTCGGCGCTCAGCCTTCTTCACAGTCCAACTCTCACATCCATACATGACCACTGGAAAAACCATAGCCTTGACTAGATGGACCTTAGTCGGCAGAGTAATGTCTCTGCTTTTGAATATACTATCTAGGTTGGTCATAACTTTTCTTCCAAGGAGTAAGCGTCATTTAATTTCATGGCTGCAGTCACCATCTGCAGTGATTTTGGAGCCAAAAAAAAATAAAGTCTGACACTGTCTCTACTGTTTCCCCATCTATTTCCCATGAAGTGATGGGACCAGATGCCATGATCTTCGTTTTCTGAATGTTGAGCTTTAAGCCAGCTTTTTCACCCTCCTCTTTCACTTTCATCAAGAGGCTTTTTAGTTCCTCTTCAGTTTCTGCCATGAGGGTGGTGTCATCTGCATATCTGAGGTTATTGATATTTCTCCCAGCAATCTTGATTCCAGCTTGTGTTTCTTCCAGCCCAGCGTTTCTCATGATGTACTCTGCATAGAAGTTAAATAAGCAGGGTGACAATATACAGCCTTGACATACTCCTTTTCCTATTTGGAACCAGTCTGTTGTTCCATGTCCAGTTCTAACTGTTGCTTCCTGACCTGCATACAGATTTCTCAAGAGGCAGGTAAGGTGGTCTGGTATTCCCATCTCTTTCAGAATTTTCCACAGTGTATTGTGATCCACACAGTCAAAGGCTTTGGCATAGTCAATAAAACAGAAATAGATGTTTTTCTGGAACTCTCTTGCTTTTTCCATGATCCAGCGGATGTTGGCAATTTGACCTCTGGTTCCTCTGCCTTTTCTAAAACCAGCTTGAACATCAGGGAGTTCACGGTTCAAGTATTGCTGAAGTCTGGCTTGGAGAATTTTGAGCATTACTTTACTAGCATGTGAGATGAGTGCAATTGTGTGGTAGTTTGAGCATTCTTTTGCATTGCCTTTCTTTGGGATTGGAATGAAAACGGACCTTTTCCAGTCCTGTGGCCACTGCTGAGTTTTCCAAACTTGCTGACATATTGAGTGCAGCACTTTCACAGCATCATCTTTCAGGATTTGAAACAGCTTAACTGGAATTCCATCACTGCCACTAGCTTTGTTCATAGTGATGCTTTCTAAGCCGACTTGACTTCACATTTCAAGATGTCTGGCTCTAGATTAGTGATCACATCATCATGAATATCTGGGTCGTGAAGATCTTTTTCGTACAGTTCTTCCATGTATTCTTGCCACCTCTTCTTAATATATCTTTTGCTTCTGTTAGGTCCAGACCATTTCTGTCCTTTATCGAGCCCATCTTTGCATGAAATGTTCCCTTGGTATTTCTAATTTTCTTGAAGAGATCTCCAGTCTTTCCCAATCTGTTATTCTCCTCTATTTCTTTGCATTGATCGCTGAAGAAGGCTTTCTTATCTCTTCTTGCTATTCTTTGGAACTCTGCATTCAGAAGCTTATATCTTTCCTTTTCTCCTTGGCTTTTCACCTCTCTTCTTTTCACAGCTATTTGTAAGGCCTCCCCAGAGAGCCATTTTGCTTTTTTGCATTTCTTTTCCGTGGGGATGGTCTTGATCCCTGTCTCCTGTACAATGTCACAAACCTCATTCCATAGTTCATCAGGCACTCTATCTATCAGATCTAGGCCCTTAAATCTATTTCTCACTTCCACTGTATAATCATAAGCGATTTGATTTAGGTCATACCTGAATGGTCTAGCGGTTTTCCCTATTTTGACAGAATGTGGTCCACTGGAGAAGGGAATGGCAAACCACTTCAGTATTCTTGCCTTGAGAACCCCATGAACAGTATGAAAAGCCTAAATGATAGGATACCAAAAGAGGAACTCCCCAGGTCATTAGGTGCCCAATATGCTACTGGAGATCAGTGGAGAAATAACTCCAGAAAGAATGAGGGGATCAAGCCAAAGCAAAAAAAATACCCAGTTGTGGATGTGACTGGTGATAGAAGGAAGATCCGATGCTGTAAAGAGCAATATTGCATAGGAACCTGGAATGTCAGGTCCATGAATCAAGCAAATTGGAAGTGGTCAAACAAGAGATGGCAAGGGTGAACATTGACATTCTAGGAATCAGCGAACTAAAATGGACTGGGATGGGTGAATTTAACTCAGATGACCATTACATCTACTACAGCGGGCAGGAATCCCTCAGAAGAAATGGAGTAGCCATCATGGTCAACAAAAGAGTCCAAAATGCGGTACTTGGATGCAATCTCAAAAACGACAGAATGATCTCTGTTCGTCTCCAAGGCAAACCATTCAATATCACAGTTATCCAAGTCTATGCCCCAACCAGTAACACTGAAGAAACTGAAGTTGAACAGTTTTATGAAGACCTACAAGATCTTTTAGAACTAATACCCAAAAAAGATATCCTTTTCATTATAGGGGACTGGAATGCAAAAGTAGGAAGTCAAGAAACACCTGGAGTAACAGGCAAATTTGGCCTTGGAATGCAGAATGAAGCAGGGCAAAGACTAATAGAGTTTTGCCAAGAAAATGCACTGGTCATAGCAAACACCCTCTACCAACAACAGAAGAGAAGACTCTACACATGGACATCACCAGATGGTCAACATCGAAATCAGATTGATTATATTCTTTGCAGCCAAAGATGGAGAAGCTCTATACAGTCAACAAAAACAAGACCGGGAGCTGACTGTGACTCAGATCATGAACTCCTTATTGCCAAATTCAGACTTAAATTGAAGAAAATAGGGAAAACCACTAGACCATTAAGGTATGACCTAAATCAAATCCTAACACTACCATGTAACCCAGAAATCCCACTACTGGGCATATACCCTGAGAAAACAATTCAAAAAGACACATGCACCCCAATGTTCATTGCAGCTATATTTACAATAGCCAGGACATGAAAGCAACTGAGATATCCATTGACAGATGAATAGATAAGGAAGTTGTGGTACATATACACTATGGAATATTACCCAGCCATTTAAAGGAACAAATTTGAGTCACTGGAACTGAGGTGAGTGAACCTAGAACCTGTTATGCAGAGAAAGCCTATTTTCAGGGCAAGAACAGAGATCCAGATGTAGAAAATGGACTTGTGGACTCAGCGAGGGAAGGAGAAGATGGGGTGAATTGAGAGAGCAGCATTGAAATGTATACATTACATGTGCAAAATAAATAGCTAGTGGGAAGTTTCTTTGTAACACAGGGAGCTCAGCCCAGTGCTCTACGATGACCTACAGGGGTGAGATGGGGGAGTGCGAGGTTGGAGGGAGGTTTAACAGGAAGGGGATAAATGTATACTTATGGCTGATTCACACTGCTGTACAGCAGAAACCAACACAACATTGTAAAACAAAGTTGTTCTTATTGAGTCGCTAAGTCATGACCAACTCTTTGCGATCCCATGGACTATAACCAGTCAGCACACCCCACCCCCGCATCTATAGGATTTTCTAGGCAAGAATATTGGAATGGGTTGCCACTTCCTTCTCCAGGGATATTCCCAATCCAGGGATCGAACTCATTTCTTCCTGGATTGGTGGATTGGAAGGTGGATTCTTTACCATTGAGCCACCTGGGAACCTGTAAAGCAATTATCATCTAATTAAGAATAAATTTAATTCAGTGTAACTCACGGCATCCAACAGAGAGGAAGGTGACACTGGAGTATTGGTTCTTTCATATCCTAAAGAGCTTTTGAATAGCCTTTGTATCATCTGGTAAAGGTGGTAAAGAAACTGAGAAGTTAATGGCTTTTCAATAAATGGAACAGAGAAAGCAATGCTAAATCAACTAGCTTTTCTTTGGATGATCCTTTGTGCAAAGACATAAAAAAATATATAGCTTTGAGAAAAATGTGCCTACAAAAGAGAAAATGATTCATGGACTACAGGATACTCACCAGAAGTTTCTATCCTCATCTAAGCCTCCTCAAATTTGTTTATACACTCTTGTTCTGTTTTATCATTTTCTACTCACTCTTAATTCACCCATGTTTGGCTTCCAGCCTCATAATTCTATCTAAACATCCTTCACTAAAGTCACAAATGACCACTGTGTCAATTCAGGTCCTTCTATTAATAGAAGCAGACCTTAAGAGTTAGAGGTGCAGGAGCTTCTTTAGGGGTGACCCCTGTGAAAGATAAAGCAGTGAGGAGACTGTGATGTGGATCTGACTGCTGTGAAGAAAAGAGGGCAGGAAAGGGAGAGGGTAGGAAGGACACTGGGTTTCGGGCAGTCTGAAGCAGCCCCTGTGGAGCTGTAGCGTGAAGTTTAACTACATTGGCCAGGAATGTGACCCCTAGCATGACCAGTCTGCTCATTCACTGGCTGAGGGCTGCCCTGAAGAAACATGGTCTTGCTCCAACACTGAGGCAGATCCTGAGCACACAGAGCTGGGGGCTATCAGAAACTTCACTCCTTGTGGACTTCCCTGGTTAAGTGATCCAGTGGTTAAGACACTGCCCTTCCAATGAAGGAGCGCAAGTTTGATCCCTAGTCAGGGAACTAAGATACTACATGTGGTGCAGCTAAAAAAAGAAAAAAGAGAAGGAAACTCCTCCCTGGGCCAGGTCCTCTCTGGGAGGGAGATCTGAGTGGTGCACTGCCACACGGCCACGGCCACTGCTCCAACAAACCCAGTGTCCTCCTCCAGCCTTGGTCTCACCTGACTTCTCTGAACACTGAGACTGTTGACTGGTCCCTTCTCCTGATCTTGTCTTGGCTTCTGTATCTCGGTATTTTCCTGGTTTCCCTCAGATGTTGCTGGATGTTCTTTCTGACAGTTTTTTGCAGGTTCATCTTCATCCGCGTGGCCTTTATGCATGAGTATTGTCCAAGTCTTACTCTTGGGTCTTCTGCTCCACATTCTCCCAGGTGATCGCATCCACACCCATGGCTTAAATCACAAAGGTAATCTAGAACCAAGTCTTAAATTGGCATCTATCAGAGAGTCAATGGACAGCCTGATTCAGTGTTGCACATCTGAATCCTCCTCTGTCCCTCTGACCTTCAGCTTTCTAAGAGCACACTGGGCTAATAACTCCCACCCTCAGAGCTGACTGGGGTAATGTACTTGGAGATACTTTGCAGACTGCAAAACTCACATAATGTTGTTAGTGTAACACTTGCTAGACTGTTATTCCTGAAGTATAACACTGATCGTCTATTTCCAAAGTTCCTTATTTTCTAGGGGGAAAAAAAAAAAAACAAAACCAAATCCCTGTCTTTGCATTAAAAATTCAGCCCAAGGTGTATTTTCCACTACCCCTTTCATTCACACTCTGCTCTTTCCCAAAACTGTCTTCCTTGGAACACTAGGGCCCCTTACAATATAAGTTGATGCTCCATGAAAAAAAGTCAAGTTTGGAAAACATTGTCCTCCTGGAAAGTTAAAATATATTTTTTTATATTAAAGGTCCTGAGAAGTATAACCTTTTTAAACCAGTTTCTCAACTACCTTAGCCACTAGTTTTGTTTTGTTTTGTTTTTCAATGTCACTCATAAAATTCCTGTGAGCCACTAGTGTTTACACAACAGATAAGCAACATTGCTCTATGCAGGTGGGGCAACTTAACTTACTGTTCCACCTTAAAAGGTCATCCACAAGTTGTGGGCACCAAGATCCCCTAGTAGGGGGAGCCTTGACTCACATCCTTTTCAAAGCCTGGCTGTTCCCTCTCTTCCTTTTATAGTTTTCTGTGAGCGCCTTAGAATGGTTCCAATAAATCTGCCTTCTGAACCAATTCATCCACAGTAAGTTCTATTGGTAACAGTTCTATTGACTGACACACCAGTGGGCAAAAAGTCAGTGGAGGGGCCAAAGACCCAAACTGGAAGTTTCCCAAATGCTCCTTACATTTGAATGAATAAGCAAATTGTGGCGTATCCACACAAAATGGGATACCTTATAGTGATGAGAATGGACTATTTTCTACAAGGGCAATAATATGTGTGAATTTCACAAATATAATTAGAAAAAAAAAAGTGAAGCACCATATTAATCCACTTATATGAAGGTAAAAACAGGCAAAACTAACCTATGCTATTAAAGGTCAAGATGGTGGTCACCACAGGAAATGAACAGGGTACAAGAGGGCTGGCTTCCTGGGTGTGTTCAGTTTGTAAATATTCATGAGTCAGACCTTATGTCAGATGCAATCAAGGCAATGGCAACCCACTCCGGTACTCTTGCCTGGAAAATCCCATGGACAGAGGAGCCTGGTGGGCTGCAGTCCATGGGGTTGCTAAGAGTCAGACATGACTGAGTGGCTTCACTTTCACTTTTCACTTTCATGCATTGAAGAAGGAAGTGGCAATCCACTCCAGTGTTCTTGCCTGGAGAATCCCAGGGACAGGGGAGCCTGGTGGGCTGCTGTCTATGGGGTCGCACAGAGTCAGACATAACTGAAGCGACTTAGCAGAAGCAGCAGTATGTATGCTATACTCCAATAAATTGTTTTAGAGGGCTGGTATCAGAAAAGATCATCCCCCACTGACAATCCCATTAGCAAAACCACCCAGGGGAAATATGCTGATTACAGGACCAACAGAAATGGAATGATAGCTCCACCTGCCTTAGCTCACTCTAAGTGTGTTTGGTCATCACATTTGTCTAAACATCTATACCCACAACTTTTACATTTCTATGCATGTCAGAGAGTCATTCTGCATTAATCATGTTTTTTGTTTCCTATATTTTATGATACTTTGCCATCTAGGGACTTTGGGGACCCAGTGAAGGACTGCCCCTCCCAGGGTTAGCTAATATCTCCAGGCAGCAAACTACTTGCTTATGTTTCTTTCATATGCAAACACATCCAGAGACTACACTCCAAACCACCTCCTCTATCTAGTTTTTACACTCTTGGAGGCAATATCCTCTGCCTTAATAACCAACTACTAGACAATGAGGGACCACCCCTAGAACCCAGAGCTGTGGAAATTATTCAAACCAGCCAATCTTGAACCTGTTCAGCTGTTCACTCAGATTCATCCATCCCTTCCCACAGAAGTCACAGTAAAGCCTTTTGGCTCGTGCTTTACTCTCTTTCTGCCTCCTGGTGGGCCCTTGTGCTTCCCTACAGGGCCTTGCATGGTATGTTGTGCCTTCGGTTTCCAGGGATCTGTGAGTATAGACTTCTTCAATGGCAATCATTTCTGCATAGTCTTACCAACCTGATAAAAACAAATCTTGTGTACTTTTGAAAGCCCCTTCATTCATTTCACAATTTTTTTAAGCACCTACTATTTCAGGAACAGTTTTACATGCCAAGGATAGATCAGAGATCATACAAACAAGATCCGTTCTCTCACAGAGCTCATGTCTAATAGGACAGAGGAAATAAACAAGCAAAGAAATAAATATTTCCAGATAGAGTTAAGGTGGTATGAATGAAATAGGCCAGGATGAGACATTTTATGTTGTTTGGGATTTTTTGGTTTGTTTTTCAGTAAGACTGGTCAGAAAAGTTCTCCTTAAGGAGGTGACATTTGACCCAGGCAAATGGGTCAAACATTTGGCCTCAATAGTTGCTTGTACACCAAGGGTACCCTTGGAGGTTGGTGTTGGGTGCCTGAAGGCATCTAAAATAACAAGAATGACATATCTCCTGCCAATACTCATCCAGAGCAAACGTTCTCCCGTTCTCAACAAGCAAAGGAGGGCTTGACTCCAGGAGAAAATTATTTCCCCACATCAGCAAAGTCCACAGCCTGCTCCAATCAAGTTGCCTTCCAAATGCTGTAAAGTGGAGGCGCCCAAGCACCAGGACCCAGGGGATGGGTTGGTTACATGCCAGATCCCCCAAGGCAGCAACCAGCCTGCATATGTGTTTACATAACTGTTTGCAAATAAAAAGTAAGTGTGTGGAGCCCCGAGCCCTCTTCACTCCCCGTTACTGAGGACCCACTGCCTGGTTCAGCTCAGTAGCAACAGAAGTCTTCCCTGGTCACTGCAGACCTAACTGCCTCCCTGCCTGCCCCCTGCCCTAGACACACCCCAGGAAGGGCACGCTAGCCATCCTCCATCCACAATAAAAGCACACAACATTCCACCTTTTTTTTTTTTTTTTTTTAAGATTCAACTTACTTTGGACAATCAAAGTAGGTTTCAATCAAATAAGGGTAGAAAAACTAAATCTCGGGCTCTCAACTCATGAATGGCATGGTACAGCAGATTATCAACAAGGCACAGGTCTGTCTGGAGGCCTGCGGCTGAGGGCGGGGAGGGCTGGCAGCTCCCACATTCCCCTTCCTCAGAGCTCCTGGGCTGGGCCTGGGCCCTTCCCCACTTGGGATCCTTTCTCACATGCCCTGGGCCCCAAGACCAGTGCTCCATACACCTGCCTCCATCAAAGAAGGACTAGGCACTGGGAGCAGAGCATGGCTCCCCCCGGAGCCTCCAGGGAAGAGCAGGCCCATTTCACCTGGGGCCACTGGAGCTGGGCCAAGCGAGGCCTGCTATGTGGAACCTACACATAGCATCTTACTCAGGCTCTTTTTCCACAGCCTCTCTCCTCGGGGATCTGCGCCAGCAACAGCTCCTCACAGAACATTCCCTAAGAACTCGGTGGTGCTCTGGCTCTGTCGCTACAACTGGCTTGTTTATCTTTGCCTCAGATTCCAAGAGTTTGTCTCTCGTCATATATCTCCCTGGAGGGTTTGTTTGGGTATTTATACAAACACAGCCCTTCAGCTTTGATAGCTGTTCTGTGGGAGCCTTTTTATCTGTCAGTAATATCATGCTTCAGAGCCATGAAAACTCTAAAGGACCCTCTTATACCTTGCAGCAATTTAAAACCAGCAGAGATCTCATGGAAGCCCAGGGCTAGCAGAGCCCAAGAGAGCTTCTATGTGGCCAAGAAATAATGCTGGCCATCTCTAAAATGTCATTGTCCTCCACAAACTCTACCAGGCACTTGATGGCCTGTGAAAATGTCCATTCCCTTGTATGTAGGTCAAGTCTCAAGGCTCCCAGCTGGCTTAAAATTCAACTTAGCATCTTTCTACTTATCAAGCATCCTGTATTTCTCTATTTAAGCAGAAAGCCTGCAGAGGCATGGGCCCTGCCTCCTGTTTAATCTAAGAACCAGGTTTCAAGGGTCACAAGTTGGCTATTTAGCAACCTGCATGCATAGGTGCCTTTGGATAAATCAAAGCTTCCATGGAAAGTGCCTAAATCCTATAAAAGTAATTTATTTGCTTACCCACCAAATTATAATATTCATTTTGTTTGTGTAAACCTGCCAGAAACCAGTCATTAATATGAACCACAAAAAACTGTTTCAAGCAGGATTTCATCCCAGACATAGTTTCCAGTTTGAATCTGACATATTATACCTGAGAGGATTGCAGGAAACCATAAATAATTCTTAATTTCTGCATTGGGTCTACATATAATAATGATTTTTTTTTTTTTTAATTCCCCACCCACAAGAGGAGGCTGGGAACCAGGTAGCTAGGAAAGAAGTCTGGCCGGGACAGCACTGCCACTTCTTGTAGTCATCTTGAAATAAAAGAGATGCCTGCAGTGGTCATTTGGGCAGATCTTACAAATGTATTTGGAGGTTTGGGCACATCATATGAATCCAGGTGCCCCAAGCAGGATGTGGGCCATTGCTGGCAGGAAGTAGGGTTCCACCCCGCTGACCCCTCAGGATGGGGCTGGGAGGTCAAGGCCACTGCAGGACCACAGGCAGGAAGCAGGCTTGGAAGGGCCTGCTGTCCACACAGCCCAACTGCTGGGTTAGGGCGCCAGCTCTGCCTGGCTGTTCCCCGCTCACTGAGAAGCACGTCGGAAACCTGGCCTGAAGTCTCTCTTTCACGTCCCAAGTTGAAAGGAGAGAGCAATCTTTGGGGGCCTGAGAGGCCCAGGGGACTCTGTACCACCTGCCTTCTCCATGTGGTGCAGAGTGGCAACAGGGCGAGTCCTGGCTTGGAGTCCCCGAGATGTTCACACCCTCAGAGCCCCTTTGTCTGACACCATCCCACCAGCTGTGAAGAAACTCTGATTTGCTAAAGTATCTGGAGGAGGAAACAGAGACCCAGAAACGCATAGCAAGTGGCGGAGGACCCTCCAGGCATCACTTGGGGAGTGCAAAGGAGCAGCTTCCCTCCTATGGCACATCAGAGTGCCTGACCTCTTACTTTCCAGCTTCTCATATTTGAGTCCATGCCAAGGAAGCTCATTTTCCCATGGTTAATCATACTCCTAGTGGCTTCCTAGACTTTCAGAGAAGGCTTTTGGGAAAAGGTGGTCTTTTACAGATAAGCCAGTTAGGTGGGTGGGACACAAGGGCAAAGGCATTACGAGCAAAAGGGTAGCCAGTGCCCCACCAGGAGATTCAGAGGCCCCGGGGATGCTCTGAGGTCCATCCGCAAGCAAGGAGCCATGAGGCTGGGCAGGGGCACAGACTGGAGCTCAGAGGAGTGTCAGCTGAGGAGTTGGAAGGTTTTCTCAAAGCAAGCAAAAAGCAACTAAGAACTTTCCCCACGACAGACCTGAAGTCAGACTTGCCCTTTAGAAAGATTACTGTGGCCTCAGGGTGAGAAATGGATTGGAGAGGGGTGAGACAGTGCAGGCAGGCAAACCAGTAGGATTGGTCAGGAGCCTGACCTCAGGCAGAGCTTATGAAAGCATATATAGTGTGCAGTGAAGGACCCATTTTGTTTCCAGTACTTCTTGGGCAGATACTTTTGTAAAACATGTTATCAGAAAAAAATGAAAATTTAAAAGAACATACAAAATATAAACCCTAACTTTTTATCAAAGTTGTTTTAAAATTGGGACCACATGTCATTGTTGTTGTCACCAAGGCATGTCTGACTCTTTGTGACCCCTTGGTCTGCAGCATGCCAGGTTTCACTGTCCCTCACCATCTCCCAGAGTTTGCCCAAATTCATGTCCATTGCATTCAGTGATGCCATCTAACCATCTCATCCTCTGTCATCCGCTTCTCCTTCTGCCTTCAGTCTTTCCTAACATCAGGATCTTTTCCAATGAGTCAATTCTTTGCATCAAGTGGCCAAAGTATTGGAACTCCAACTTTAGCACCAGTTCTTCCAATGAATATTCAGGGTTGATCTCCTTTAAGATTGACTAGTTTGATTTCTTTGCAGTCCAAGGGACTCTCAAGAGTCTTCTCAACACCACAGTTCAAAAGCATCAATTCTTTGGCGCTCAGTCTTCTTTATGATCCCGCAATCATATGTGACTACTGGAAAGAAAAAAAGGAAAAACCTATCTAGGTTTGTCACAGCTTTCAATCCAAGAAGTAACCCTCTTCTAATTTCATGACTGCAGTCACAAGCCACAGTGACTTTAGAGCCCAAGAAGAGAAAATTGGTCACTGCTTCCACCTTTTCCCTTTCTTTTTGCCATGAAGTGATGGGGCCGGATGCCATGATCTCAGTTTTTTGAATGTGCGTTTTAAGCTGGCTTTTTCACTCTCGTCCTTCACTCTCATCAAGAGGTTCTTTAGTTCCTCTTTGCTTTCTGCCATTACAGTGGTATCATCTGCATATCTGAAGTTGTTGATGTTTCTCCTGGCAATCTTGATTCCAGCTTGTAACTCATCCAGCCTAGCATTTCTCATGATGTGCTTTGCATGTAAGTTCAATAGACAGGGTGACAATGAACAGCCTTGTCGTACTCCTTTATCAATCCTAAACCAGTCGGTTGTTCCACACAGGGTTCTAACTGTTGCTTCTTGACTGACATACAGGTTTCTCAGGAGACAGGTAAGATGGTCTGGTATTCTCATCTCTTTAAGAGTTTTCCACAATTTGTTATGATCCACACAGTCAAAGGCTTTAGCATAGTCAATGAAACAGAGGTAGGTGTTTTTCTGGAATTCCCTTACTTTCTCTGTGATTCAGTGAATGTTGGTAATTTGCTCTCTGGTTCCTCTGCCTTTTCTAAATGCAGCTTGGACATCAGGAAATTCTTGATTCACGTAATGCTGAAGCCTAGCTTGAAGGATTTTGAACATAACCTTACTAGCATGGGAGATGAGTGCAATTACCCAATGGTTTGAACATTCTTTAGTACTACCCTTCTTGGAGTTTGGAATGAGGATTGACCTTTCCCAGTGCTGTGGCCACTGCTGAGTCTTCCACATTTGCTGACATATTGAGTGCAGTACTTTGATAGCACCATCTTTTAGAATTTTAAATAGCTCTGCTGGAGTTCCATCACTCCACTAGCTTTATCGACAGCAGTGCTTCCTAAGGCCCAATTGACTTCACACTCCAGAACGTCTGGCTCTGGGTGACTGACCACACCATCGTAGTTACCTGGTTCATTAAACTCTTTTTGGTACACTTCTTCTGTACATTCTCTTCTTGATCTTTTCTGCTTCCATTAGGTCTTTACCATTTCTGTCCTTTATTTTGCCCATCTTTGGATATTTGACATCCACAGTTATTGTGCCCATCCTTTGATATTTCCAATTTTCTTGAAGAAATCTACACTCTTTCCCCTTCTGTTGTTTTCCTCTATTTGCATTGTTCATTGAAGGCCTTCTTGTCTCCCCTTATTGTTCTCTGAAACTCTGTGTTTAATTGCATGTACCTTTCCCTTTCGCCCTTGCTTTTTGCTTCTCTTCTTTCTTCAGCTGTTTGTAAAGCCTCCTCATACAACCCCTGTGCCTTCTTGCTTTTCTTTCCCTTTGGGATGGTTTTGTTCGCTGCCTCCTTACAATATTATGGACCTCTGTCCACAGTTCTTCAGGCACACTGTTCACTAGATCTAATCCCTTGAATCTATTCATCACCTCCATTGTATATTCATAAGGAATTTGATTTAAGTCGTACCTGGCTGGCCTCATGGTTTTCCCCGCCTTCTTTAGTTTAAGCCTGAATTTTGCTATGAGAAGCTGATGGTCTGAACCACAGTCAGCTTCAGATCTTGTTTTTGCTGACTGTATACAGCTTCTCCATCTTCAGCTACAAAGAATGTAATCAATCTGATTTCAGTATTGACCATTTGGTGATGTTCATGTGTAAAGTCATCTCTTGTGTTGTTGAAAAAGGGTGTTTGCTATGACCAGTGTGTTCTTTTGGCAGAATTCTAGCTTTTGCCCTGCTTCATTTTGTACTCCAAGGCCAAACTTGCCTGTTACTCTAGGGATCTCTTGACTTCCTACTTTGGCATTCCAATCCCCTAAGATGAATAGGACATCTTTTTTTGGTGTTAGTTCTAGGAGGTCTTCTAGATCTAATTTTTTATCAAAATAGTTTTTAAACTTGGGATCAAATGTACATAATATAAAATTTACCATCCTAACCATTTTTTATCATGTACAGTTCAGTAGTGTTAAGTACAATCACACTGCTATGTAACCAATCTCCAGAACTATCTATTCTCTCTTGCCCCAGTCCCTGGCAACCACCCTTCTACTTTCTGTCTCTGAACTCCACTTCTCTAGGAATCTAATCCAAGTGAGATGATACTGTATCTGTCCTTTTGTGTGTGGTCTGGCTTATTTCACCCAGCATAATGCCCTCAGGAAGGCAGAATTTCCTTGCTTTTTCAGACTGAATAATATTCCACATTTTGTTTATCCTTTCATCCTACGGTAGGCACTTGTGTTTCATCCATCTTTTCGCTAATGAATAATGATGCTATGAATGAATGTGGGCCAAGTTGCCTCAGTTGTGTCCGACTTTTTGTGACCTCCATGGACTATGTAGTCTGCCCGGCTCCTCTGTCCATGGTATTCTCCAAGAATACGGGAGTAGGTTGCCATGCCCTCCTCTAGGGTAATTTTCCTGACCCAGGGATCGAACCTGCATCTTTTATGTCTCATGCATTGGCAGGCAGGTTCTTTACAACGACTGCCACCTGGGAAGCCCATGCTATTAATATGGGTGTGCAAATATCTGTTTAACTCTCTGCTTTCAGTTCTTTGGAGTTTATACCCAGAAGTAGAATTGCCAAGTATATGGTAATTTTAAAAATTTTTTAGGAACTGCAATACTCTTCTGCGTTGCTGGCACCATTTACATTCCCACCAGTACAGTGTTCCGGTGTCTCCACGTCCTCACCAGCATTTGGTATCTTCTGGTCTTCTGGTCACACAACCTTATGAGTGTGAGGAGAAGCCCCTTTTTTCTCTTTAGATTCAATCTGTATAAAATTACCCTATAACAGTTTAGAATGCTTCAGGGTTATAACAATTTAAAAGAGTTTAAACTGCTTACTCTCAACTTCTGAATTTATCCCATTGCAAACCGATGACAGATATTTCCCAAACTGGCCCCAGTCTGTGGGCCAGAACTTGAGTAGCTCATGTCTGTCCCTGGGGATGAAAAGCAGCGATGGTCAGAGCCAACCTTTACTGAGATCTTACTCTCTGGCACTACATGGATCATCACAAAGCCAGCACAAGTAAATATTGTTATTATGCCCAGTTTACTGATGAGGAAGCAGAGGCTCATGCCAGTAGGAAAGGAGCTGGCCAAGATAGCTGTGAGGGGAAGCTGGGCTGTCCTGGTGGCTCATATGATAAAGAATCCACCTGCAATATGGGAGATCTGGGTTCATTCACTGGGTTGGGAAGATCCCCTGGAGGAGGGCACAGCAACCCATTCCAGTATCCTTGCCTGGAGAATCCCATGGACAGAGGAGCCTGGCGGGCTACAGTCCATGGTGTTGCAAAGAGTCAGACATGACTGAGCGACTAAGCACATTTTTGTTATTATTGTTGTTTTTTTTTCCCAAGATTACTTAATAGATTGGCCATATGTATGTAAGATGGAAGGCTTCTAGGTCCTGATTTGAGTGCCTAGGGATACCAAGTTTGGGAGGAAATGTGATCAGTCTAGACGTGACTGTGTCAAGGTTAAGTTTCGCATGTGACATGCAGGGGGAGCAGGGCCACGAGCAATAGCTGTGAGCTGCTTAACAAGGACAGGGCTGGAAGCGCAGCTGCAGAAAGCCAGGGTGAGTAATATGAGTTGGTGAGATTCCTCAGAAAGACCAAGAACACATAGGAAGAAGTAGGGGAGCCAGAAGGGGCTGAGGAGACAAACAGGAATGAGGAGAGAGTGTCAAAGGGAAGGAGGTATTGACAGAGAGTCCAGGGCTACAGGGAGCCACACAAGACCAGATAATCTGTGGAGCCAGCTGTGTGGTGGCCCCTAGAATATCAAGGAAGCCAGGGAGGGGAGGCTAGACTGCCAAGGATTGAGAGCTGGATGGTGGTGGTAGGGTAGAAAAAGAGCCCAAGAGTGCAGACCACTCATTCTAGAACCTCAGCTTTGAAGTGGAGGAGACACAAGACCATCCGTGAAAGATAGCTGTGGGTGTCTTGTGTGGCTGAGGATGGATTGTTATTTTGTTTTGCCTTAAAGTAAAAAGTTGGAACAAACATGAGTTTGCTCTTAGTTTGGGGGTCACAGGGGGACATGGGAACCCACCAGAAAGGTGAAAGATAAAGAGGAGCCTGGGCTGATTGCTAGAGGAACAGGGATAGAATCAGAGAAAATCAAGCTTGTATAAAGGAGGGAAGGCCCCTTTGCCCTAAGAAGGAGGGAAAGTAGTTTATGACACAAAGTCATTTGGAGAGAGGGGAGGAAGTGCTGCCATCAGTGAATCTGGAGGCAGCTGCCTGCTGACCGTGTGTGGTGTGTGTGTCCAGAGGAGGCACAGAGGAGGGAGGT
This sequence comes from Capra hircus, assembly GCF_001704415.2. Lineage (NCBI taxonomy): Eukaryota > Metazoa > Chordata > Mammalia > Artiodactyla > Bovidae > Capra > Capra hircus. Next base: position 82,527,824 of record NC_030815.1, read on the forward strand.
GAACTCTGGTTGTGCCACCAAGAAACAGCAGTGAGAGTCACCTAGGGCCACAGAGAAGATGCACCAGAAGCAGGAAGAAAACATGTCTGCATAAACCCTATCGCCCATTTGTGGGATTTTCTCCATCAGGGCTCAGTTACCCATGTGCAGAGGAGAAGGTGGATGACAAGACTGGTTCCAGTTAAGATCTCACAACTTGGCTCTGACTGTAGTCAAGTCAGCAGGAAAGTTCTGACAAAACATGGTCCACTGGAGAAGGGAATGACAAACCACTTCGGTATTCTTGCCTTGAGAACCCCGTGAGTAGTATGAAAAGGCAGAAAGATAGGACACTGAAAGAGGAGCTCCCCAGGTCAGTAGGTGCTCAATATGCTACTGGAGATCAGTGGAGAAATAACTCCAGAAAGAATGAGGGGATCAAGCCAAAGCAAAAACAACACCCAGTTGTGGATGTGACTGGTGATAGAAGCAAGGTCCAATGCTGTAAAGAACAATATTGCATAGGAACCTGGAATGTCAGGTCCATGATTCAAGGTGAATTGGAAGTGGTCAAACAGGAGATGGCAAGAGTGAACGTTGACATTCTAGGAATCAACGAACTAAAATGGACTGGAATGGGTGAATTTAACTCAGATGACCATTATATCTACTACTGTTGGCAGGAATCCCTTAGAAGAAATGGAGTAACCATCATAGTCAACAAAAGAGTCCAAAATGCAGTACTTGGATGCAATTTCAAAAAGGACAGAATGATCTCTGTTCATTTCCAAGGCAAACCATTCAATATCACGGTAATCCAAGTCAATGCTCTGACCAATAATGCTGAAGAAGCTGAAGTTGAACGGTTCTATGAAGACCTACAAGACCTTTCAGAACTAACACCCCAAAAAGATGTCCTTTTCATTATAGGAGACTGGAATGCAAAAGTAGAAAATCAAGAGATACCTGGAGCAACAGGCAAATTTGGCCTTGGAGTACAAAACAACGCAGGTCAAAGGCTAACCAAGTTTTGCCAAGAGAACGCACTGGTCATAGCAAACACCCTCTTGCAACAACACAAGGGAAGTCTCTACACATGGACATCACCAGATGGTCAATACTGAAATCAGATTGATTATATTCTTTGCAGCCAAAGATGGAGAAGCTCTATACAGTCAGCAAAAACAAGATGAGGAGCTGACTGTGACTCAGATCATGAACTCCTTATTGCCAAATTCAGACTTAAATTGAAGAAAGTAGGGAAAACCACTAGATCATTTAGGTATGACCTAAATCAAATCCCTTATGATTATACAATGGAAGCGACAAATAGATTCAAGGGATTAGATCTGATAGACAGAGTGCCAGAAGAATTATGGATGGAGGTTCGTGACATTGTACAGGAGGCAGGGATCAAGACCATCCCCAAGAAAAAGAAATGCAAAAAGGCAAAATGGTTGTCCGAGGAGGCCTAAATAGCTGAATACACAGAAGAACTATACAAAAAAGATCTTTATGACCCAGATAATCATGATGGTGTGATCACTTACCGAGAGCCAGACTTCCTGGAATGCAAAGTCAAGTGGGCCTTAGCAAGCATTAATATGAACAAAACTAATGGAGGTGATGGAATTCCAGCTGAGCTATTTCAAATCCTAAAAGGTGATGCTGTGAAAGTGCTGCACTCAATATGCCAGCAAATTTGGAAAACTCAGCAGTGGCCACAGGATTTTAAAAGGTCAGTTTTCATTCCAATCCCAAAGAAAGGCAGTGCCAAAAAGAATGTGTAAACTACCACATCACTGAACACTTTGCTCACACGCCAGCAAAGTAATGCTCAAAATTCTCCAAGCCAGGCTTCAGTAGTACATGAACCATGGCCTTCCAGATTTTCAAGCTGGAATTAGAAAAGGCAGAGGAACTAGAGATCAAATTGCCAACATCCATTGGATTATCAAAAAAGCAAGAGAGTTCCAGAAAAACATCTACTTCTGCTTTATTGATTTGACCAAAGCCTTTGACTATGTGGGTCACAACACCCTGGAAGATTCTTAAAGAGATGGGAATACCAGACCACCTTACCTGCCTCCTGAGAAATCTGTATGCAGGTCAGGAAGCAACAGTTAGAACTGGACATGGAACAACAGACTGGTTCCAAATAAAGGGAAAGGAGTACATCAAGGCTGTATATTGTCACCCTGCTTATTTAATTTTTATGCAGAGTACATCATGAGAAATGCTGGGCTGTATAAAGCACAAACTGGAATCAAGATTGTCAGGAGAAATATCAAGAACATCTGATATGCAGATGACACCACCCTTATGGCAGAATGCAAAGAACTAAAAAGCCTCTTGATGAAAGTGAAAGAGGAGAGTGAGAAATTTTGCTTAAAACTCAACATTCAGAAAACAAAGATTATGGCATCTGGTCCCGTCACTTCAGGGCAAATAGATGGGGAAACAGTGGAAATAGAGACAGACTTTATTTTTTGTGGCTCCAAAATCACTGCAGATGGTGACTGCAGCCATGAAATTAAAAGATGCTTGCTCCTTGGAAGAAAAGCTATGACCAACCTAGACAGCATATTAAAAACCAGAGACATTATTTTGCCAACAAAGGTCCATCAAGTCAAAGCTATAGTTTTCCCAGTGGCCATGTATATATGTGAGAGTTGGACTATAAAGAAAGCTGAGTACCAAAGAATTGATGCTTTTGAACTGTGGTGTTGGAGAAGACTCTTGAGAGTCCCTTGGACTGCAAGGAGATCCCACCAGTCAATCCTAAAGGAAATCAGTCCTAAATATTCATTGGAAGGACTGATGCTGAAGCTGAAACTCTAATACTTTGGCCCCTGATGTGAAGAACCAGCTCATTGGGAAAGACCCTGATGCTGGGAAAGATTGAAGGCAGGAGGAGAAGGGGACAACAGAGGATGAGATGGCTGGATGGCATCACCGACACAATGGACATGAGTTTGAGTTGGCTCTGGGAGTGGATGATGGCCAGGGAAGCCTGGCATGCTGCAGTCCATGGTGTCGCAAAGAGTCAGACATGACTGAGCGACTGAACTGAACTGAAGATTTCACAAGTTGGCTCTGACTGTAGTCAAGTGGGCAGGAAATTGGAGTGATTGCTGTCATTAAAGTAAAAGAATGAAGGAAGTTGTGGTGGTTATATTAAATGTCCACATATTCCTGACACTCCTCTCTTCAAATGGTTGACTCTAATTCCCATAACTCAGCGTGTGGGCTGGACTGGCAACTTTCTTCTAAGCAATAGAAAATAGCAGAAGTGCCAGTGACAGTGCGTAATGTCTGAATCTAGGTCACAGGAGACTGGAGTCTTCTCCTTTGCTCTTTTTCCTTCTTAGATCACTTGTTTTGGGGGAAGCCAGCTGTCAGACCCTGAGGATACTCAAGCAACCTGATGAAGAGGCCCTAGGGCAAGGAGCTGAGGCCTCCTGTCAATAGCTATCATGGAGCCCTTGGAGACAAACCCTCCAGCCCCAGTCCAGCCTTTAGGTAGCTGCATCCCTGGACAGCATCTTCACTGCAACCTCCCAAGGGGCCCTGAATCACAGCCACCCAGCTCAGCCCACAGAAACCAAATGAAGAAAAATAAATGTTTGCTGTTTTAAGCCATTAAGCTTTGGAGTAATTTCTTATGAACAAGTGATAACCAATATACTGCCCGAATGTGAGCGCAGAGAAGGCCGACAGTGGGACTGATCCAGGGTCAGGTTTGGCGGGTGGACCCTGGCAGAGGTCAGAGAAGCAGTGGGATAGGGTGACTGGTGACATGAGAAGAGAATGAAGTAGGGCCAGGAGGCACCTTGCAGGTGAGAAGGTGATGGAGAGGGCACAGGCCTGGAGGAACCAAAGAGCATATGCATGGAAGTGGGGTGAGTGGGTGAAGTGTAGGGAAGTCAGGTAGTGTTTCTTCATCAAGGGGAACATGTTTGGGTGAACAGGGCTCAGTGTAGTCAGGGTGAAGGTTAAGGGAAGTTGAGGTGTTGAGGTCAGCAGCGTTAAGGTTCATGAAGGGTCAAGGCAACCAGGACAGAGGTGAGGCTTAGGTTGGAGAGAAGGACCTACCTTCAGATATCAAAGGTCTTAGTATGTATCAGTAAAGTGAAGTCGCTCAGTTGTGTCCGAATCTGTGACCCCATGGACTGTAGCCTTCCGGGCTCCTCCGTCCATGGGATTTTCCAGGCAAGAATACTAGAGTGGGTTGCCATTGTCAGCCAAAAGGTGGCAGGATAAAGGTGGTATCTATGGGTAGCCTGAGGCTTCAGGGAGGTTTTTCCAAAGAGTGGAGCCATAAGAGCCTGTGCATAGCCAAGGATGCCTCGGGCTCAAGAGGGCTGCAGGGATGGTAGTGTGGCCAGGAAGAACAGATGGGCATGGAGTCAAGCCCAGTGTCAATCCCACCCTCTGTGGGAAGCCAGGGACATCCTGGTTAAGACACGTCCTAACTAGAGGAGAATTAGACAGCAAAGGGAGAAAAACGTAGAATGCGAATTGAGTTTCTGAGAAACAAAGTCCTGCCAGCCCCTCCTGGCCAGTCTCCCTCCTATTCCTATGTCACATGTACTGTGCTGGGATGAGGGGCCTCTTCATCCATCCATCCATCCATCCATCCTCCACTCTCACTTTCTGAGGCAGGATCCTCTTACTCCTCATCTCCTGTTTCCTCCCCTGACACACAGTGTTTCTTTTTCCCTTGGGTGCCTCCCACCCCGACCCCGTGTGCCACCACCACTGCGGTTCTTCCTACTCCTGTCCATAGCTCACTTTTCTGAGGGTTGCTGTGTTCCCCAGGCACAACTTCTGCTGAGAGTCTGTGCTACTACGTCACCAGGCAGGACCTAGGACCGCTCCTATCTCTGGGGCCTGCTTGTCTGCTAGATTATATATTCACTGACATGAGTCTTTCCCAGGAGGTCCTGCAGTTTCTCCTGTGAGTAAACCTCAGCAAGGCCCTGCCACCAGTGCCAACAAGTCTGAACCCCAGAAGGAAGCTGAGGTCATTGCCAAGCTTTGACCCCCACTAGAGCTCTGTAACAGAGAAGGCGATGGCACCCCACTCCAGTACTCTTGCCTGGAAAATCCCATGGACGAAGAAGCCTGGAAGGCTGCAGTCCATGGGGTTGCTGAGGGTCAGACATGACTGAGCGACTTCACTTTCACTTTTCACTTTCCTGCATTGGAGAAGGACATGGCAACCCACTCCAGTGTTCTTGCCTGGAGAGTCCCAGGGACGGGGAGCCTGGTGGGCTGCCATCTATGTGGTTGCACAGAGTCGGACATGACTGAAGCGGCTTAGCAGCAGCAGCAGCAGCAGCAGCAGAGCTCTGTACATTTGCCCTGAAATCCTAACACCTCGTCTCTGTATTGTTAAACTCACTAAGGTTCCCAAGTCCGGGTTTGTCCACCAGGCCAAATGCCTTTGAAAAGACCATGGTAAACTTCAGGTGGTCCCCTTGCCCCCTCCTGTCGTCTATACACGTGTCTGGTCCACAGCGACACTTTCCCTGTGGAGTAACACAAACAGCAGCATTTGCACAAGAGTGAATGTCGCAATACAACAAAGCCAGAAACCCCTTCTGCAAAAACTGCTAGGAGCAAAAAGGACAGGCTTGTCATGGCCTTGGACACCAGTTCTTATCCTTCTGCTTTTGCAGTTGTTTAATGTTGAAACAAGTCAACTTGAAACTGTATAATAAATGAATTCCAGCTTGAGTCTTGGCAGGATTTGTTTTGCTTGAGGGAAGTTGTTTATGCTAACGGGTCTCCCCCCACCCCCGCCCCGCCGCACCCCCGCCCCCACCACATAGTTTGATTTATGTTATACAGAGTCTTGTCCATCAGCTGGATGCTGCTGTAAACAAGCTAATCTTTGTCTACCAGGAATAAGCGCAATGCCAATAACTTTAAATAAACACAAGCACCAGTTTTGTGTTTACATTGTCTGAGGTAACCACTGGAAGAGTTTTTAATGGCGCCATTGGCTCCTCCCTGGTTAAGGTAGTGTCGGCTTTCAAGACTGACCTTGTTTGTGGAGGACTCACTGGGGGGAAAGATCTCATACTTGGCAATTGAGTGCTACACCCAGGCCTACATTCTTTTGTGTGGTTTTGGCATTTTCAGTTCCATCAAGTTCATGTTGCCTCTTTTTGTACTGGATGAAGCAGGACAGGGGTAGGGATGAGTGTGAACCTCAGATGTGTAAAGTGAAATTCTGACCTGGAGCTACTGAAACCATCAATGCAAGGCTCGAGTGAAAATGGACTCCAAGAATTGTGTTATTCATAAGACCTGCTCTCTGGAAGACATCCAAGCATTCAGTTGCATTCCATGCAGAAAGTAATTGGAATTTTGGTCTGAGTGTCTGTTGCAATTCTAAACCAAGAAATCAACAGAAACATACAACTCTTCAAATGATGATAAAGTGTCCCTGTGGAAAAGTGAAAAAAAAGGGTAATTCACCCTGCTAATCTCGCTACCAAGAAAGCAGGAACTGTAGTGGTGTGTGTGAGTCATACTCTAGCCCGCTTTAGGAGCAGACCAAAAATGTCTTTTGCAGTAGCACTATTCGGTTAATATTCCAGACTTCAAATACAGGACATAAATAAATTAGTTTCTAAGAGCTAAACAGGCTTCTCGTGAAATATCATTCTGCTGATGGATGGTGTGGAAGAGGAGTGGGAAAGAGACCGTGAATGACTGTGTGGCAAAACATAATGGGAAGGAGATGTTAATGTTCCCTTGTTTGAGTTCAGGTTTGAAAATCTCTCAGGCAAGTTATCTAATTCATCTGTGACTCCATTTCCTCTTCTGTATGATAAGAGTGATGGAGAAGAGTAAGGTAACTTTGGTGTAGCACATTGCAAGTCATTCTAGAACTTCTCTGACAGACTCCTTGCCTAGTACAATGTGGACTCAGAGCAGATGCTCAAGATGGATGTAACCAGTAGAAGAGCAGTATCGGTGGGGGCTCAGTTGCAGAGAAGAGAAGCCATTATAGCTGATGTAAGTGAGTTGAGCTTAATAGAATCAGTGGAAGGGCTGAAAGCTGCCTCTATGGGGAGCTTTCCAGGTGATTCTCAAAGCCACTCTTCAGAATGGAGCTATCAAAGAGCTGCTGCCTCTTCTGTTATCAAGAAACAGCCACTACAGCTGCAGGCTCTAGAAGTCACACCTGCTGGCTATCACCCATCCCACCTAAATGGAAGGCTACCACGCCTCCACCTCCTGATGTCCACAAGCCTGTGCAGAAACCACAGACACCAGCCTTGCCTCATTCTTATCTTCCAAGCCTGTCATAGATGTATCTGAGTGGCTAACTTCATTAAATTCATATGCAAACGCTCGGGTACAAGAGAGTTTGGTACAGTTGTTTAGTCTTCCACCCCAGCAGATCAGGAGTGTGAGCAGAAGGTGGGACACGGGCTGAGCCCCAGCCACCATGCTACTGCGGTGGTCATGAGATAAATGCCTAAGGACTGGGAGACGGGAAATGGGACTCGTGTCTCCAACTCTTCCTGCCTTCATCATCCTTGGGTTCCTTGGCCATGGATGAATCCCAGTGTGGTTCTAAAAGCTGCCAATGCAGGGGACTCAGGTTTGATCCCTGGTTGGGGAAGAGCCCACAGGCCACAGAACAACTAAACCTGTGCACCACAACTACTGAGCCTGTGCTCATCAACAAGAGGAGCCGTGTCAAAAAGAAGCCCACACATTGTAACTAGAGAGTAGGCCCCACTCATTGCAACTAGACAGAGCTGGCCACCAGCAATGAAGACCCAGTGCAGCCAAAAACAATAAAGACTTTTTAAAAAGAAAACACTTAGAAATGTCTCAACATGAAATCTTTTTAAAAGCTTTTTAAAAAGAAAGACAGTTTCAAGGAATTTCTAGGAGAGAAGAAAAATGGAAACTATGCATGGAATCAAAGCAGACATCTAGAAATATTGGAGGGTAAATATAAATTTTGTAATAATTAGAAAACCCCACAAGCAAAGTCTTCTGTTGTTCAGCTAAAGTCATTTTTCTGCACTGGTAGGATTCTGTGAGGTAGCAATACAGTATGCAAGTCACTTTATTCTTGCTGGTTAAAAAGGAAACAACAAAACAAAACAAAACAAAAAGGAAACAACAGAGGGAACACAAAAAAAATGTCAGCAGTGTTCTGGGTCATGGAAATAAGAGTGGCTATTATATTCAGCCTTATACAATCTCTTTATATATCCATCAATATCTCTATATTAATTTTCCTATCTGTAAAAAAAAAAGCCATTTATATGATTTTTAAGGTAATCAACCAAAACCAAATGTTTTCTCTCCTTTTTTTTTCTTTCTTTTTATTCTTTCAAATCATTTGCTGATATTCTAAAAGGTCTCACCAGTAGGTAAATCCTTACCTGTGGAACTAATATGTTATTAAACATTTTCAAAATATTATAAGCACACAACAGTTGAACCAAATTCATCTGCTTGCCAATGGCTGGATTTTATCTCATCTCTGGAGTAAATCTGTCCATCAACATCTTGAAACTTGAAATGCTGATTTAGAAGTTATTTTAAAATTGTCTGGTTTAACTTGCTTTTCTAAAAACAAATGACAATGGCAAAAACCAAGAAACAGATTTTGTTAAAGATTACAATTACTGCATGTGAGTGCATGTTCAGTCACTTCAGTCATGTCTGACTCTTTGCGACCCTATGGACTATAGGGTCCAAAGTGGATTCTTTACTGCTGAGCCACTGGGAAAGCCCTACAGTTATTACTAACCCTCAGAAATATCGAGTCTTCTTTACAAGGTAAGGTAAAACCTGGTATTTGTTTTATTTGCTTAAACCCGCCTTCAATGCTGGAGACCTGGATTTGACCCCTGGATTGGGAAGATCCCCTGAAGGAGGGCATGGCAGTCCACTCTAGCATTCTTGCCTGGAGAATCCTCATGGACAGGGGAGCCTGGCAGGCTACAATCCATGGGGTCGCAAAGAGTAGGACACGACTGAGCGACTAAGCATACGCACATAGTATAAGTGTGTGGGCCCCACAAATTTCCTCTCATGCGGGATCTCATTTGGCCTCATAAGGCCCTTGAGGAAGGTATTGTGGCTCTTTATTTAACTGACAATGAAGAAACAGTCTCAGAGAGGTTGAGTGGCTTCTTCAGAGGGCTTCAACCCAGCCCTCTTATTACATCCATGGAACCACACTTGCCTTAGACAAACACATGTACACATCCCCCTTGCTGCACCTGTCAATTAACGATTGTGACACATTACATCAGCCTGCCTCCTGTAGCTGTCCCTGCCCTCCCCTCGCTCAGCCCACCATGAGTACTAATCAGGGAGTCGATCTGAATGAGAGGGTAAACTCCTGTCATCGACTCCCTTACCTCTCCTGATTCTCAGCTGAGGTTGCCAGTCTCTGGCTGCCGAGCTGGTGATGCTCTGGGAGATCATGTCCACAGGACTATTTGGCCCAAAGCATTATTTCCCACAGGCATCCCTGGTAACTCAGCTGGGAAAGAATTTGCCTGCAATGCAGGAGATCCCAGTTTGATTCCTGGGTTGGGAAGATCCCCTGGAGAAGGAATAGGCTACCCACTCCAGTATTCTTGGGCTTCCCTGATGGTTCAAATGGTAAAAAAAAAAAAAAAAAAATCTGCCAACAACGTGGGAGACCTGTGTTCAATCCCTGAGTTGGGACAATCCCTTGAAGGAAGGCATGGCAACCCACTCCAGTGTTCTTGCCTGGAGAATCCCCATGGACAGAGGAACCTGGCAGGCTACAGTCCATGGGGTCACAGAGTCTGAAACGACTTAGCACACACAGCACATTGTTTCCCACAGGTTGTATCTTCATGGACTGGGAAGATATCAGTTTGCCAAATTTTAATTTTTTTCTCAAAAGGACATTTCATACTATTTAACACCCCTCTCCCAAATTGCAAAGGCATATGTTAAGAATTATAACTTAAAAAAAAAAATAGCTTCATAGGAAGATCACTACATTGTTATTTTTCTCACTTTGCTATGGACCAGTGTGTTAGGTCTAATGGCTACCTCCTAATCCCTGGACCCAGTGAATGTATTACTTTAAATAGCAGAAGGGAATTCAGGTAGCAGATAGGATTAAGGTTGTTCACAAACAGATCTTAAAATGAGGAGGTTGTCTTGGATTATCCACGTGGGCCCAATGCAGTGTAATCACAAGTCCAGTGTAATCTTAAATGGAAGGAGGCAGAAGAGGACATCAGAATGATGCCATAGGCAGAAGCCCTCCACCCACTACTGTGACTGTGACGAAGGAGGAGGGGGCCATCGGCCAAGGCAGGAGGGTCGCCTCTTTAAGCTGGAAAGGCAAGAGAAGGGATTCTCCTCCAGAGCCTCCAGGAAAGAACGCAGCCCAGCTGACATCTGGATTTTAACCCAGTGAGACCTGGAACCTTCCAGAACAGGAAGATATACTCATGTTGTTTTCAACCACTGAGTTTATGGTAATTTGTTACAGCAGTGTTACAAGACTCGCGCAACCAGTGACACTTCATTGTGGCTTGATTGAGGTCTGGGGGCCCCTAACTTTAGGACCCCACCCTAAAAAGAGCCTGCCAGAACTTCCCATTCTACAGAGGGACATTGTGTGTAACAGGTAAGATGAGGTACAGGAGCACTCTCCCCAGAGCCCAGCTTGTGAAGCCATTCAGGAGCAGGTAAAACCCAGGCTGCTGGGGTCCAGCCCCAGTGGATCCAGGATAATTCGAAGGTGGGGACAGAATTGGCATCCTAGGAAAAAAACATTTAATTACAGATATAGAGAGAGATTGGAAATGAATAGTGTAGTAGGAAATATTAGTGGAGAAAAAGAGGCTGAATAACTTGGTTTACATGGACGTGGCGCGCATCCACGCTCCAGATGGGAATTCAGCCAGAAAAACGGGGAGCAGGAAAGAAATGACATGGGGGAATCAGTCTTTCCAGAAACTGATCCCATTTCTTTATTTTTTAGGTTTGCTTATATACCTTTTGTTATACATAGGGATGAATACAGAGTCACGCAGGGGTCAGCAGTCCTGACCTTTATCAAGATCAGGTGCTTCATATAAATGTATAAAAAAAAGTCTTAGGGGTTTTACATCATCTTCTGGCCATGAGGCCTGCTGACATTTTATGATCCTTTCTTTCTAATAACAAAAACTTATTTTTTCCAAGGGTGTTTTTTCTTAAACCAGGCACCACCCTCTGAAGGTAGCAGATAAAGTTGCATTCCTATAGGGTGAGGGTGTAGTGGGTTACAACTAAGAAAGAAATTTATTTAACCTAAGGTTAACATGATAAATCTTAAAGGTTAATGCTTATTTCTCCTGTATGCTAGTTATATTCATTATAAGGGCAGGGAATATGGAGATTTAGCAGCAAACATGAGCCCAACAAATGAAAACCCTTCACCAATGTTCCCCTTCAGATCTATTTAGTCTTAAGATAGTGATAAAGTTACATTTTTGCATAGCAAGGACACAGTGATTTATAACAAAGTACAGTGATCTATAACAAAAGAGAAAATTCATTAACTCAAAAAGTCTAGTATTGCTAACATCAAAAACTACCGTATTTCCTTTTCTATATTCCAAATACATTGATTAATATATTCCCAGGTGCCTAAGGATATGGAGGCCTGGCAGCAATCATTGACTCAACAATGAGAAAAAGCCCTGTGCTAATTAAGATTTTCAAAATACTCCAAACTCTCTGTGCTGTTTATGGTTGAGAGGTTGTCACACAAGCTAGTTTGCCAGCAGAGAGGTTTGACCTGAGACACCCTTGTCACACCCAGGGCAGGGAATTAGCAGCAATTGTTGGCACAACAGATGGAAAACCCTTCACCAATATAATTCCTAACCAACTCACTATACTAATAATTTCTAACTTCCCAAAAGAATCTGCCTTTAGTAAGTCTAAAACATCTTGTGCCTCTCACGGTTGGGAGGCTGTAAACAATCACATGTGGCTGGACGAACCTGTACAGGCAGGCTAGATAACCTTCAGAGGAGTTCGTAAGCTGAAACACTCTTGTCACGCCCAGGAATTTTTATTGACTTAGAGCTGTAAGTTAACTCCTTCTCCAAGAGAGGTAATGGGGGTCAGCCCCCCATAAAGTCAGAGGTATAGGTGAGAACATAAAACAGTAAAGTAGGTAGACTCTGGTTTTGGGAGTAGATGCTCGGGGAACAGGGGGTCTCCTGAGGCTCGATCCTGCCTTTGCCTATGCCGAAGCCTCCTTCCTCATGACCTTTGCCACGGGCGGAGTTCCTCACACTGGCTCCCGGCACCAGGCCCCACCTACATACTGTTTCTGAGGTCAGCCTCAAGTGAGGGACACAGTGCCCCAAGAGCAAGTCATGGAGTTCCCTGTGGAACCCAAATTTGGGTTAAAGTCCCAGATCCTCAATGTGTCATTAGTAGGATAAGTAGAAGTGATTGCAGTAAAACACAATCGCCCAATATCAGTGATTTTACACAAGAAAAGGGTTTTCTTTAGTTACATCTCAGCCCAGTGTGGGAGGTTGAGGGAACAACTTTACTGTACATGGCCATTCAGGAACACTTTTGGGGCTTGACCCTCTATATTCATCCATTCAATGAATGTGGGAAAGAGCAAAGATCATACCTCTTAAGGATATTTGGGACGGAGTAATCAAACTTGTTATTTTGAGACAATTGTAAATTTACATAAAATTGTAAGAAGTGAAACAGAAAGAGTCCTTGGGCGCTTCATCGAGTTTTCTCCAGTGGTAACATTACAAATCTCTAGTTTAGTATATCACAGTCAATGCTGACATCAGTACTGTCAAGCTAGAGAACAGTTTCATCACACAAGGATCCTTCATGCTACCCATTTACAACCACACCTGCTTCCCTCCTGCCTCCATTCCCTCCTTGATCCCTGGCAAGCCAACCTGTTCTCCAGTTCTATAATTTTATTTCAATCATATTGTATATGTGAAATCACATAGTATATATATAACCTTTTGAGACTGGATTTTTTCACTCATCATAATGCCTGAGAAATTCTTCCAAGTTGTTACATGTAAGCAGTAGTTCATTCTCTTTATTGCTGAACTAGTGTGTCGTGGTATAGATATGCCACAATTTGGTAACTCTTCACCCCCTGGAAGAGATATGGGTTGTTTCCAGCTTTTGTCTACTATGAATAAAGTTGTTGTAAACATTTGCATAGAGGTTTGTATGTGAACATAAGTACAAAAGTCTTCATTTCTTTGCTATAAAATGCTCATGGGTCTAATCACTGGAGTAGACAATATTTGGAACTGCCAAACTGTTTTCCAGTATGGTTATTTCATTGTCATTTGAATTTGTATTTCCATAATGGTTAGTGATACTGAGCATTTTTTATGTGCTTATCTGTTTCTATATGTCCTTTTCAGTGAAATATCTCATGTTCTCTGCCTATTTTCTTTGTTTACATTTATTTTTCTGCCATTTTATAGATTGTTTGCTTTTAAACTACTGAGTTTTGAGAGGTTTGTCTGTATTCTATATATATGTGTATATGATTTACAGATATTTTCTCCCAGTCTGTAGCTTGTCTTCTCATTTTCTTAATAGAGTCTTTCTCTGAACAAAGGTGTTCATTTTGATGAAGCCTAATTTAGGAAGTTTAAAGAATTTTTTCCCTTTTATGGACTGTGATTTTAGTCAAGCTTAAGAACTCTTTGTTTAGCCCTGGATTCCAAAGATTTTCTGTTTTGTTTTGGGGTTTTATATTCTAAAGCTTTTATAGTTTTATGTTTAAGTCTGTGATGAGTTTTGTTCATTTTTGTAAGGTGTGGGAAGTTTTTATGGGCTGGACCTGGGCGTGGCACACATTTCATTGGCTAGAACCCAATCACATGGCTCCACCTGGCTGCAAGGGCAGCTGGGACAGTATTCCAGGAGCAAGAGCAACGGAAGAGAGGTATGAGGTACTGGCGAGCAGTTGGAAACTGGCGATTAACTGTTATACCTAGTTATAACGTCTGAAAAAGTTGCTTCTTGTTCTGATAACTTGTTCCAAAATATTTGTCAAATAACTGGAAACTGGCAATGTTTCTGTACCTGGAGTGTAATAGGTACTTGATAAATATTTGACTTTAAAAAAGGGGGAATCTTACTTTATCTTCACATCGTCCTGAAAGATTCAGGTCATGATCTCTATTTTACTGCTTGAGGAAGCTGTGTTTTTCTGCCCCTCCTAGGAGGCCTGTGGAGGAGGGTTGACCTAGCTGTGACCCCCCCGCCCCGGGCCACACATGAGACGCTGGGACATGTGAAGCAGGAGGATATGTGGATGCTACCTGCCCACCTTTCCATTTGCCTGGTGTCCCAGGGGCAGGAGCAGCAGGATTGAGGGAGGTGAATGTGCAGGAATAGAGATGCCAGGGGAGCAGAAGTTTGGCCATCTATCTAGCAAGGCAGCAAGTTCATGGATTCCCAAGGGTACAGAGCAGAAGGATTAAAGATCAGCTCTTGAGTTAGAATATGAGTTATTGTGGGAGGTGCCACCATCATCTGAAGTGGTAACTAGCTCCATCAACCCAGGATGGAGGGAGGAAACCCTCCTGGATGTGAAGTGACTACTCAGCCAGGAACCTTTGGCCCTTGTTCCATCTCTGCGGTTCATGCTCTGGGCTAAGGAAGCTGAGGTCAATGATTTCACCAGCATGGTCACAGACTAAGAGGAAGCTTCAGGAAAACCCCAAGAAAGCTCAAAAGAGAGAACTCATCCTCCTGACCATCTGCACTACTTGAGGTTAAGAATTTGTGTGCCCCATTGAGACATCCTGGAACTGTGTGGTTCACGTTCCAAACCAAACCAGAATCCCTTGGCTTCTAACTTTGTATTTATTCTTGGCAAAATCATCTTCTCATTTCAAAAAATGTGAGTGTAAAAAGAAAGAAGCCACACAAGTTTTCTCTCCAGGTCGCTCTCCTTCAAGCATCCTTAGAAGGTGCTGGCAATCCGCCTCCCCCAAACCTCTACAGGGTCAACCACTCCACTGTGCCAGGGATGAGGGGGGAAGGGGAGGAGAGGTTGTGAATAGGGAAGGAAAAACAAAAACCATGAAAAATTGTTGCAGTCTTTGCCAAGTTAGATGTGACAGTGATGTCTGCCTGGGCCTAAGCTTTGGGAGACACATCCCTTTGATAAGGACGAGGAGGGAAGAGGGGCTGTGGGGGCTGGGGCTGCCTCCCTCACCCTGCCCACCTGTGCCCCCAACCCACATATTTATCCCAGTTCACTGAAGTGCCATAAATATTTCTTGAGTGTAACTGCTCAATCTCCCTGGATACACTGGAACCTACATTTAAATAAAAGTTCAAAAGGGGAAAAAAAAAGAAAAAGCCTAAATCTTCTAAATTTCAAACAGGGCATCAGTCAGATTCAGTTCATACTGCATGAAATTTGCAGTCAATGACAGGAAAACAGCAAGGAGACAATATATAATTTTGCCCCAATGTCTCCTAGAAAGAAACATATTCCTAGAGTCCTGATAATCTCATCTGGGGGCACCCACATTTCAGGGAATAGGACCAGGGTGCATCCTCTGGACTTGCTGAACTCAGGGCAAGTCTCCAAAAATGGGCCTCATTCCAAGGGAAAACTTGGATGTTTCATGCATCCCCAGTCAAAAGTGATTTCAGCAATTTTTGTCCATTTTTTTTCTCTAACAGCTCTGGCTCTGGCTTTTGTGTGAGCTCTCTTTAGGATGGGATGCACACACTGTAGTAATCCATTTTTTCATCAGCTTGTTGCTAACAAAGGGCCGCCTAAGCCCAGGATACCCCTGCACCTCTCATGTGGACACCAGTGAGCTTTCTTGCTGTTAGTCAGGGCCGTCTGTCAGGGTGAGGAGAGGGAATGAGTATGTGTGGTATGTGTGTGTGTGTGTGTGTGTGTGTGTGTGATGCAAAGGGGCAGGCAGGCAGCCCCAGTTCAGAACTGGCTCTGTGTGTGGTCCAAGGCTACTCTTCATTTCGTGAAATCCATGCTTCATTCTTGGCTCCGCTCAAACTTGCACGTCACTGAATGAGTCCCTTGTCCACTTTCCCAAACACTGCCGAGGTTTGAAATGGCTCTGTGGGTAGACTGTTACTATCAGCGAAAGAAAACAAGCTGACGACATATTTAGGCAAGTATTTTCGAATATTTAAACATAATAACCTTCAGCTCATCGTGCACAGTTTTGGCCAACAAGAAGGCGGGAGGGGGAAAGCTGCGAATGTTCCTTCCTCCCGGTGCCCGTGTTGTTCCTCGGAAGGGCCGGCCTGGGCAGCCCAGCTTCTTCCTCGCTGGGGGCTGGGCTGCTGGTGCCAGGAGCAGGAAATGAGGGCCTGCCTGGGCTCCAAGGCGGAGAGAGCCCGGGGGCAGTTTGGGTGGCAGCTTGTGTGGAATTCACTCTCAGCCCCTTCATGATCAGATGTGGTTAGAGCCCAAGGTAAGCTCCTATTTCCACCCTTGGGAAAATAAAAGGTTCTGGGCAGCCCCTCCTTGTGTTAAAAAAAAAAAAAAAAAAACTATCAGCTAGTAGCATAAATGAAATATTAGGCTGGGGTACCAAGCAGGTACAGCAAATATTGTCCCCAGAGATATGGCCAGGCCCCCTCTGGAGTGCTCTTGGCCCTAGAATCTCCTTCCCTGTGGCCAAGAGAGACCATAGTCCCACCAGCCTGCTACCCTCCCGCAGTAGGCTGGCCCCAGACACCCTCCAACCAGGGGCCGTTCCACCAGCTGGAAGTGGCTTTCTGATTTACGGGCAGAATGGAACCATAAAGCCAGTCTTTCTCATCAGCCAGAATAAAGTCAGCACCCTCCCACCTCAAGCCAAAAGAGGCTTCCAGAGGCCCCTGCAATTCCCTGCCCCCCACCCCTGGGAACTAGACGTGGGGTCCAGGCTCCCAGGCCAGACTTGGTCTGTGCCACCCCAGGGCTCTGAATGGGCTCCCTGTCTGCCAGAGCAAACAAGGTCCTTGTGGTTGGGGCAGAGGTTACGAGGGACACAGAGGAGGACAGGGGACTTTTTCTCTCTGGATGTTCCATTAAGGAAAGCCTGCCAAGGGGTTTGCCAAGAGATTTGCCAAAGAGGCCAATCTGCTCCAGTGTTATGGATTCTCCAATAAATAGCCCCATTCAAGGAAGACAAGGCCCAAAGGGCTCTTTAATGCCATTGCTTCCCGCACCCTAGCCAGGGCCACCTCCCATCTACCCCAGGCTGCCACCCAGGTTTCCCCACGTCAGGCTCACAGTTTGTCTGCCTGGTTTATACATGCTTCATGTTCTGGGAGACACAGTTGACTAACTTTAACTTCTGTCTTGCTGTTTTTAAAATGTGACTATTGTTAGATGACTTACAGGGCTGTTGTGGGTTTAGAAAAGGGCCCAGCTTAAATAGTGCGTGGCCTCAGCAATTGCCCAGGGAATGGCTACCTCGTCCAGATTTTGGAGCAATTGAGGAGGTCCCATAGACTTGATGACAGGCCGGATTTTGATGGCAGCAAGGGGCCTAGGGCTGTGCTACTTGCTGTTGATTCACTCCTCAGAGCCCATTTCCCACAGGGACTGGTGGGGTGGGTGGTGGGGACAGGGCTTGGGTGTCTGGCTTCTGACTGCATATACCTCCTCCTTCAGTCTCCAGCCCTGCAGATACTAGCATGCTGTCTTCACCCTGCCCCAGGGACCTTTCAGGTCCCTCCCTTCTAAGCCCTCTGTGGCCTGAGCCCTGGTACAGCCTCCAGCCTCCCAGCCTGGGATGCACTTAGCATTGAAGCTCAGAGTGCAACCTGGAGAAACCCTGGGCTCATTACACTGGCTGGAGACACATGCAGGCAGGGAGGGACCACTTCACCACCAGCCCCTCTCTTCAAACCCCTTTTACAATATTATATGCCAGGAGGGCATCCTGTGACTTCTCCCCCAAGGAGACCTTGAGAAGGTAGACATTTGGTTGCTGTTGTTAACGAAATATAGTTTATTTTCAATGTTGTGTTAATTTTAGGTATACAACAATGTGATTCAGTTGTATGTATATATACTATATGTACAACTTTTTCATATTCTTTTCAATTATGATTTCTTATAGGATATAGAATATAATTGCCTGTGCTATACAGTAGGTCCTTGCTGTTTATCTATTTTCCATATAGTAGTTTGTATCTGCTAATCTCAAACTCCTACTTTATCCCTCACCCACCCCCTTTCTCCTTTGGTAACCATAAATTTGTCTTCTATGTCTGTGAGTCTTTCTCTTTCTTTTTTTACTTAGTATGGTAATCTCTAGTCCATGCATGTTGCTTTATGGCTGAGTAGTAATCTATTATATATATTATGTATATATATATCGTTTCTGTGTCTTGGCTGTTTTATTACAGTGCTGCAGTGAACACTGGGGTGCATGTATGTTTTGGAATTTGAGTTTTCTCCAGACATATGCCCAGGAGTGGGATTGCTGGATTGTATGGCAACTCTGTTTTTAGTTTTTAAAGGAATCTCCATATTGCTTTTCGTTGTGGCTGCACCAATTTATACTCCCACCAACAGTGTAGGAGGGCTCCCTTTTCCCCACACCCTCTCCTGCATTTCTTATTTGTAGACATTTTAATTATGGCT
Organism: Capra hircus; assembly: GCF_001704415.2. Taxonomy (NCBI): domain Eukaryota; kingdom Metazoa; phylum Chordata; class Mammalia; order Artiodactyla; family Bovidae; genus Capra; species Capra hircus. The sequence goes on from NC_030815.1 coordinate 82,546,482, forward strand.
GTTCTGACCAGTGTGGAGTGGTATCTGATAGTTTGGATTTGCATTTCTCTAATAATTAGCAATGTTGAGTACCAAGAAGGCAGACTTCTTGAGTCTGTGGTCCAAGGGGCATGATTTGAGACCATGTAATCATTTAGACAACTTTGCTTCCCATTAGGAAACCTATAGGATAAAGAGAAAAAGAAATATTCTGCAAAGAACAGGTGCTCAGTAAAAACTTGTTGGTCTTGTTTAGTTTATCCTGAAAGGAGAGGGCAGGAAAAATGGGGAAAGAATGGCAAACAGGAGAGCAAAGAGAGGGTGGGAAGGAAAGAATTCAAACTCAGAATTATTAGAGAAGTGACCCTGGCATTTGCCACTAGGACAAGAATAGTGTTGACCTAGGGCAGGAGACTTAGCACTGATGCTTCAGGCCCCACACCCACATAATACCTACCCCTGTAATGAGCAGGAGGGGCCACGGCCTATGCGAAGTGACTGCTCTGAGTCAGAGCACAGTGAACTGTTGGTCCATGCCCCCTAAATTTCTTACTCTTGTGTAGAGGGAGGACCAGAGCCCGTGGCATGGGCTCCCAGAGAATGTTCTCCCTGCTCACTCGGGAGATCTTGTGTAATGGTGCCCCAGTTTAGGACCCTGGAGCCTAATTTCTTTTTCCTACATCTCTTTAGCATGCAGTGCTTGGGTCCCTCCTGTGATGAGGCCTTGCTGCAGGAGGGAGCATCTCAGAGTCCATGGGCTCAGCCCCTGGATGGTAGACTCCTTAAGCAGGAGCAATGTGCCAGTGACCACCAGGGCTCACATTCCTGTCAGAGACTTCTGCCATTGAAGATGCCACATGAAAAGCTGCAAACCACCAAAACAATGATCAACAAAAAACTGATTGAATAAATTAGAAGGGATCATATGATGGAATACAATCCAGCCATTATAAGGAATGGCCCTGAGCACAGCCCTGGCCACCAGACCAAGACTGTTTTTCCCACAGCCAGTCTCTCCCAGCAGGAAGCTTGGACAGGCCTCTTATCCACATCCATCAGAGGGCAGAAAGGATGAAAACCGCAATCACAGAAAACTAACCAAAATGATCACATGGATCATAGCTCTGTGACACTCACTGAAATTATGAGCCTGCTGTGTAGGCAGCCCAAGAGAGACAGGTAATGGTGGAGAGTTCTGACAAAATGTGGCCCACTGGAGAAGGGAATGATATTGAACTTGTGCATTCTTCTGCCTTGAGAACCCCATGAACAGTATGAAAAGATGAAAAGATATGACACTGAAAGATGAACCCCACCCCCAGATTGGTAGGTGTCCAATATGCTGCTGGAGAACTTCAGAGAAATAGCTCCAAAAGGAATGGATGTGGTAAAAAAAAAAAGAAAAAAAACAATATTTCATAGGAACCTGGAATGCTAGGTCCAAGAATCAAGGTAAATTGGAAATGGTCGAACAGGAGGTGGCAAGAGTGAACATCAACATTCTAGGCATCAGTGAACTAAAATGCAAGGGAGTGAGTGAATTAATTCAGATGACATTATATCTATTACTGTGGGCAAGAATCCCTCAGAAGAAATATAGTAACCCTCATAGTCAACAAAAGAGTCTGAAATGCAGTACTTGGGTGCAATCTCAAAAACAACAGAATGATCTCTGTTCATTTCCAAGGCAAACCAGTCAATATCACAATAATCCAAGACTATGCCCCAACCATTAATGCCGAAGAAGCTGAAGTAGGTTCTGTGAAGACCTACAAGACCTCCTAGAACTAACACGAAAAAAAGATGTCCTTTCCAACGTAGGGGCCTGGAATGCAAAAGTAGGAAGTCAAGAAATACCTAGAGTAACAGGCAAGTTTGGCTTGGAGTACAAAAGGAAGCAGGTCAAAGGCTAACCAAGTTTTGCCAAGAGAACACACTGGTCATAGCAAACACCCTTTTCCAACAATACAAGAGAAGACTCTATACACAGACATCACCAGATGGTCAATACGAAAATCAAATTGATTATATTCTTTGCAGCCAAAGATGGAGAAGCTCTACACAGTCAGCAAAAACAATACCAGTAGCTGACTATCGCTCAGATCATGAATTTTAACTGAAGAAAGTAGGGAAAACCACTAGACCATTCAGGTATGCCCTAAATCAGATCCCTTATGATTATACAGTGGACGTGACAAACAGATTCAAGGGATTAGATTTGATAGACAGAGTGCCTGAAGAACTATGGATGGAGGTTCATAACATCGTACAGGAGGTGGTGAACAAAACCATCCCCAAGAAAAAGAAATGCAAAAAGGCAAAATGGTTGTCTGAGGAGGCCTTACAAATAGCTGATGAATAAAGAGAAGTGAAAGGCAAAGGAGAAAAGGAAAGATATACCTGTCTGAATGTAGAGTTCCAAAGAATAGCATGGAGAGATAAGAAAGCCTTCTTAAGTGAGCAATGCAAAGAAATAGAGGGAAACAAAGGAATGGGAAAGACTAGAGATCTCTTCAAGAAAATAAGAGATACCAAGGGAACATTTCAAGCAAAGATGGGCACAATAAAGGACAAAAATGGTATGGACCCAACAGAAGCAAAAGATACTAAGGAGAGGTGGCAAGAATACCCAGAAGAACTGTACAAAAGAGATCTTAATGACCCAGATAACTATGATGGCGATCATTTACCTAGAACCAGATATCCTTGAGAGGGCCTTAGGAAGCATTACTATGAACAAAACTAAAGGAGGTGATGGAATTCCATCTGAGCTATTTAAAATCCTAAAAGATGACGCTGTTAAAGTGCTGCACTCAATATGCCTGCAAATTTGAAAAACTCAGCAGGGGCCACGTGACTGGAAAAACTCAGGTTTCATTCCAGTCCCAAAGAAAGGCAATGCCAAAGAATGTTCAAACTACCACACAATTGCACTCATATCACATGTTAGCAAGGTAATATTTAAACTACTGCAAGCTAGGCTTCAACAGTATGTGACCTGAGAACTTCTAGATGTTCAAGCTGGATTTAGAAAAGGCAGAGGAACCAGAGGTCAAATTGCGAACATCCTCTGGACCTTGGAAAAAGCAACAGAATTCCAGAAAAACATCTACTTCTGCTTCATTGACTATGCTAAATCCTTTGACTATTTGGATCACAACATACTGTGAAAATTCTTAAAGAAATGGGAATATCAGATAACCTTACCTGCCTCCTGAGAAACCTGTATGCAGGTCAAGAAGCAACAGTCAGAACTGAACATGGAACAACAGACTGGTTCAAAATTGGGAAAAGAGTACCTCAAGGCTGAATATTGTCACTATTCTTATTTAACTTATTTGCAGAGTACATTATGTGAAATGGCTGGATGAAGCTCAAGCTGGAATCAAGATTTCTGGGAAATCTATCAATAACCTCAGATATGAAAATGATACCAACCTAATGGCAGAAAGTGAAGAGGAACTAAAGAGTCTCTTGATGAAGCTGAAAAGTAAAGTGAAAAGGCTGGCTTAAAACTCAACATTTAAAACCTAAGATTGTGGCATCCAGTCCTATCACTTCATGGCTAATCAGGTCAGTTCATTTCAGTTTCTCAGCCATGTCCAGCTCTTTGTGACCCCATGGGCTGCAGCATGCCAGGCTTCCCTCATCACCAACTCTTGGAGCTTGCTCAAACTCATGTCCATCGACTTGGTGATGCCATCCAATCATCTCATCCTCTGTCATCATCTTCTCCTCCTGCCTTCAATCTTTCCCAGAATCAGGGTCTTTTCTAAGGAGTCAGTTCTCGCATCAGGTGGCCAAAGTATTGGAGCTTCAGCATCAGTCCTTCCAATGAATATTCAGGACTGATTTCCTTTAGGATCAACTGGTTGGATCTCCTTGCAGTCCGAGGGACTCTCAAGAGTCTTCTCCAATGCCACAGTTCAAAAGCATCAATTCTTTGGTGCTCAGCTTTCTTTATGGTCCAACTCTCATATCCATACATGACTACTAGAAAAACCATAGCTTTGACTAGATGGACCTTTATTAGCAAAGTAATGTCTCTGCTCTTTAGTATGCTATCTAGGTTGGCCATAGCTTTTCTTCCAAGGAGCAAATAGATAGGGAAATAGAGAAAAACTGGAAACAGTGGTAGACTATTTCCTTGGGCTCCAAAATCACTATGGACAGTGACTGCTACCATAAAATTAAAAGACACTTGCTCCTTGGAAGAAAACCTAATGCAAGCTTAGAGAGCTTATTAAAAAGCAGAGATATCACTTTGCTGACAAAGGTGCATCTAGTCAAGGCCGTGGTTTTTCCATGGTCATGTATGGATGTGAGAGCTGGACTATAAAGAAGACTGAGCACTGAAGAACTGGTGCTTTCAGACTGTGGTGCTGGAGAAGCCTCTTGAGAGTCCCTCAGACCACAAGGAGATCAAACCAGTTGATCCTAAAGGAAATCAACCCTGAATACTCATTTGAAGGACTGATGCTGAAGCTCCAATACTTTGGTCACCTGATGTGAAGAGCCAACTCATTGGAAAAGACCCTGATGCTGGGAATGATTGAGGGCAGGAGGAGAAGCGGGCAACAGAGCATGAGATGGTTGGATGGCATCACTGACTCGCTGGAAATGAGTCTGAGCAAACTCCAGATAATAGTGAAGGACAGGGAAGCCTGGTTTGCTGCAGTTCATGGGGTTGCAAAGAGTCGGACAGAACAGAGCAACTAAACGACCGAACAACAGCAACTGCTATAAGGAAGGAACTAGAGTGATCACATCTGAAAAGATCTCTAATGTGTAGAAGGTAAAATCCAGTAGAAAGCAAGGACCAGAGTTGTGAATGTAGAGAAGATCCTTATCTATAAATAAAAAGTACATAAGCCTTCTTGGTGTTGTAGCTGCATTTTTCTGTAAATGTCCAATCTCGAGAAGTTTCTTTTGAGGGGAGCACCTGGAATTTTATTGTACATTTCTCGGTACTGTTTTTGTCTGTTTTTTTTTTTTTTTTTAACTCTGTGTACCTACTGCTTTTAGTTTAAATAATGAATTTATATGTGTTGGTTACCTGAGATTAAGGACACTTGGGGGGAGTTTTGTTTAGAATAAAGCAAGTTGATTGGTGGGAAGGAGGGAAGAGATCCTGATGGAGTTCAGCAAAGGCAGTTTCAGCTCAGGCTGTTTCTGATTGATCTCAGTGCCCTCCCGATGAATGGGACGTAAACCACAGACCAATCAAACCAATAAGAATCCCAAGAAGGAAGCTCTTTCTTCTGTCTATGCACTCAGTCATCTGCCCACCTACTCACAGGACTGTCATGTCTACCCACTGCCCTCCTTAAAAAGGGGGAAAGGAAAGGAAGCTGTCCTTCTACTAATAAAATATCCCTGTGAACAAATCCACTCTGTTTCTGTCCTTGCTCTCCTCAGTGCTGGAGCCCAGAGTTCAGCAGAGGGAGATTTAAAAGATGCAAGGGAGCTGCTTACTCACATATTAAAAAACCACAGTTGGCAAGGAAAAGAATCATTTTGCCTGGCCCTGAAACAAAACGCAGGCAGCAGAGCCCCTGAGAGCTGACAGTGTGCTTAAAGGTAAACAGCTATTGTGAAATGTATGAAATGCACCCCCTGGAAAGGCTCCACTGGAAAGTGTGGGCTGTTTTTCCGGGTGAGCTCCAACCTCTTCGTTTCCCTGCCCTCTGAAAGAAATGATGAGTAAACCATATTTCCTGAGTGCTTCCCAGGTCCAGCTCTGCCCCATCTCATGGGGTCATAAAAAGAATTGATCACACAGCTGACTGCACCCAGCGACAAGGCCAGCTCTGTTGTCTGATAGTGTCTACTCTGGGTCAGGACACCTGGATTTAATTCCTGGGGTAATGATCTCTAGCTGGAGTGATCCCCTAATTTGGGGAGTCATTTTTTCCTATTTTGATCTGTTTTTTCTACTACAGCATGTGGGGCAGTTTATACTTGAAGCAAGTATATTTTGCATATGGACATAGGTATACATGTGTTTATTTGGGGTGAGGTGGCTTATGGGACAATGGGGAAAACCCATCTCTACCAAATCCAGGTAGGTAGGAACAGGAGGTAAAAGAGAGAGCTGACTGGGTGGAAAGATAAAATGTTAATGAAGAAAAAGGAGCATGGTGGGTACAAGGAGAAGGAAAGGAGCTCAGAGGCCTAGGCCTCATGATGGTAAGAAGATGGATCTGAAAGTTTAAAGTGTATGAGAAGAAGGTATGGAGAAAGAGGATCAATAAGAAAAGATCCTCAAAATCCAGAATCTCTCAGACCTGAGGAAGAGAGAAGGACCCAAGATCGGGGCAGAACAGTGAATTGGCACTGCAGGAGAGCTTTGTTTTGGGAGATGCAGAGCTGGAGACCCTCCTCTCCAGCTTCCAAATGCCACGGGTCTCTGATGCTCTTTTGGCCCCTAGAGAGATGAATTACAATAAATGTCACCAAACAAACATCTAGATTTATGCTCTGATCCTGAGCTCCACAAGCTGTGGAGCCAAGCTGTGTCTCCAGATGATTTTCGGAATTCAGAGATCACAGTGGGGTAGAGTCCATAGAGAGGATGACAGAGTGGATGGGCTGAGTCTTGGAAAAAGTTCAGGACAATGCTTTCATGCTCTAGGGCTCTGCAAGCTTGCAAAATCTTTCTGCTCTGTGAAAATCTGTTATTAAACAGCAAACTTACTGAAGAGACAAATGAGGGAGGAAAATTGGGGTTCAGGATCAATGGAATCTTATTATCAGGGAAGGCAGCATATCCCCGAAGGGGTTACAGAGTCTGGTCTAAAAATATTAGCCAACATTATATAACCAGCCTGACAACCCACTCCAATATTCCTGCCTAGAGAATCCCATGAACAAAAAGGAGCCTGGCAGGCTACAGTCCATGGGGTCACAAAGTATTGGACACAACTGAGCAACTAACGCTTGACTTGACTTGATGTAATCAGCCACCTCTATGACAGATGCTGTGTTAGGCATGTTTCAGTTCACCCATTTTATCCTTACTCCAGCCCTACAGAACAGAAGTGTGTAATTATTATCTTAATTCCAGTTTTAGAGATGAGGAAACTAAGACATAAATTGGTTTAGTAACTTCTCTGCAGTTACACAGATAGAAAGTTTACCATATCTTTTGTTGACTAACAAATTACCACAAAGTTAGTGACTTAAAACAATCCTCATTTATTATCTCACAGCTTCTATGGGTCAGGAACCCAGGCATAGCTTAGCTGAATGATCCAGCTCAAGGTCTCTTATGAGGCTGCAATCAAGTTGTCACCAGGGCTGGGATTTCATCTGGAGACTAGACTGGGGAAGGATTTCCTTCCACACTCACAGAGTTGTTGGATGTGGCAGATTCTTGAGTACTGTTGTAGTCAAATCTTCAGTTCCCTGTTGGCTGTGGTCCAAAGACCACCTCATTTCCTTGCCTCATGGGCCTCTTTTTATGATGATTCACAGCACACTAGCTTGCATAGTCAAAGCTGCTGGGAGAGGGTCCACTAGGAAAGAAGTTACAAACTAAAGCAACATAATCACAGAAATGATACTTTATCACCTTTATCATATTTTATTGGTTAGAAGCAGTCACATGTTACCACGCTAAAAGGGAGGGATCACACAGGGGCAGAGTGCAGGAGCCAGGGTCAGTGGAGGCCACCTTCAAGTGAGCACTATGCTGTATTTGAATTCAGGCAGCATGGCACCAAAGCTTGTATAGGCCTGACCACTATCATCCTCTCCCACTGATAGCTTTGCCATTTTTGTCTAGCACCTAGATCCTTGATGGTCCTCCCTATTTTGTGTCTATATCTTTAATTCACAGAGCCCTTGAAAAAAAAATAGCAAAGCTTCCACTGGCTTCTAGCCACCAGTGCAATCTATTATCAAAGGATTCCTGAACCCTCCAGACTTTATCAGGCAGGGCCCCAATAAGAAAGAGAAGGTACACTCAAATTACAATACTTAGAATAGGGTTTCTTTAGATTACAAAAGGACTACTTACAAGGTGTAGGCTAGGGCAGAGGAGCTGTTAGCATCATCAAACCCAATGAGATAAGGAAGGGGAAAAAGTTAAAGAATGAAGAAGGAAAGAGTTGTGAGGAGCATGCCTTCTCAAAAGGTGACTTTGTAGGGAGGAAGCCAAAGCAATGGATACCCTGGCCTCCATCTTCCCCCTCCTTCTGATCTCCTGTTAGGGCCTCCATTGGCCAAGCCCACGCACAAGCCTGAGGACCTCGAAGCTGTAGAATGCAGTCCATGCATGCCAGACTCCTAGTTCAGGGGCGTGTCAGGAGGGTGACGGTGGATGGCAAGAGGCAGAAGGCAGCAAACAGGATGCCTTACACTTGGACCAATCCTTTAGGAGGTTCCCCTGGAAGGTTGAAGTGTTTGCCTAACCTTAGCCTCTTGGAGGAACTTGAAACTAAAATTTTAACAGCAGAGAAAATTGAACACCAATCAGAAAGGAAAACAGAACCATTTTCAGAACCACTTTCAAGTTTCAGCATGAATGTATGATTTAATTTACTGAACATTTATTTTGTCCCAATCTTTTTGGAGTATGTATGGCTAAAGTGAAACACACTATTGCTTTGTGTAATTCTAAATCTTCTATAGCTTCTTGCTATGAACCCAAAGTCTAGAACTTAATTTATAATAAAAATGCTATTATTTTGTGCTATCATTATATTTAAATAGCAATTTGATATCTCACCGATGACTTTAAATGTATTATCTCACTCAAAATTGAAGTCGTTCAGTCGTGTCTGACTCTTTGCAAGCCCGTGGACTGTAGCCTACCAGGCTCCTCCATCCATGGGATTCCCCAGGCAAAAATACTAGAATGAGTTGCCATTTCCTTCTCCAGGAGATCTTCCCAACTCAGGGATCGAACCCGGGTGTCCTGCATTGCAGGCAGACGCTTTACCCTCTGACCACAGATATTATCTATTCTAGGGAAGCCATGAATTTCACTGAAGCTTAAGGGAACCATCAGAAATAAATAATTCTTAAGCAGGATTCAGTGTTTACTCACTATGGGATCACTATTTTCCTTGGTCTTCCTTTTTATGAACCCTTATTTCTTTAAGAAAAGTTGGGAGATAGAAGATGAATGTCTAACAGATATCCTTATTCTGGCTCTGCTCAGGAGAGTCAAAAATGTGTTGCTCTGATTATAATTATTCGTCTAATATACTACCCACTAGAAGGCTGTGAACCATCCATGGGATGGAATACTAAACAAGCACTAAAAATGATGTACATGATGCAAATAAACTTATTTATAAAACAGAACCAGACTTACAGACATACAAAACAGGCTTAGGCTTGCCAAAGGGGAAAGAGTAGGGGGGAGATAATTGGGAGTTTGAGATTAGCATATATAAACTACTATATATAAAATGGATAAACAACAGAGTCTTACGGTATAGCAGAGGGAACAATATTCTTTATCCTATAATAAGCTATAGTGGAAAAGAATATGTAAAAGTATAAATATATGTGTTTATATATATATATATAATACATATAATTGAATCACTTTGTTCTATACCAGAAACTAACACAACATTGTAAATCAATTAATCAATCAACCCATTAATTAAGTTTTAACTTCAATTAAAAAACGATGTTGTGAAAGATGTCAGTTGACATGTGAAAATATTCATCATGTAGAGATGAGAAGATAGATATTCCTTATATACAGTTGAGTGGGAAAAAAACCTACAGTGAAACTCAATTTTTGAAGAAATTATATGTGTCTCTGTATGTGTGTGTGTATAAGTGAGTATATATTTTTAAGTCATAGAGAGTAGATGTGAAAATATTCTCAAAAGCTATCAGGTGGAATGCCAGGTCATTATCACTATTTTTTTTTCTTGCACTGTTTAAATCAGCATATAATTAACGTGAAAGAAAATTGTTAAGGTATAAAAAATATCCTGCTTACAACACCTTGGGGACAGACCAAATTGCCAGGGTCCCCTCAGGGCACAGCTCTAGGGACTCTTGTCATATTGTGTCCTCCACACCCTGTGCTAAGGGGGAACCCTTAGGGTCTTCATTCCAGCTCTTGACTACCTGGTATTAAAAACATGTACTGTTTTAGGCAAGGCAAAAAAGGTTGGCCTCGGTGTCCCAACAGGGAAAGCCCAAGTGAGCCACTCTAGACATGATGGTCCAGTCTAAGCTAAGCCTTGTCTCTACGCCTTTTCTGTTTCTCCTCCCCATGGCCTCTGGAATCAGGGACTAGTGGTTATAGTGCTGCTATGGACTCTGGAATTCTGATAGGACAACTTAAAGCTGACATGGTCCCTACCTTCTCTATGTTTGCAAAATGGTGACGCTGTTTTCTCATCTAGGAAAGAGGTCCTTCTAGATGTCCTTGGACTCCTTCCTGCACCCCCATCCTGTTCCAGCTGGACTCCAGATGAGGAATATTAAGCAACACTTCCTCTGTCTAAAATCATCGCTAGTGTTGCTTTCATTAAAGCTATTCCCAGATGATATAAGGTCTTCTTGGTTCCCAGCAAAGCACCTGAAGTGACCTCATTCTGGAGATGTATTACCTGAGCTCTCCTCACATCCCTCTTCCATGTGAAAACACTCTTTGGGGATGTCTCCTTTCCCCAGTATTTCTCTCCTGAAGGCAATAATCTTTGCCTCTTTTAAGTTGCTTTTCCAGGTCCAGATTCTATTATGTTCCCTAGCGAGTCTGTAAAATATCCCTTTTTGGAAATGTTTCAGGTTGACGAAGGTTTTCAGAGCCATGGTACTACTGATTACAAATGGATTCCTTCTCAACATCTGTCTTTTTACCTCACTTCAAAGGGATGGAAGTCTAGAGAACATATGAAGGCTAAAGGCCCAAGTATTGAGGAATTGAGCCCTTGTCTTTTTCTTCTATTACTTCTGGAATTTTTTTCCTTGCTTCACTAGACTGTTTCACACCTTGGCTTCAACTTTTGTATTTTCAAATCAAAACCCAAAAAGTGAAGCAGAGTCAAAGGCCAGTGTCAGTGGGAGGCAGGGAGTGCAAGAGGAGTGCCCCCATCTCCTGCAGACTGAATTTAATCACTGCCCTTCACCAGGCCTCTCACTGTTTCAGGTTATCATGAGCCACTGCCACCAGCCTAAGGGGAATGTTCCTGAGTGATAGAATGTCCAACAAAAGCAAGAAAGGAGGAGAAACACAAGACATGCAAAGGGACACAGTGCAAGTCTGAGGACCTCAGGCAGCAGCTCCTTTAAAAGGCACCATACTCTTATATGTAGGACACATGGCCTAGGGTGATGCCTCAACTCACCTCAGTTCATTAGTTAAGGGAATAAGTCCCATAAAAGTCTTCACTCCAAGCATCAAAATATTGTGGTCCTGACAGAAGTATAAATTTGCTGATCAAAGGAATAGAATTGAAAGTTCAGAAACAAATCAATATATCTATGTTCAATTGATTTTGGGCAAGGATGCCAAGACAATTCAATGGGGAAAGAATTGTCTTTTCAACAAATAGTGCTGAGACAAAAACTTGGTAACTTGAAACAGAAGAGATCGGTGAAGGGCAGTGATAAAACTCATAGTCTACAGGAGATAGGGGAGTGGGGATTCCTCTGCACTCCTTGTCTCCCACTGACACTGGTGTTTGGGTGCTGACTCTGTTTTACTTTTTTGGTTCTGATTTGAAAATACCAAAGTTGAGGCCAAGATGTGAAGCAGTCTAATGAAGCATGAAAAAGATATTCTAGAAGTAAGGAAATAATCACCATATGGAAATGAACCTACACTACAGAAAATTAACTCAAAATGGATCAATGATCTAAATGTAAGAGCTAAACCTGTAAAACTCTTAGAAGACGACAGAGGGCTAAATCTTTGTGATTCTGGATTGGCAATGGATTTTTAGATATAGCTTCAAGAGCTTAAGCAACAAAAGAAAAAAGTATATATGTATATGTATATAATTATGTATAAATTAGACATCAACAAAATTCTATACTTTTGTGCTGATCATCAAGAAATAAAAAGATAATCCATGGAATATAAGAAAATATTTCAAAATCACATATCTGATAAGGAACTTGGATCCAGAATATATGAGTAGTTCTTATAACTTAATAATAAAATAACTTAATTTTAAAATGAGCAAATAATCTGAATAGACATTTCTCCAAGGAAAATACACAAATGGCCAATAACACATGAAAAGATGCTCAACATCATTACTGATCAGGAAAATGCAAATCAAAACATGTTACCACTTTATACCCACTAGGATCACTATAATAAAAAAGTCAGATAATAACAGATGTTGGCAAGGATGTGGAATAATTGGAACCCTTGTCCACTGCTGGCAGGAACAGAAAATATTACAGCCACTTTGGAAAGCAGTCTGGCAATTTATCAAAGGTTTAAGCATACAGTTACCCTATGATCCAGCAAAGCTACACTTAGGTAGCAAGAGAAATAAAAATAAGTTTCAAATAAAAACTTGGACATAAATATTCATAGCAGCAAAAATAATAGCCCATAGTTGGAAACAACCAAAATGTCCATCAAGGGATTAATGAGTAAAGAAAATGTGGTCTATCCATACAATTGAATGCTATTACTTCCTGGTGGCTCAGATGGGTTCCTGGTGGCGGGAGACCCGGGTTCGATCCCTGGGTTGGGAAGATCCCCTGGAGAAGGAAATGGCAACCCACTCCAGTATTCTTGCCTGGAAAATCCCATGGACAAAAAACCCTGTTAGGCTACTGTCCATGGGGTTGCAAAGAGTCGGACACGACTGAGCAACTTCACTTCACAACAATAAAAAGAAATTATAGAGGTTATGTGTGATTTAGGGGAAATGGAGAAAAGAGATGACCAAAAGAGGGAGTAACACACAAGCCTTCTTGGGCAGCAGTTGGATGGGGGTTCTATACGAAGCGAAGTTCCTTACAACATGAGATGGTGCACAGGCTTAAGACAACCCCAAAGGGGAGGAAGGCAAGGAAATCCCAGAGAAGAGGGGCCAGAATACGAGCATATGTGTCTAGGTGACCTTGCTTAGAAGCACAGCAATAAGTCTTTTGAGTTGGAGAGCTCTGAAGAGCAATAGCACCATGGGATCTTAAAACCACAAGACTCTATGTTGTCAATGGCTGGCAAAAGCTGAGTGTAGTTTCCTCAGGATATGCAAAACAGGCAGATCCTATATGGCTAAAAGTCTGCTTGTTTGGGCTACTCTTTAAACAATTAGATGTGTAAACTTTTGAGTGTGGCACCTGCAGACTTTTGAGGTAAGAGGTCTCAGCCTGCCGGGAAGAAATAAACAAGCTAAGGTCATCATGGCTCATTTGTACAATAGGAATGAAGTACTGATAAACACTACAACATGGATGACCCTTGAAAACATCATGCTAAGCGAAGGAAGCCAGTCACAAAAGACTACATATTATGTAATTCCATATGAAACGCACCAACTAGCTAAATCAATAGAGTCAGAAAGCAGATTAGTGGTTGCTTCTGCTGAGTGAAGGTTGAGCAGATGGGGTGATAGATGAGATAGATGTAAGGGGTTTTTCCTGGGGGAAATGACGGGGTTCTGAAACTGACGTGATAATAGTGATAATAGTTGTGATAATAGTTTCACAACAGTAAAAATGCTAAAAGGCATTGAATTGTACACTTTAAATTCATGAATTATATATATATGGAGTATATCTCATGATAAAGTGTCCCAAAAAGAAAAAAAAAAAAACTTAGAAGGAAAAAGACTCCACCTGCAGGCTGCCTTCTTCACCTCTAATGTTTCATTATCAAAAGACTGGCCCTTCCAATCAGGATATTACCACTAAAACACAAAGTCACTACATCTGAACTTTCCAATGACATAAAGTTGTACCCAGGTTGATAATTAAAGCACATACTCTATGTTCTTTTGTAACTCAAACTTACAGAAATCCTAGAGAAGATTTGCAGGAATAGTATAAAGAACTCCCATAAAACCTTCACCAGATTCATTTTGCCAAATTTACTTTATCTCTCTATAGCTATATTTGTATCTACTGTGAGCATTTTTTTTAGAACTAGTTGAGATATCCTTTTAAACTTAAGTGATGCTTCTGTACCCTCAAATACTATGTCATTCATTGCCTCAGAACTGGAACATTCTCTTATATAGCTTAGAAGTTAGTAGTTTTAGCATTACTGCATTACCATTATTTATTGTAGCATTAAACTTTTCCAATTTTTCTGATATTGTCCTTAGACATCCCCGCCACCCACTTGTGATTCCACCCAGAATTATAGATGGAAACGTCTGTCACGTCTCTTTGGTCTCCTTTTGTCTCTTTGGTCTCCTTTAGTCTCAAACTGGTCCCCACTTGTTTTCTCTTTCATAACATCAAATTTTTTGAAGCTCACAGGCTAGTTGCCCTCAGTTTTGGTCAGTCTGATGTGTCCTCACAAAACAGTTTGATTTTGCATTTTTAAAAGATGTTGGGTAATATTAACAAATGGTCCTCCAAGGATAACAGGTCTTCATCCCGGGAACCTGGAAGCATTATCTTCTATGGAAAAGGGACCCTTTCAGATGTAATAAAGTTAAGGATGTTGAGATGAAGCACTTCTCCTGAATTATCTGGATGGTCCCTTAGTGCAGTTGTGTGAATTCTTATCAGAGGAATCAGAGGGAGTTTTCACACTGAGACAGAAGGAGGTGATGTGACCGCAGAAGCAGAGACTGGAGTGATGGACGCCAAGCCAAGGAAGGTTGGCAACCAGCAGAAACTGAGAGAGGCAAAGAATGGATTTTCCTGTAGAGCCTCTAGAAGGAGCAACCGCTGACACTTTGATTTTGCTCATTGACACTGACTTCAGACTTCTGGCTTCCAGAACTGTGAGAGAATAAATTTCTGTTCTGTTAAGCTACCAAGCTCATTGTAATTATTTTGTATAGCATCCACAGGAAACAGATACAGCAGAAATGGCACAAAAATGTTTTGTCCTTCTTAGTGCATCATACAGGAGGTTTGTCCCATTGCTCCTTTTGTTAATCAGTTAAGGCGATGTTCTCTGTGTTTCTTCACCATAGAATTTTTATTTACCCTTTTGAAATTAATGGATAACTTGTGGGGAGATTCTATGAGACCCAATATAAAGATCTCATTTGTCATCATACATCCCCCACAGTTTTAGCATCTAAAGATAATTCTTGCCTGAAATTATTACTGTGATGGTTCCAAAGGTGATTTTCAAAATCTATCTAATTACAAATTTATTCGTTGGCATTAGACCATAAGAAACCACATTCCCTCTCCACATCTGTTTCATTATTTAGTCACTTATTTCTATCAGTATAGACTCATAGATTGCGTTTATTCAAAAGGTTATAACCTGTTACAATCATTGTTTAACATCCATGTTACCCTAGATTTAGCCACTGGGGCCCCTTCAAACAGGCTTTAGTGTCCTTTTTTTCTCCTCTTTTGTCTTCTCTCTCTCTCTGCTCCCTACTCTGCACTCGGCATTCTCTCAGTGTGTTCCCATCATTACATTCTATCACCAAAATCTGTTTCAGATGCATCTCATGCTTTTTCTACGCCATCCTAGATAGAATCTGCCATTTCTTCAAGGAGACCTGGTTTCTCTCAGTGGGGAATATTATTTAGAAACCACGATCTGGGTATCAGGTGAAGACACATGTATTCTCCAAAGTATAGCCATTTGCCGAAGGATAGACTGTCAGAGCTGACAGAAGGGGTTGACTCTGTCAGCTTTTGCAAACTGTGTCTGAACTCTGTGGTGCAGTCCCAGGAGCCTACAGGAGAGGACACTGGGTCAGAGCAGGAAAGACTCTGTTATGGGTTGAACTGTGTCCCACTCCCACCCCGACCGCCTGCCAAATTCATGTAAGTCCCAACCCCCAGAGAATATGAACTTATTTGAAGATAGGGTCTTTACAGAGGTACCTGAGTTAAGGTGAGGTCTTAGGATGAACATACTTTGGCCACCTCATGCAAAGAGTTGACTCATTGGAAAAGACTTTGATGCTGGGAGGGATTGGGGGCAGGAGAAGAAGGGGACAACAGAGGATGAGATGGCTGGATGGCATCACTGACTCGATGGATGTGAGTCTGAGTGAACTCCGGGAGTTGGTGATGGACAGGGAGGCCTGGCGTGCTGCAGTTCATGGGGTCACAAAGAGTCAGAAACGACTGAGCGACTGAAATGAACTGAACTGAACTGAACTGAACTAAATCCAACATAACTGGGATCCTTCCAAAAAGGGGGCATGTGGACATGGAGACATGCTTGGAGGAAAGACACTGAGGAGAGAAGATGGCTATCTTCAAGCTAAAGAGAGAGGCCTGCACACATCCCTCCCTCACACTTATGCGCTCGGAAGACCGATTTAAGATGTCTGCCCCTAGAATGGTGAGACAACACATTTCTGTTGGTGGTCCTTTGTCATGACAGCCCTCGCAGGCCTCTCCCTCTCCCCTCCTCTTTCTTCAACTGAAATGTTTCCACCTGCTTTTGAGCAACATTTTATTTGAAAAATGACACCTGTTTGTTTAGAACAAAAAGTTGGAAATCCATTGCTCTCATCCACATCTCTCCCCTTTCACAGATGAGAAGGCTGATGCCCACAGAAACGAGTGCTTTGCAGTCTCCAAGCCTCTTCCTGTGACTCACATTTTGCTTTCTTGGAGGATGGAGAACGTGAAGGAAGAAAAGGAAGAAGGCTGAAGCCGTGATGCTGCATTCCAACTACTGAAGAAGGACCAGAGCTGCTGTGACTCTGAGGGCACCAGGCGGAGCTCTGTGTGGTGGGGCAGGGCCATCAGCCCCCAGAGGCACATGCAGTTCTCACCCTCTTCTGGAGCATGGCCTGGCATTGACTGCACTGGCCATGTGTCCATTTGTTCCTTGGCCACCCCTGTGACCTTGGACATGTCCGGGGGGATTGATTGATGGATTCCTGGGGACTGAACCTGCAGATGTTCTGAAGCAGCCATTTGAAGATTATAAAGTTCATTGGTTTCCTTCATTCTCTCCCATTCCCCTCCTCCCTCTAAATCTTCCTCGTACCACTCTCTGGTGTATCTGTAGTGCACAAAGGTAAAGATAATCCTGGTGCTTTGGGTTTTACAAAGCTCTGGAGCCAACCGATGTTGCCAAAGACTGGCTCACGTCCTCTCTAGTAACTTTTCACAAGTTCCTTATGTTTTTTCTGTCATTTCTCCCTCCCTTGGCATGATAAACTTGCAACAACTGAAGTTCAAGCTGTTGCAGGTTATTAGCAGGAACAAGTTAACTTAAACGATGCCCATTTGAGGAACCCACAGTGCCCCTGCTTTTTGTATGGACTTCATCCCAAGACACTGATTCAGCGTGGGTGCCAAGGGCTTCTTTAGTAAAGTTCTCAGCCCGAGATGCCACGTGTTACTTGGGACTAAGATCTTTTGCTCCAAGACTTCTTTATTTAGATAACACCTATTCAGATCTGAGCACCAAAGAATTGATGCTTTTGAACTGTGGTGTTGGAGAAGACTCTTGAGAGTCCCTTGGACTGCAAGGAGATCCAACCAGTCCATTCTGAAGGAGATCAGCCCTGGGATTTCTTTGGAAGGAATGATGCAAAAGCTGAAACTCCAGTACTTTGGCCACCTCATACAAAGAGTTGACTCATTGGAAAAGACTCTGATGCTGGGAAGGATTGGGGGCAGGAGGAGAAGGGGACGACAAAGGATGAGATGCCTGGATGGCATCACGGACTCGATGAACGTGAGTCTGAGTGAACTCCGGGAGATGATGATGGACAGGGAGGCCTGGTGTGCTGCAGTTCATGGGGTCGCAAAGAGTCGGACACAAATGAGCAACTGAACTGAACTGTACTGATTCAGATTCATCATTGATTGGATTTTACCCTGTCCTTTCTTTGCATTCCTGACAGAAAGGGTGGCGATGCCTCTACCTCTAGAATGAAGTTCTTGATGGAATTATGTACGCTTTTCCTCTGTGAGTACTGTTACAACATATTGGCATAGCTGAGAGCCAATAGAGGTTTATACACAAGAATAGGCCTGGGCCAGACTTGGTCTGTGGGCTCTACAGTTTCCTCTTGTTGATACACCAGGGACTAGAGGGGCACATTCCTGCCTGGACTCCCATTCCTTCCTCACACTGCACCTGGCATTCTGCCTACAGTGTGCCAAATGCCTTCCTCACACTGGGAAACCTTCCACTGGGCAGTTTCTTTGCAATCCTGTTTCCTGGAGGGTTCTGAGTCCTTCAGACACCTATCTCTCATGGAGGCTAAAGTCCTTTTTAGTGGGATCTCAGTAAAACCAACAGAGATAGCTGGATACTAGTTTATGAGATCTTGAGAATTTGGTTACAGTTAAGGTGGCTCCAATACTTTGGCTGCCTGATGCAAACAGCCGACTCATTGGAAAAGACCCTGATGCTGGGAAAGATTTAAGACAGAAGGAGAAGAGGGAAACAGAGGATGAGATAGCTGGATGGCATCACTGATGTGATGGACATGAACTTGGGCAAACTCTGGGGGTGATGGACAGGGAGGCCTGGCATGCTGCAGCCCATGGTGTTGCAAAGAGTCAGACACGGTCACTGAACAACAATGACAAAGTCGTTTTGTCTGCCCTGAACAAACAGAAGCCCACTGGGAACCAACACCCAATTCCACACTCCACCAAGTCTGTTTCAAATCACCAAGGCACCCGAACCTCATGAAAAACAAGGAGCTTTGCTCCATTGTATGCCAAGACTCTGCAGCTCTACATACCCATGGTTTTCTGTCAGTAACTAGGAGAAACAGCAAAAAGTTAGAAAAGATCTTTGCTGAATAACTAATGCAGTGAGGAGAAAGTCATAAAGCCATCCTGACTGAATCATGAACTCTAAATTTGTAAGCTTAACATATCGCAAGTTTGATTTGCTCCCAATAGTTAGACCTGGACCAGTTGTGCCTGAAGCGAGAGTACTACAGGGCCTGGAAGGACTGTAAAGCCATGTGATTCTGGGACTCATAGGCAAACGTGTTCACAGCTCACCCAGAACATTCCTTTCCTGCTTCACTGGACCAGCTCTCAGATGACACCCAGGGCTTTCTCCACCTGTGGTAATGTTGTACAACTAGCATATCCACACTCAGGAGCCATCAAGTATGGTTTCTCATTACACACATGTTAAAGTGTCTGACATTTAAATACTCCAACTCCATACAGCCTGCTAAGTGGCAAGAACACTTTCTGACCCCTCTCTGTTCCAAAAAATATTGCAGACCAGGAAATACAAGGAAATTATCCCCTATCTGCCTTGGAAGTGCTAACTTTTTTCTCCTGTCACGTCTTCTTGTCTCTATTCAGAGGCTTCCTGCTAGCTGCCAGCTGTGTTTGTTTTCATCAGGACTATTCAAGACAAAACTTGAAAAATTTAATCATGGAAACTGACTGTATCACTTCTCTATTGCTGGGAAGGAAACCACCCCAAAACTTAGTGGCTTAGAACAATGATGTATTATTTCTTTAGATTCTGAAGGTAGGTTTCTCTCTCTGCTGACTCATTTAGACTCACTCACATGGCTGTGTGTAACTGGAGGGTCGCCTGGGTCAGAAGGTTAAAAAGGGACTCACCTGTGAGTCTGGCAGATGCCACAGGCTCATAGCCAGGTGCTTCAGCTCTCCTCCACCTGGCTTTTCACTCCCCAGGAAGATGGGCTGGCTTCCTTACTTGGTGGCCTCGGGGCAGTGCTCCATAATGGCAAGGGTAGAAGCTGAAAGGCCTTTTAAGGCCTAGCCTAGGAGGTCACATAACCCACCTCTGGTGTACTCTGTTGGTCTAAGTAAGTCAAGTGTCGTGCCCAAATTTAAGGGAAAGGGAAACAGACTTTGCCTGTTGATGGAAGGAGCAGCAGAGTCCCATTGCAAGAGACCATGGTAGCTGCAGCATCTTTGACAAACATCTGGAGTAGCAATGCAGGTGTGAAGTGCTCCTGAATAGTCCCTCTCTTGTGGGAGAGGCCATGCGGGGAAGGCTTCCATCCCTCTCTAGACAAAGGCCTTCTTTGTTGATGAAAAGGCAAAAGTGCTCTGAAATCTTTGGTTTAGGGCTCAGAGTTGAGCTTCTGCTTCTCCCAGTTAGAAGTATCTAAGTTGTAATTGACAGAAACCTCATTCAAAGTAGCTTTGGCCAAAAGGAGAAATGTCACAGAGATGATGGATCTTACATAAGAAGATGATCGCTCTTGGGAACATTAAGAACCAGAGGCTTAGTGTTATAGGACTGCTGGCCTCTCTGTCCCATTTCTCTGAGGGCCTGACTTCCTTCCTCCCTCTGGTTGCAGGGAGCTTTCTCCTTGCAGTGGTAGATGGGGTTGCCAATAGCTCATGGATTTTATAGTTATTTGAGAGAAATAGACCCTACTCCTTACTAATCAAGGTCAAAAACATTGGGGGAAAGAGGTCATAAATCGATGAATCAGGGGCACATTCATAGTGCAATGAACTAAGGCTGGGGACAAGATCATAGGAGAACATAAACCGTGTTAATGGAATCAGCCAGGGCATCCAGAAGGAAGGAATAGGGTGCTGGGCAAGCAAAACCACAACATCAACTCTATGACCCCTAAACACAGGGCAGGGCAGTGGGCAGGGGGACAAGATCCATAAGCAGACTGCCTGGGCTGGGCTCCTAATTCCACCACTCATTAGATGAGTTTCTAAAGTAAGATATTAAAACCTCTGTGCCTCCATTTCCTCAACTGTGAAATGTGCATAGCTGTTCCTACACAGTTGTGAAAGCAAAAAGGGGGTAATAAATGCAACCCCCTTTAAATACTGCCTGATTCCATATTGTGTGCTTGGTGTTAATTATCATCAATAGGAAGAACAGATTTTATTGAATTGATTGTTTCAAACTGTGGTGTTGGAGAAGACTCTTGAGAGTTCCTTGGACAGCAGGGAGATCAAACCAGTCAATCCTAAGGGAAATCAACCCTGAATATTCATTGGAAGGACTGATGCTGAAGCTCTAATACTTTGGCCAAAGAGCCAGCTCATTGGAAAAGACCCTGTTGCTGGGAAAGATTGAGGATAGGAGGATAAGGGGATGACAGAGGATGAGATGGTTGGATGGCATCACTGAATCAGTGGACATGAGTTTGAGCAAACTCCAGGAGTTGGTGATGGACAGGGAAGCCTGGTATGCTGCAGTTCACGGGGTCACAAAGAGTTGGACATGACTGAGCAACTGAACATCAAAAACAATATGATGTGAGATGGCAAAGAGAAAGTCAGATAGATAGATTTTTTTGTTTTCTGAGAACTGAAATGATTGATTTGGGGCAAAATGTGTATTAAGGGTCTTTTGTCTACTTCAGAAATGTTTCCTGGAAGTTTACAGGGGAGACATTTACCCTTTCACTTGTTCAACAAATATTTGGAGTGCCTGCCACCTGTGCCAGCTGCTCAGGGCATGAGGCCGACCCCACTGGGGAGAGCGGAAAAATGCCTGCCCTCACAGACCTGGCATCCAGCAGTGTAGCATACACCTCATTTAACACAGAAATGTGGTTTTCTAGAAAAGCAAAGTTCTATCAGGCCAAAGACGGTTGTGTCAAACTATAGACATTTCCAAAATTCCCACAGAGGAGGGCCTACACCAGATTCTGGGCTGCACACCACAGCAAACACTCTATTCTGGTCCCTTCAGGAACAGTGACTGCCCCTAATTTCCCCCAATCCTCCCAACCTCCATTCCCAGACAACGTCCCCCAAATACCCCAAATTCACCCAGTCCATTGTGCTATGGGTCACAGGGAGGAAGAGCAAGTCCCTGAGTAATCCCTGAGCCAAATATCACAAAGTTCAAGCTGCCCTGGGGTATGTGTTTCACAGGGAATTGGATCCCTTGACTTTTCACTAATTCACACATAGTTTGCGTCCATTTCTCCCCGCAGTACCAAAATAAATTTTTCTTGAACTACCCTGGGGGGGGGGGGCGGGTGGTGGAAAATCTGTATCTCTGAAAAGGATAGCTCTTTACCTGGCTACCATGTTTCATCATCTTCACTGGGTCAGAGAGGGCTCGGAAGGGGCTGGGGGCAGGTCCAAACATACCAGGACCCACACAGAGCCACTTCAGTCCCTTGAAAGAGACAGCTGAATGAGGTCGGGTGTTCATCCCTTCAGAAAAATATTTGAACACAGCTGTTACCCTCCTTCCTGCCACCCACGTGGTTGTGTTTTTAAATACGGCTTGAACTTGAAGCAGTTTCCATTTATAAAAATTCTTTAGCAAAATGCTCTTTCCAATAACAATATTCCCATGTGTGCCTTTTGCCTCTGATATTTTCCTTATAAACGATTCTGCTAAAACAGAGTGCTCTTGTCCTTTGGTTTCTTCTGTCCACAAACAATATTGCCCCCACCATGTGGTTCTGAGACCTCCTGTTTTGGCACAAGAACCCACAAAGTCAGGCTGCCCTCTTTTCAATTCCAGGAGCTTACCTTACACTATTAAGACAGTCCACATGTGTGGCGTGCGGCAGGCTGGTGTGTGGCAGCCTCCACCCAGGCAGGGCCACCGGCTCCCTGAAGGAATGCCTAGGCCTGAGGGCTTCTAGCGTCAGTGCACGTTCCCTGTGCCATTTCTTTCCAGGACTTTCCACTCCAAGAAAAGAGACAGGTTGAAGGCAAGTCAGCTTGATAGTGTCTGCCCCCAGATACCAACTGCCTCTTGGCCAATGACCTCAGCACAGTGGCTTTCAACCTTGCCTGGCATTCACACACCAGTCGGGGAAGACTGCAGGGAGCACCCTGACAGGAGGAAGTTCGGAAGCTCCTCGGGTGATTCCAGTGTCCGGGGTTCAGAACTGCTGCCCTAGGCGTCACCTCACAGCACCTTACCTGCCACAGGGTATCAGACTGAGGCACAAAGTGGAATGGGTGTTTGCCAACCAGTTTCCATAAAACTGCTTGCGCCTGTGGAGGTTTGGCTGCCAGGGCAGGCTTCTCACCGGGCAGATGTTTTCTGTCTGCTGCATGGGGATTTGGGTCAACTTAACTCCAAATGGTCTTATCATTAGAACTGTACAATATTGCTCACTTCCAGAGGGTGACTCCCTCCCAGGCTTAGAGATGAGGAGATCGTGGGACACTGTTCTTTTGGTAACTACAAACTTCTGCACGTTCACTGAGTTGTGGAATCTAGAGCCATAAACCAGTTAATGTTTTCGTTTCTTTGTTAACGCTACATTTCTTTCTCATGTGAAGAAAAGAGGGACACAAACAGAAATACATATATATATATATATATATATATATATACACACACACACACACAAACACACATACATATGTATACATGACTATATGTGTAACATATTTTTATGTTGTATAATATATACTGTACATACATATATGAGTATATATACATCTATACATATACACAAACATACTATATACATATATGTGTAGGTATACACACACATGCCTAGAAAAGATTCCAGAATTATAGTGGGTGGGTTATAATTTTGGAATGAGAGACTGAGCAGTCAACATTCCCTCCCAAAAGCAAAGAGAATCCTCAGTGGCAATGCTGGGATTTTTAAGCCAAGGGAAACTATAGTAAGATAGGTTGAGCCCAAAGAAAATCGCTTGCAGTTGAACAAATGATCAAAAAGCCTTTTTTACAAAAAATCTAAAATGTTTTATAGGGGCTTCCCAGGTGGCTCAGTGGAGAGAACCCACCTGCCAATCGAGGAGACGTGTGTTCGACCCCTGCGTTGGGAAAATCCCCTGGAGAAGGAAATAGCTACCTACTCCAATATTCTTGTCTGGGGAATCTCTTGGACAGAGGAGCCTGGCAGGCTACAGTCCTTGGGGTCGCAAAAGAGTTGGACATGATTAGCTACTAAGCAAAAAATGTTTTATAACCATGGAGCTTGTTGAAGTAGACAGAAGCTGTCATTTCAGAGATGGAAATTAATTCTGAAAATGTGAGCCCAAGAATAGGGTGCACAGCCTGCTACCCCTCAGCCTTCCTAGCACTGACAGCACCCAGTGGCAGGAAGTTCTCTTCTGCTGGGCAGTGGACCCCAAGTTCCCTGCAGATCTGGTCCTCCTCTTCATCTCGTTCTCATCATCCAGCAAGTGTCCACATCAAACCAGATGTACACTCAATATTAGCTGGAAAAATAAATAAATGAACCAAACGCTTTCAAATGTCCATAACTAAAATTATGAATGAGGTTTAGGTTTAGAAGAACGTTTCAAAACATTAAGTGTTACTTGCCCCCTCACTTTTCCACACTTCCCCTAACCAATTAAACTATTTTCTTCTCTCATTCTTTCCTCCTAAAGAGCTATTATGACAAACACCTTGATTTATAAGGGCAGAAAATAATTTGAAAAAAGAGTAACCGTGAACTACCTTATATTGGATTCCACTATTAAGGAGTGTGAAGGTATTTTTTTCTAGAGGTCTGAGTCTCTCCATAAAACAGTTGCCCAACTGACTACTTCCTACCTATAACGTGGGCATTGCAAGGAAACAGGAAAGCTATATGCCCATGCATTTATAGAGGAAAGATATTTTAAATGATTTTCGACCAATAATATTGTAAAGGTGCCCAGGAGACTTGTGATGTGGAGCCAGAAGGAGTCTATGAGGTGAGGTTATGTCTGCCCTAGTCCCCTTTGAAGCATTTAGAAATGTTGCAAATATAGAATAAACCCAATAATCTGGAAAGGTGGAAAAGGCAAGGGTCTTCGCCCTCGGTGACTTGGGTTTGCTTTGTCTTTTGAAGGGAAAGCAGAGTATGTATCTAAGAAAGAAACATTTTAGCATTTTAAGGCAGGCAAGACTTTAAGTGCTAGAGAGGTTTTAAGTTGTTTGGAATCCTAACATTTCCTAGTGACACAGGAATACCAAAGATGTTGCATACTAGATTAATCATTCTTTTTTACATTCTGATGAAACACTTTATCTCTTGAGAAGCCTCGAGTGACCTGTTTGCTAGTCAGGGATGAGTAGGCCTGATGGAAGCAAAGCAGTCTCCTCGTTCTGAGCTAGGACTGAAAAACCAACAATCAGAATTGAAGAGACTTTATTTCTTGTGCAGAAATGTTCGGGTGTTTTAATGCACTGCCTACATTTATAGACCTACTTAGGCCACCCGCAACTTGCAAATAAGACATGTTCATAAGCTTATAAACGGGTTGTGTGGAACTTGGAAAGCGTGCTAGGTCTTGTATCCTCTGGCCATAACCTACTTTAAGCCGAGCTGACTCTCCCCTTTGTATTTTATGCTCTAGTATCATTGAATTTGCCCTTCTTCTCACTGGCTTTCTCTTTCAAGCCTCTACGCCTTTGCCCATGCTGTTACCTCTGCCTGGAATTCCCTTCCTCCACTTCTCCAATAAGTGAAAACTTAGTCTCTTTCAAAGCCTGGTGTCACCTTTACTATGAAGCCGTCCTTGATACCACAAACAGATTTCATTTTTCCTGCTCAGACACTGCCTCACACTTTAGCTTTGAGAGTGTGTAAGTGCACTGAAGTATTATTGCTTATCTTTCTACGTGTCTGTCTCTATCACTAGGCTGTGAAACACTTTAGGACAGGAATTATATTTCATTCATCTCTGTCTGTCTCGTGCCCAGTTGGGTACCTCTTTGGTTGCTAAAATAGAATTAGTAGGAAAGTTCTAGCAAAATGTGGAACAAATGAAGAAAGAAGATATGGGACCCTGGATACAATGCCTCCAACTCACAAGAGTGGAATGGCAAGTCCAAGGATGACAGCAGAGCAGCAGATCTTGAGATAAAACAGTAGAGGATGAGACCAAGGAACAGAAAGGCTAGGGAGAAAGGACTTTGTGATGCAGAAAAAAAAGAGAGCATACCTGAAATGATGGAGACTCAAGGACAGGGAGGCCTGGCGCGCTGCGATTCACGGGGTGGCCAAGAGTCTGACACGACTCAGCGACTGAACTGAACTGAACAAGGGTAGGGTCGGGGTGGAGAAAAAAGATGAACTTATAATAATGGCAGATAGTACCAAAAATAAAGGCTGGTTAAAACTCTAGGAAAGAACAAAACCTTGATAAGAGATGTTCTTTATATGAATAGAAATGGTTCATTTCTTGTAGCTGCAGTAAATCATAAAAATAGAAATTTTGATTATTATCAATAACTAGAAATAGTGATATATCCACATCAGGACAGAGGTGGAGAGGAGATGTAGCTAAGTTAGGGCCAATGAAATCTGAGCCTAAGCTGTTGGTAGGACTTATGGAAAAGCTCCTTAAAAGGTCAGAGAACATGTGGGGGCATTCCTGTCTTTCTTTCCCTTGTCTCCTTTCCAGCCAGATATAGACCGTCTGGGGTTTCTACAGTGGCTCTGTAATCATTTGGAATCCAAGTTCTTTCTGTCTTTCTGCTCCCTGTGCCTGGTTTCTCCTATGTGAGAGATAAACAAATCTTTATCTTGCTTAAACAGATTTTGCTGGATCTCTGTACTGGCAGCAGAACACAATCCCTATCTGATACAAAAAAAAAAAAAAAACCCACAGTGTTTTGTTTAGAGATATACAACTAACCAATCAAAGAAGCCCTTCCCTCTCCAGCTGTGTTAAACAACTTGGGACATGCAGGGGTTGAGGGGAGTGTGTGGGAGGCATGTGCATACTATTGTCTGCTTATGCACCCCCACATTGAGAGGTGATGAGTGAGCACACGGGGAGTCAAGTCAAGCACACAGGCCGAGTCAAGGGCTATGTCCTCACAGCAGCAGCTTTGCCTAATTCCTAATAAGATGCATATATCTGGTTAGTGATTTAAAATGCAGGTTGAATTATGGAATCACTCTTTGGATGAACCTGGGCTGGATGCTGCTGATTAAACTCCAGAGCTGATGTCCTTCCTACCCCCTCATCCCCACTCCTCTTCCAGTCACGTGTCTTAGCTGCCCCAAACTTCTGCATCCCTGCTCTTCAACTCATGCACTAAACTAGTCCTCACCTTTAAAAAAAAAAAAATATATATATATATATATATATATCTTTATTTATTTGGCTGCATTGGGTCTTAATTACCATGCAGATTTTTTGCTGCAGCCCACATACTCTTTAGTTGTGCTGAGCAGGCTTAGTTGCTCCAGCGCACGTGGGATCTTAGTCCCCTGCGTTACAAGGCAGATTCTTAACCACAGGACCACTAGGAAAGTCCCAAGTTTGTTTGTTTTTTTAACTTGAGAGGTGGTGCCTTTTTTGAAATCATGGAAAACTACTGTATGGACTAGTGGCCTCTATCTCTCATTGCCCTTAAAATCACCTGCCATGGCCAAAGGTGGCCTCCACGGTCTGTCCCCACCATCTCACTGATCTCAAGGTGACTACTCCATGAGCTCCATGAACACTCCTGGTGTTCATGTCACCCAGCCACAGCACACTTCTCTCTTCCGCACCTTCCTGAAGCCCATTTCCACCTCAAAACACTTGCACTTGTCCTCCTCTCCCTGGGATAGTGCCCCTCACTGATCAGTCACTGGATGTGGGCTGTCTGCCAAAGAGGGTGTGATCTTGAGGGCGGCAGCTCTCTACCTCTGAGCAGCAGCCCCCAGGGGACCTGACAGCTGAGGGC
Source organism: Capra hircus (assembly GCF_001704415.2). Classification (NCBI taxonomy): domain Eukaryota; kingdom Metazoa; phylum Chordata; class Mammalia; order Artiodactyla; family Bovidae; genus Capra; species Capra hircus. Next base: position 82,574,131 of record NC_030815.1, read on the forward strand.
CATCTGCCAGCAACACTTCCAGCAGCTTCGTTCTGTAAGGGGATCTGGTGGCACCTCGCAGTAGCCACCACATCTATCTTGTTCATCACTGCATTCCAAGGGCCCATAACAGCACGTGGCCCATGCGAAGTACTCAGTACGTTTTTGACAGATAGATGAATGTTTCATACAGGTGCTAGTGGCTTCAGAGTCAGCTCATCTCCTTTAAGTCACCATTACATACTACCACTGCAAACCACTTTGCTTAATCTTGAATTTCAGTCCCCACAGGACACACTTTTTTCATTAATTTTGGAGCAGATCAGGGATGAACCTTCACTATGCCAAGTGTCTTACTGCCACACCTGAGAGCCTGACAAAGACACACGTTATCAAATACTCCATGGCCCCATTCCCCCAGAGGTACACACTTTACTCTCACAGCAGCTCCACGTAGCAAGCAGGCTCTCCCTGAGCTCTGCTGTGGCATTGGCTTTGGACCTGCTCTTGCATAATGCAAAGCAAAGGTTCTTCTATTCAAGGAATTCCTTTTGGCAAGTCTTGCTCAATCATGTCAGCCTCTCACTCTAACACCTCTGCCTCCCCAAGAATATTCTATTCTAACAAGGTCTTTCATTCAGCATAGAAGATGACTCATCATAGAACACAATGCAGGCCTTCTTCATGTACTATAGCTTCTCTATTCACAGATATGAAAATAAACTCAGGTGAAGAATAACTTTAAATGTTAAGCATGGGAATTTGAAGGGCATTTTACTAGGAAATTAAAAAGAGATGGTCAGGAACTTTGAAGTTATGTATGATCATGTGACTTGTTCTAGCTATGAGTGGAAGAAATGTGTGTCATTTCTGGGCAGAAGCTATGAGAACCCAGTGTAAAATATTCTATGAGTACCCTCTGTCCTGTCTTGATGGTGGTAACAAACGTCAAGATGGAGCTCCCATCAGCCTAGGTCCCCAAGTGACTATGATACCAACATGCAACAGAGAAGTAGTTCAGCAAGAAGCAGACCTTTGTTGTTTCAACCACAGGGATGTGGAAACCGTGCTGCTGAAGCAAAACCTCAGCCATGCTGAGCAGTCAGCACTCTCTGTCTTCCTCGGGCTTCTTTTTCATTCCAGTCACCTTTGTAAACTCGGATTGGCTGGGCTTTCAGTGTGTCTCCCACGTTTTATTGCTTATTGCACTCATCCTGATCTCTCTCCCCAGCCATCCCAGTGATGATCTCTTTTTCTTTAAGAGCTCCCACGTTTCTGCAGTTTGTCTGCCTCCTCCAAGTATTCAAACACTGGTCCTAGCTTCCATGCCCGTCTCTTGGTGCTGACCTCTCACAGCAATCCTGCTTCTGGAAACAGCCCAGAAAGAGGAGAGGGCTCATTGGAGCAACTTCCCACCAGTTTCCCCCATCCAATCTCTCACACTCCATCTCCCTTCCTCTCATTAATCTCAGAGGTAATATATTTTCCAGGACAGAGACAGATCCATCTGTCTTGCTTTACAATTCACATTTGTGACTAGATCATTCCTTTCCCCAAGTTCCTAACTTCAGGGCATGGTCCTAACTTCCTTTAAAATATGACTCCAAACTCACTTTGTTCAGGAATCATTTCAGGACTGATTGCACATGAATTGGGTCATTCCTTTGCTTGTTGCCCCCCATCCCCGGAACTTAGCTAATCCTCAGGACTGTGTTAACGTTCTCTTGTTGGTGAGTTCTTTTGTAAATGTGTTCTTTGGATTTCTATGCTGCCTTTTCAGACTAGATTTTACATGTAGGATTAGCAAAAAGAGTTCAGAGTTGAAATACACGGAGATAAATTAATCTTTCACTGAGAAATATTAAAACAGCTTGCTTTAGAAACAATAAAGAAGTCATTTAATTGGAATCTTCTCAGAGGCCAAATCTTCTGTTTCATCAGGAAGTGTGCCAAATTTACAAATCTGTACATCTTAGGCATTCAACAAACATGTTTAACTGGCTTAGGAGACGAATTTTCTGGAGCAACATTTTCAGTTGTTTTTAGTGAGTTACTTTCACAGAAAAATTTTGACACAAGCATTTCATTTCACAACATGGTTGATGCCTGATGCTGTTACTCATCTGTTTGCTTGTTAATGCAATCATTAAAAAGCACTCAATAAACATTTCCTGGGTACATGGCCCTCTGTGGGTAAGGCAAGGTACACAAAAGAAAGTAGAAGCCGTGGTGCCTGTTTTTGTGGAGCTTGAAATCTATTCATTCAAACAAGAGGAGGAGGGAAAAGAGAAGCAGCTCCAAGGTGCCAGTTGCCTTGCTTCTGGCTGGCTGGCAGACCAGCCAATTTGGACACTGAATTTTACCCAGTGCAACGTGTGGCTCCCCACTCTTGATGCCTTTAGATACAGAATAGGGATCAAAGTTCAAAGCCAAGGCAGGAGCCATGTTGGGTTTCCCAGGTCATGCTGGTGGTAAAGAATCTGCCTGACAATGCAGGAGATGAAGGAGATGTGGGTTCGATCCCTCGGTGGGGAAGATCCCCTGGAGTAGGAAATGGCAACCCATTCCAGTATTCTTGCCTGGAAAATTCCATGGGCAGAGGAGCCTGGCAGCCTACAGTCCATGGGACCACAGAGGGTCGGACATGACTAAGTGACTAAGCACAACACACGCACAGGGGCCATGTCATTAAACCAAGTAAAGAGCATTCATTGGAAGGACTGATGCTGAAGCTGAAGCTCCAATACTTTGGCCCCCTGATGTGAAGAGGTGATTCATAGGAAAAGACCTTTATGCTCAGGAAGATTGAAGGCAGGAAGAGAAGGGGACGACAGAGGATGAGATGGTTGGATGGCATCACCAACTCAATGGACATGAGTTTGAGCAAGCTCCAGGGGATGGTGAAGGAGAGGGGAGGCTGGCATGCTGCAGTCCATGGAGTTGCAAAGAGTCAGACACGACTGAGCAACTGAACAATGGACAATAACAACAAAAATTTAAGCTATGGTTGGTCTCCTTTGCTTTCTTCACTGCATTTGCTAGTACCATTTAATAGCTTCCATTTTTTGAATATCATAGACACAGTTTGGGATGACTGCCTGGACAACAATGATTTCCTCAGTCCCTCTTTTGAAAGGTGAGCATGTGATCCAGAGTAGGGCACTCAAGGTAAGTCAGGTCCCTGAGCACAGTATGGAACATAGGTTAGGACACAATTTGAATGGAACTCATCAGAGACCTTCTTGGAATTTGTTGAATTGGGACCGGGAGAGGGAAACCCTGTTTTTCTCTCTACTTGTGTGATTGTCAACATATGTATCAGGAGCTACTGGTGGTCACAGTGACAGGTTTGTGAGACAGCTAGAGTAGGACAGGAGCAATCCAACAAACTGAGGGAATCAGGGGGTCCTCGCTGCACTCACACTCCCCGCACCCCCACCCACCACCCCGTCCTCCTCCTGGCTTGGTTACACAAACCAGCAAAGCAACCTCCCCTTCTTCTTCTTTTTTATTTTTTTTCTTCATAAATAAGTTCAAACTGGGCTTCTATCTCTTTCAACCTAACTGTCTTGTTTTTTGTTTTGTTTTGGCCTCACAATTCAGCTTTTAGGATCTTATTTTCCCAACCAGGGATTTGAAACTAGGCTCCCAGCAGTGAAAGCACAAGAGTCCTAAGCATTGTACCACCAGGAAATTCCCTCAACCTAACAGTTTTAATTACCTGTACAGACTACGGTGTGCTCAACACTTTACACAGTCTCACTTAATCCTCACAAAAAACCTAAGAGATAGTAATCGTTAATTCCATTTTATAGATAAAGAGACAAAAATTCCAGGAGATTATACCTCACTATAAAAGCACCATCCCTGCTTTTTTTTAAAAAAAGTTTTAATTGATATGATTTTGTTAAATTTGATTTGATGTTTTAAAATCTAGTCGACTTACAATGTGTTAATTACTGGTGTACAGCAAAGTGATTCAATTGTATGTATCTATCTTCTTTTCCAGTATGGTTTATTATGAGATATTGAATATACAGTATGCAATACAGTAAGACTTTCTTTAGGTCCTTTAGTAGGATCTGTTTTATACGTAGTACTATTATATATCTGCTGATCTCAATTTATTGCTCTTAATTTATTCCTCCCTGAAATCCTGTTGCCCTTTGGTAACCATAAGTTTGTTTTCTGGATCTGTGAGTCTGTTTCTGTTTTTGTAAGTTAGTTTTTTTGTGTCATATTTTAGAATCCACAGATAAGTGATATAAAATGATACTTGTCTCTCTCTTTCTGACTTACTTCACTTAGTAGGATAGTTTCTAGGTCCATCCATGTTGCTGCAAATGGCGTTATTTCATTATTCTTCATGACTAAGTAACCTTCCATTGTATATATACCTGTGCAGAGAGAGAGCAAATTAGCCAAGATGGTTTGTTCGGCCTCCCTCACCCCACATTTCATAAATAATGACCGTGTGACAGCTGAGATAATTTGTAGCACTGTGCCTGCACATCACGAGGTACTCGCTTGGACACAAGCTACTTTGTGCTGTAGGGATAGATGAGCTCCGCCTAGAAAGCACAGTATTACTGCTGCATGGCTGCGTCTATGGCATCGGCCAGGAGAGGAGGTGATATAGCGTGTCTGCTGCCACGACTGCTGTGCCAGCCAGGAGAGAGGCTGTGTTATGGCTGTTGAGCCAGCCAGAAGAGAATAAACGTGTCTGCAGTTCCTACTGCTCCTCGAGTCTCCTTCCAGCCTCTCAGCTCACGCCTTGCCTACCCTGGGTTCAACGAACGGTATGCATAGTGAGATACAGCAAGACAATTGGCGTCAAGAACAGGATCAGCAATACGATACCACATCTTTTTATTCATTCATCTGTCAATAAACATTTAGGTTGCTTCCATATCTTGGCTATTGTAAATGGTGCTGCTATGAATGTTGAGGAGCATGTATCTTTTTGAATTACAATTTCCTCTGGATACATGCCCAAGAGTAGAATTGCCATATCATATGGTAACTCTGTTTTGAGCTTTTGAGGAATCTCCATACTGGTTTCCATACTGGTTGCATACATTCCCACCAACAGTGTAGGAACACCTTCCCTGCTTTTTACTAAACAGCCTCTATTTTGTTGAATTTTTCAAGTTAAATTCCTTCATTTAAAGGTGCCTAAACAGCCTCTTATGCCTTCTATCATTTTTTTAAAAATTTTTCCTGTTTATTCATGGGATACTTCCTTTAACTTCTGTCTCATTCAAAACCACACATACTGAGCAATGGTTGGCATCTGCTCAAAGCTGAACATCCAAAGGAGAAGAGAGACAGTGGTGCAGTCATAGTCTAGGTTGCTGTAAAGGGTGATGGAAGCCCACGTGAGGGGCATTTGTTCTAGAAGGTCAGGAAGGGATTTCCAGAGAAGGAAAGCTCCAAAGCAACACCTGAAAGATATTTCTTTCTTTTTGTTCCTTACTGTTTATCTCTAATTATTATTTTTCATCACCTTTATTTCACTTGGCATTTGGTATTTTTTCTTACACTTGTTCTTCCATTTGTATCTTTTAGACCTGAGTCCAACAACATTTATGGAGCATCTGCTGTGGGTTAGAGGCTGCCCTAGGGACAAACTGATAGACTAATAGGGGAGATAATGGCACAGAACATGTCAGTGACTCCCGACCTTCTGATGAAAACTCTTCAGGATGCTGGCAAAGCACAGACAAAGGATTCTTCCTCTCTGTGAGGCTCTGCTCTGCACAGCCCTTTCTCTGTGGCTCCTTCATCTCCTTTCCCTCTTCCCCGGTCCACCCTCTGCCGCATTTCCCATTTCATTCCCACCCTTGTTAATGCTCTTCGTTTTCACATTTATAGAGCTCACCACTTAGCTCATTTCCTAATTCTTCCATTTTTTCAAGTGAGGAATATAAAAGTAAAGCAGTCAATTTTATTCTATTTTTTCATCAGGCATCAAAAACATACTTGGGCCAAAAGGCATAAAATATGCCACTCTGAGATTTGATTTTGTTGAACTGCAAGAAAGTGTTCCTTCGTCTAACTCCTCTGTCGGTTTCATGCCTTAGTTTGCCTCCTCTGTGTTTCCCCCTATTCATTTAATTCATGCTGTTGCTTTTATTTTTTGAAGTTCTGTTTTCTCTTAATCTCTTCTGAAAGTGGATAAACGAATGAATGATTGCTGAAAAGGATATTTGGGGTATGCAAGGAGGGATAAAGAGGATATGAAATCGACTTCGCCCTGCTTAGTCTATGTTTCGTTTATTTTTCTCTGTCCTTGGTTTCTATTAGTTTGGCTCCTCCCTGGTCTCTATTGTTTAATTAAGGTTCCTTGCCTCTTCCCACAGGCTCCTGCTTGCACTGGGCTGCTCAAGTTTGTTTCTGAGACAAGAGTTGCTGACTCCAAATCTGCAACATAACTGATGAGGGAGGAAGAACAGCTTGTTTTAATGCAGTTCATGTCATCTATGTAAATTCTTCCTGGTAAAATATAAAATTCTTCCTGGTATTTAAAAGAGTTGATAGCTGAGATAAGATTTTTAAAATATCAATATTAACAAAACCCAGGCCTCAACACAACATAATCCAATGGAAATTATATGCAAAGCAACAGCCCCACCAGGGTTCACAAGCCACAGCTGAAATGTTACTATTGTGCAATGAAAATCTGCAGCCTCCTCACTATGGAGTCAGGACATGAACTTTAACCAAGTCACATTCTGCTTTTCTTCAACCCCAAGGACAGCCTAATCACACCGCAATACATAAGAACTCTCTTTTCTTTCCTTTCTTTTCTTTTACTTTCTTCTCTCTTTTGAAAATAAAACTTTAACTTTAAACTCAAAATTGACAGCAAAAAAATAATTTTTTTTAAAATTTCATTTCCTTCAAGAGAAAATCATTGTCTTTACTGTGGCACTAATGGCTGTATGTAAAGTGGTGTTAAATCTCACTTACAGCTTCTAAGCCAGGGCATTTGCTTTGTATCCTATTGGAATTAAATTATACCAGCAGCCAGAAATCTAAGCAGGGAGTGTTGAGGAAGAGGAGGTAGAGGAAGGATGCGGGAAGGAGAAGAAGGAAGCAGAGAGAGGAGAGAAAGAGAGAGGGAGGAGAGGAATTTCTTAAGAAAAGGAACTTCTTAAGCCATCAGGACTGCAAAGCGAGATTCAGTTGGTTTGGAAACTATTCAGAAATGTTTTAGCTCCAGGTCAGATGGAGCAGCTGCTATTTTGGGCAAAGGAAATCGTGGTCACTTAATTAACATGATAGAATCACATGATAACTCACTTAGTTATTGTCTTACAATCTGATAGCTCAGCTGGTAAAGAATCCACCTGCAATGTGGGAGACTTGGTTTCAATCCCTGGGTTGGGAAAATCCCCTGGAGAAGGGAAAGGCTACCCACTTCAGTATTCTGGCCTGGAGAATTCCATGGACTGTATAGTCCATGGGGTTGCAAAGAGTTGGACACAACTGAGTGGCTTTCGCTTTCACTTTTCACTTTCACTTATAATCTGAGTTGGAAGGGGTGGGGAAGGTCTTTGAGCCCCACTGGCCATCTCATCTTGAAATCTTTCTCCCATTCTCATCAAGAACTAGAATTTTAATCATTTTGTTCACTTCTTTTTTCAGTTTCTGGAACTCAATTCTTAATCTCTTCTAGGATTTATTCTTTCCTAGATATTCACGACAACTTTGCTCTCCTATTTCTAGGATATTTGGTGATACCTATTTTTCCTGACTCCTGCTTTTCCTGGAGTTTTTCAAGTGATCTGCTCATCTCTCCAGGTTATCACCCTCTTCCTTTAGGTGACTTGCTCTGAGCGCAGTCACTCACATTTTCCAGAATCCTGGACAGAACAGTCATTCTTGCTTGTAATCATGGAAATGACTACCCTCTAGAGATGAGCACCCTGGTTCTCACCTTGTATTCAGAAGATAATGCCAAGGTAAATCATTCCTAAATGATAGCTAGTCATGAGGATTACCCTGGCCATGATGCTGGAGAGATGCCTGGAAGACTTACCTCAAGCTCACTTGGCTAAACAATTGTTTACCTTTTTGCACATCTCATTCCATTGGGAAGCCAAGAATTTCACTGGCCAACATTTTCAAGATATTAATCAGTGTCATCTAAGTATTTAAGGAAAATGCCCAGGGTATTGCACTGACCGTGTAGGACATAAGGAAATCAAGAGCAGAAGTGAATCCGCCCACCCTTCTGTGGTTATATAGGTCAAGGCATAAGCCTCAAGAGGGTCTCCCTTGACAACAGCATGGCAAGGTGTTTAGTCAGCCTCTGAGCTTAGACTGCTTTGGTTTAGATCCAAGTTCTGCAGCTGACTATCAAGATGACCCAGACAAGTTACTCATCACACGTAAAATGCTTCAAAGAGTGTCTGATACATCGTAGGTGACTAATTCATGCTTGCTATTTTTATCATCGCCACTTTCATCAACTTTGGATCAGTTTATGAGCTTTGTTAATGAATAATTAAATAAACTGTACATTCATTCGTACCAAATAGCAGTTATCAAAAGAACTAATTCACCTTTGCAGAGTACCACCTATGTGCCCACGAGCTGAGCACTGTGATAAGGGCCCAGCAGGCACCAGTATTTAATGTTTTCAGTGATGTTAAGAAGTAGGGGATAGGATTAGCATCTTTCTACATGGAGGGAATGGAGAGTCAGGGATAGTAATCAACTACCCAAGGCCATTCGCTAGTGTCAAAAAAGGCTGTTTATTTATATCCAGCTCTCCAGTGCCATACCCCATGCTCACACCACTGTGAGTCCCTGTCTTCCTATACATCAGCTCACAGGAAAAGCTGAGCTCGATTCATTGGGTATATTGAAATTTAGCAAGGACCAAATTGTGTGTGGATCTGTGTCGGTTGTGTGTGTTTGCTTAAATCAGATTTATCAATTAAGAAAAACATCTTAAGCATTTCTTTTTCAGACAATGGATCAAGCCTATAAGACAGAGATGCCTAGAGAGCCCTTTACAAAACTCTGCACTGGCAAAATCACGCCCAGAGGGAAAGGGGGCTCCCACCCTGAGTCTCCAGTCCCTTGTTCATCCTTGCTGGCTCCTGCACTTGGCTCTCATACTCAAGATTAATTTGTTCTGATTGTTAGCATAGCTACTGCATCTGTTCTCAAATAACAAATTCTACCTCAGTTCTTCACTTTTCTCCTGGGTTGTTCAGAACACCATTGGTATCAAATCACGGAGGGGCTGAGAGTTTGTGTGAGGGGAAACAATGCTTTTTTTCAAAGTAAGGTTAACACATGGAAAGACCATTTCATGAGTGATGAGTGGACTTGTTTCCTGCTGCTGCTGTTATAAGTTACCACAGACTTAGAGGCTTAAAACAACACAAATTTATTATCTTATAGTTTTGGACACCAGCAGTTCAAAATGGGTCTCCTGGGCTGAAATCAAGGTGTCGGCAGGGCTGTGTTCCTTCCGGAGGCTCCAGGGGAGGATTCATTTCCTTGTTTTTCCATCTTCTAGAAGTTGTCACATTACTTGGCTCTTGGCCTTTTCCTGCCAGAAATTGCATCTCTCCAACCTCTGCTTCCATTCTCAGATCTCCTTCTGTGACTTCTCCTCCCCCTCTCACTTGTGAGGCCATTGGCCCACCAGGATAAACTCCCCATCTCAAGATCCTTAACTTTGTCACACCTGCAGAGCCTCTTCTGTCATGTGAGCTAACATATTCACAGTTTCTGGGGAACTTCTCTGGGGTCATTATTCTGCCCATTGCAGTGGGTATTCCATCTATTCAGGATCTGGGGACTCTCACTATTACCCCTGTGAAGGTGCCTGTACTGTGGGACCTTCCCTCATGCTGGGAAGGACCTTATAGGACTCTTCCATCCCCATAAGGCCCAATGTAAGCATTGGGTCCATATGCCTTTCCTGAAAGGCCTTCAGTTCAGTTCAGTCGCTCAGTCGTGTCCGACTCTTTGCGACCCCATGAATCGCAGCACGCCAGGCCTCCCTGTCCATCACCAACTCCCAGAGTTCACTCAGACTCACGTCCATCGAGTCCGTGATGCCATCCAGCCATCTCATCCTCTGTCGTCCCCTTCTCCTCCTGTCCCCAATCCTTCCCAGCATCAGAGTCTTTTCCAATGAGTCAACTCTTCGCATGAGGTGGCCAAAGTACCAGAGCTTCAGCTTTAGCATCATTCCTTCCAAAGAAATCCCAGGGTTGATCTCCTTTGGAATGGACTGGTTGGATATCCTTGCAGTCCAAGGGACCCTCAAGAGTCTTCTCCAACACCACAGTTCAAACGCATCAATTCGTCGGCACTCAGCCTTCTTCACAGTCCAATTCTCACATCCATACATGACCACAGGAAAAACCATAGCCTTGACTAGACGGACCTTAGTCGGCAGAGTAATGTCTCTGCTTTTGAATATACTATCTAGGTTGGTCATAACTTTTCTTCCAAGGAGTAAGCGTCTTTTAATTTCATGGCTGCAATCACCATTTGCAGTGATTTTGGAGCCCCCCAAAACAAAGTCTGACACTGTTTCTACTGTTTCCCCATCTATTTCCCGTGAAGTGATGGGACTAGATGCCATGATCTTCATTTTCTGAATGTTGAGCTTTAAGCCAGCTTTTTCACTCTCCTCTTTCACTTTCATCAAGAGGCTTTTTAGCTCCTCTTCACTTTCTGCCATAAGGGTGGTGTCATCTGCATATCTGAGGTTATTGATATTTCTCCTGGCAATCTTGATTCCAGCTTGTGTTTCTTCCAGCCCAGCGTTTCTCATGATGTACTCTGCATAGAAGTTAAATAAGCAGGGTGACAATATACAGCCTTGACATACTCCTTTTCCTATTTGGAACCAGTCTGTTGTTCCATGTCCAGTTCTAACTGTTGCTTCCTGACCTGCATACAGATTTCTCAAGCGACCGATCAGGTGGTCTGGTATTCCCATCTCTTTCAGAATTTTCCACAGTGTATTGTGATCCACACAGTCAAAGGCTTTGGCATAGTCAATAAAGCAGAAATAGATGTTTTTCTGGAACTCTCTTGCTTTTTCCATGATCCAGCAGATGTTGGCAATTGGATCTCTAGTTCCTCTGCCTTTCCTAAAACCAGCTTGAACATCAGGGAGTTCACAGTTCACGTATTGTTGAAGTCTGGCTTGGAGAATTTTGAGCATTACTTTACTAGCATGTGAGATGAGTGCAATTGTGTGGTAGTTTGAGCATTCTTTGGCATTGCCTTTCTTTGGAATTGGAATGAAAACGGACCTTTTCCAGTTCTATGGCCACTGATGAGTTTTCCAAACTTGCTGGTATATTGAGTGCAGCACTTTCACAGCATCATCTTTCAGGATTTGAAACAGCTCAACTGGAATTCCATCACCTCCACTAGCTTTGTTCGTAGTGATGCTTTCTAAGGCCCACTTGACTTCACATTCCAGGATGTCTGTCTCTAGATTAGTGATCACATCATCATGATTATCTTGGTCATGAAGATCTCTTTTGTACAGTTCTTCTGTGTATTCTTGCCACCTCTTCTTAATATCTTCTGCTTCTGTTAGGTCTATACCATTTTTGTCCTTTATCGAGCCCATCTTTGCATGAAATGTTCCCTTGGTCTATCTATTTTCTTGAAGAGATCTCTAGTCTTTCCCATTCTGTTGTTTTCCTTTATTTCTTTGCATTGATCGGTGAAGAAGGCTAAAGGCCTTGCTGAATGCCTTAAAGTTGGGAGTGAGGGATCCACATGGAGCCTCCATCAAAGCAGTCGTATCAAGGAGAAACAAAATATTTCTGACTGTTTGCTCCCTCTACTGCCTCTGCTTCTGTGGGCTCAGAAGAAGGGAGAGCTGAAGACAGGGTCTCATCACCATTTTTACAATGCGATTCAATGGCTTATGTCCCAGGTGTCTCAGAAGGCCCAAAGCCCTGACTCTGAGGACAGAATACAACAACTCGTGCACCTGTCTACCAGGGGGCTATGTTAGTCAGGAAGATCGAGCCTATGACCTGACCCCCTTGATGACCACATTGAGGCCTCCCCTGGTGACTGACTGGTCTGGGGAAATGTAGAGCACCAGCCTTTCTGGGAAACATCAGAATGGCTTTTTTTCCAGCCAGTCCATTATTTACCTGCCCTGTACTAGTAAACAGGGCTTCCCTGGTATCTCAGATGGTAAAGAATCTTCCTACAATACAGGAGACCGGGATTTGATCCCTGGGTCGGGAAGATCCCCTGGAGAAGGGAATGGCAACCCATTCCAGTATTCTTGCCTGGAGAATCCCATGGTCAGAGGAGCCGGAGGGCTACAGTCCTTCGGGTCACAAAGAGTCAGACATGACTGAGAGACTAACACTTTCACTTGACTTTGCTTTTGTACTAATAAACTATCCTGAGGCTGTTTCAACAATTTTCCTTTTTGAATGAGGGAGACCTCTGGACATGATGTATTGTGGTTGTTATATCACCGGCCTATGGATGATCCTAACTGGGAATGAAATTGTCATCTACTTACCCATCTGTCATAGGACTTAGAACTTAAGAAATGGACATACAGGCTAAATCCCACTATCACAAATAGAGTTATAGCAAGTCTCAGTGGATCCAAAATATTTTGAAAAACTTGTGTCCCCTTGGAACTTTCTGCATGTGTTTTATCTGTAAGCTTAGCATATCCATGGTCTGAGACGAGCTTCAAGCTCTGCATAAATAAATAAATAGATTCTCACTCCTGCCCTGGAAACTGCTTGGCTGCATCTGGGATTCTATTACTATCTGTCTGGGCTTCTGCAGCCTCTGTTTGGTGTTGGTCACACAGCCCTGCCCTGTGGCGGCTCTGTTCTTGCTAGGAGGTTGCGTCTGTTGGAGGCAGGCTGCTGGACCACACAAGGACTGTGAATAAACTGTTTATTCCACACTGGTATTCAGGCCGGTACACCCACTGTGGTCCAAACTCCACCTTAATGACCGGATCTCTGCAGCTAACACCCCCTAATCAGGTACCTCAAAACTGGCTGGAGTTTCTCTCTTTTGTCTGGCAAGTGCTTTCCTTTTCATCCTGTACCCTTACATCCTAACTGCTCATCCTTCCTGAATTTTCTGTTCAGTCATTCTGAAAAAGCAAAGAAATTCAAATGTTGGACCCACCAAGTAGCTTTAAGCAGTTGCTTTCATTTCTGTATCAAAGGCACCCAAGACTGTGTTCTAAGCAACCCGCTGAGTATGAGACGCTATTCTGAGGGAAAAGCCAACTATTATTTCTCAGGTAGGGCAATGCTAAGGGGCCATGAACCAACAGCAAAGGGAAGCCAGCCACCATTTTCCTTTCTAGAAGGTGTTTGATCACGTTTACTTTGTCACTCACACATGCCAGGAAACTTCTTCAGAAACAGAGTATGAGGCCAAGACCCCTGGCCAGTGAGAAAGAAAGACCTCTGTGGCTTGCCCCCTTGGGAGAAGAAAACTGAGATCTAGAGCCTTCAGGCCCCTGCCGACACCCCACCCCCGCCTCCCTTAGTGCCTCCCTCAGCCATTCCAGGGATGCTGACAGCCATAAAAAATCAGGCCTGTTAGCAACAGGAAAGATCACAGGCCTTGATTCCTGTTGAGCTCCTCCAATAACAGCTGCCATCTGGCTCACCATCACAGACGAATGCAGGCCCTGATTTATGGGGCGGCTCGGGTCAGGGAGTGGGCCACGTGCATTGCCCTTTCCCCCACAAACACCCCAGTGGGCCAGGGCCTGGGAGAGGGCTATTGCAGGTCATCAGTAAATCCTGGGGGTAAAACAATGCAGAGGTTATTAAAGGGAGCCGAGAGGGGACCAATGTGAATTATTCCAAGCATGGTTATCTTCTGCACAGTTCAAAGTGTATATACCCTAATGCATTTCAGCAGCTAATAAAAGTACTGGAGGGGCTGTTTTTCTTCTTTTTTTTGGAAACCATAGTGCTTATAAATTATAGGATAGAGCGGTGTGAAAGATACATAGTGGCTTTGAAACAGTGCTGACAACCTTAAACTAATTGATCATAAAAGGAAGTCAACTGCAATAGATGATGAACCATTTATCTAACCAAAAATAGATGGTTCCCCTCTGGGGATAAGAAGAAAGAAAAACCTAAAATCAGGGGTGGGCATCGGGGAATAAATGTAACATTTTTAATGCTTTGGTTGCAGGCTCCCAAACCAGAGGCGCTGCAGATGTGGAAGACCAGGATGGCAGGGGCACTCCTATAAACACAGAGTAAGTCCAGACTACCACGTCAGCCTGCAAGCAAGCTGATCAAAAGCTTTATCTCTACATCTTTCCCCAGATGAAAATTTCACCAGAACCCTCACTTGCTAGCCATTAAGGCCCTTTAGCTTTTATTGTGCTAAAATGGAATTGGCTGGAGATTATAATTAAATTGCACTGATATAGGCTAATGGGGAGGGGGGGTGTGAGGAGAACATAGACAAAGACTTAGGGAACTGATGATGTCGTACAATAAATGTTGAAAGATGCAGCCACATGGTTATGTAGCTTCCAAACTCAGCAGTAAACATATTCATGGAAAACAATGTTGCTGGAGACTCGCTGGACAACATGCTTTAATAAACAGGCAAGGTCCTCTGTACATCATATGTGGCTTTCACCCAAGAAATTGATAAAGCATTAGAAAATGGTTTACTCTTTCAGATAAACATTTCTCAAGCCATCTTGTGCTGCGCTGTGCTTAGTTGCTCAGTCGTGTCTGACTCTTTGCAACCCCATGGACTATAGCCCACCAGACATCTCTGTCCATGGAGATTCTCCATGAAAAGAATATTGCCAAACCCTCCTCCAAGGAATCTTCCCAGCCCAAGTCTCCCACATTGCAGACAGATTTTTTACCATCTGAGCCACCAGGGAAGCCCAAGAATACTGGCGTGGGTAGCCTATCTCTTCTCCAGGGGATCTTCCCGACCCAGGAATCAAACCAGGGTCTCCTGCATTGCATGCAGATTCTTTACCAGCTGAGCTACCAGGGAAGCCCAAGCCATCTTGTAAATTTGTTTAAAGGCAATCACTTTTTTTAAAAAGGAAATATAACAAAAGGGAAGCTCTAGTCTGGTGTTTGAAATCCAGTTACTGTACTTTATCAGAACTTTACTAGATGCAGGTTTGTATGAGGGCAGGTTGGAAAAGCATTCAAAAGGGGTGTGACCCAGGCTTCTCACTATTTCCCTTTCTCCCCACCCTGCCCAACCCCTCCAGACCCTCTGTGCTTCAAACCCTACCATGAGAATTTATCATCCACTGGTTACTATAGCACTCCTCTGCTATGACTTGCCTCCAGCAGGTTCCTTACTGACAGCTTGATCAAGACCACAGCCCAGGATACAGCATCCAAGGCCCTTCTTTGCACCTTTGGTCTCACTGCATTGCTGGGAGGGGCCGTGTTCTCACTGCTATGCAGCCATACTGCTAGACAGTGGCCATTCATGCCCTGCCATACTTCCCTGACTCCCCACCTGGAGAGAGTGTGTCCTGGATGCAGCCTAGCAGTGGCCAGTTCGCACTCTGGCTCCTCAGCAGATTTCACCATCACATGGGACTGTGGTGCTTGGCTCACAGTTTCATGCCCCATCTCGAGTACATGACCTGGCTGCCCTCCTCTTTGGCCCCCCCAAAATGACCCCCACCCAGGGGCCATCTCATCTAGAGCACAGTAAACAGTGTTTCCTCCCTGTAGGAGAAAGAGGCAGAGTGAATGAATGAAGAGGGAGCGGGGTCCAGGTCACTCAGCTAATGAACTAGAGATTCAGGGCAGTTTTTCTGCCTCTAAGCCCAGCCTTGCCTCACAATGTGCAGTCATTTATTTTCACTAGACCTGGTAGACAGGCTGTTCCCCTATACCAAAATACAGTCTGGTGCAAGAGCTCCTCTAAGAGGCAGGTTTTCTGAGTTTGATTTTAGGTTCTGCCAGATACGAACAGGGAACTGGGAATAGTAAGAATACCCATCCCAGGCAGTTGCTGCGAGTTAAATGACATAGTATATCCAAAGTTAGTAATCTGGCACAGAGTGAGAGCTCAATAAATGTTAGCTATATATATGTTATTAGCTACTAATTAATTGTACCATTGCTCATATGCAAAATAAACTGTTTTCCCATTCAGCCATGGTACATAAACCATACAAATAAGGATCCTGTAAATCTTACAAATAAGAATGACAAATCTCATTCCTTCATATTTCCTTATTTCTAATGCTCTTCCCACATGTATTTTACCCCACATAATAAGGAATTTGCTATAGAGTCCTTCTCATCACAGAAACTGCATCTCCCAGACTACTTCTTTCACCAAGAAATGGAGCCCATAAAAAAGTGTTTTCAAAAAAAAGTGTTTTCAGTTTAGACACTCTTTTTCACACCTGGAAACTATGGCCACTGTATACCCTGATGGCCTTCCAGCTCACTGAGGTCACCGTGGGGTGGGAGGAAGTATTCCCATCCCTCATCCACTTCGGTGACCCCTAACCAACAACCTTGTCCTCCTGGGCTGTGAGGTCAGGTCCTGAGAGCGGAGCCTGCACACATCTCAGGGGCCTGCGTGTTCCCCAGAGGCTGGAAAAGCACCCAGTCATTTAGACACTTAACGAACACTTGAATGAATGAGTTGAATCTGGCACATACACACGGAGATCCTCTGCGGCAGGGAAGGTGGCAGGTGGGCTGAGAGAGATCGCCATCTCTTTCTCCCACCCAGAGTCCCTCAAGCAGACCCTTGAAGAGGTACGTTGTCCCCACAGAGGCTCCCCTCCCCTTGAAGTTCCCGTCAGAAAGCCTGATCCGGAGGTTTTAATGCTGGGAATTGTTTGGTGTGTCCAGTGCTGCCAGGATTCATTTTTCAAAATTCTTCACCATCAATTCCAGCCAATGTCAGATTGGGAGATTTACCAATGGGTGTCTTCGCTGTACAGCAAGAAGGACTGTTTACATTGCTGAACTGAATGCTCTTGGTGTCCATGGTGAAAAAAGACCCAGGGCTTGGGAGTGAGGCTGGGAGGGTAGAAAGATCTCCTGCCAGGTAGAGGGTCCACGAGGCTCTGGGGACTTCTGGAGCCGAGAGGGGCCTCA
This sequence comes from Capra hircus, assembly GCF_001704415.2. Lineage (NCBI taxonomy): Eukaryota > Metazoa > Chordata > Mammalia > Artiodactyla > Bovidae > Capra > Capra hircus. Next base: position 82,591,245 of record NC_030815.1, read on the forward strand.
TCTGCCTGCTCCAGACAGAGCACGTCTCCCCTGGGACTGAGACTTCTCGCCTCTTCCTCTTTTCCTTTGTCTTCCCTTCTCATCCCGTCCCTTGACTTCTCTGACCTAGAACCTGATAAAAGCTGCAGGAAATATTTGGAAAGCAACCCTCCCCAGGTGTTCATCATATGCGAGAGATTGTTCTGTCTGGCACAGCTGCTGCCAGTGCTGCTTCTCCTGGCCAACTGAAGACTTTGATTTATCATCCTAGGTGTACACAGTAGTAAATAAATGACAAAAAAGCCTTTTTCCCCTGGCAGTTACTCAGCTTCAAGATAATTGACTTGTTCTTTTCTCCTCCCTCTTCTTACCAACCACAAAGCAGTGACATTCTCTGATAAATGAGCTGCCCACGACTGTCTTGCTGACAGGTGTTTCACATAAAAGATGAGCTGTCCCATGAAGACATAAGGCAGATGTTGAAAACTGGAAGCTCAAGGGTCAATTTGCCCGATGCAACATGACTGTAAAGGTCAAGCTTACACCAAAAAAGCAGAGACTTCACACGAAAATTCATCGTTTGCTCTTTTGGAAACTGAGAGGTCTTCGGAGAGGATGGGTCTACCATTTCACCTGGCAGTAGCTGCCTGGGCATGCCTGCCCCAAAAGTTGCTGGTCTCACACTTCCTTTTATGTCTCTGAGACCAAGGGTGAATGTCAGTTGCCATTTATCACTGTGTTTGCTGCTTTTCCAACAGCATAGACATATTGAAGATGGCTGCAAATTAATTATCATTCTGCCCATGGAAAATTGAAGTAGGTTTCCCCTCCTCTTGAATCAGGCTGTCCTGTGACTTGCTCTGTCCAATAGAATGTGGTAGAAATGATGCCATATAACTTCAGAAACTGGACGTTCAGATAACCAGTCTCTGCTTGCACATACTTGGAACACTCCCTCTTGGAACTCAGCTATCACATTGTGAGAAGCTCACACCACTCATAGAGACTGTCTGGAAAGAACTGGGACATTCCATTCCACAATGCCAGCTGAGCTCCCTGCCAACAGCCAGCCCCACTGTTAGCCATGTAAAAGTGAGCAGTCTTGGACACTCCTGCCTACTTAAGCCTCCCAGATGACCCCTGCCCTGGCCGACACTGTATGGAGCCAAAGAAATGCCCAGTCCACTCACAGAATTGTTAGACAGTAAATGGCTGTGGTTATTTTATGTCTCCAAGTTTTGGGATGTTTGTTCTGCAGCAGTAGTTTTAAAAAAAAATACCTTATCATTATCAAAGTTTGGAGGAAATAAGGTAGGTCAGAAGGCTACACGTCCCAAGAAAAAGAAAGTAATTCTTTTTGAAACTGAAGAGTCTTCCTTGTATGCAAATTCCCAGCTTGCTTCACAGATTCACACTAGCCACTCTCCAAAGCACTCTGGTTGAGGACTTTGGCTCTAAGGGAAACTGTGTTCATAGATACAAGAATACAGGGCCTGCAGATCAGGGCCTAGTCTCTGCTGCTCACCAGTTCTCTAATGGCCTTCAGCCAATTCTCTGGCCTTCAATTTTCCCATCTATGAAAATAGAATAAAAGTGTCTGCTCTCTTAACCTTATTTGTTGTGCTCAATCTTTCAGTAGTGTCCAGCTTTTTGTAACACCATGGCTCCTCTGCCCCTGGAATTTTTCAGGCAAGAATACTGGAGCAGGTTGCCATTTCCTACTCCAAGGGATCTTCATGGCCCAGGAATTGAACCCAGATCTCATGTGTCTCCTGCTTTGGCAGGTGGATTCTTTACCACTGTGCCACCTGGGAAGCCCTCTTAACCTTATATGAATGTTTTATAAATTTCAAAAGACTTTGGAAATGAAAAGTACTGTTATTTGCATTATGTACCCAATACATTTTTATTGCTACAACACTTTGGAACTCCAAAAGTATAATATATTTTTGTTTGATATGCTGAGAGTTATTTATATTGGAGTTTTCCAATATAACCAACTAACTTTGAAGTTTATGTATTTGGACCGGAAATGGGGATGATAAAGAGGTTTCAGGTCATATGGCAAGTCCAGTTGTGTTTACTCTCTGGAGAACTGTGTTGAGAATGATTCTGAGGCCACATCTGGGAAGGGAGAGGAGTATATGCAAGCCATGAATTTACCCTCCCAGCAATCTATTTTTGACAATCTATTTTTTAAGGGCTTTTGTTTTGTTGTAAGAGATTTCCAATGAGATAAACTATGAGTTAGAAGACTCAAGAGTTTGATTTGAGCTGTGTGACTGTGATCCTAGACCACATATAACTTCTCTGATCTCTAGTTTTGTCATCTGAAAGAGATGATGATGATGATGGTGATGCATTTAACACTGGCTCTGTGGTTGATATGTACTATTTCATTCAATCTTCACAGCTTCTTGGAGAAAGGTCTGCTTAATTGTTATTCCCATTTTATACATGAAGACAGAAGCACATGTAAAGACTCTTGTTCAAGTCATCCAGCTAGTAAATCAAGAAACCAGGATTTGAACCTTCTTAGTGTAGATAAGTATTGCCGGACTTTTCCAATAAAGGATCAAATAGTAGGTATTTTGGACTTTGTGGGCCATACAGTCCCTCATGCGACAGCTCAACTTTGCTGTTGTTGCTCAAAAGCAGTCAGGTATGCTTTTCTGAGCATCTCAGGATGTTTGTCTGAGCCATCATACGTATGAGTTTGTTTCAGCATCTCTTGTGACCTTGGTCAATACTCTGTACCCCACTAATTCCAATTCTAGGAATAATAGCACAAGTGTGCTAATTTTTATAGAAAGCACCCCAGATGTCCATTAGTAAAGAAATGGGCAAATAAATTTGATGTAGTCACGTGAAGAAATATTATGCAACAGTCAGAATGAATGATTAGATTTACATGTCCCAACATGAATGGAGCTAGAAAAAAATCTAGAGTGGAGAAAGCTTGCTGCAGAATGTTAATACAATCTGATGCCATTTACGTGGTATTTTTTTCAACCTACAAAATGAATATCTTTATTAGATACTGCTAAGTCACTTCCGTCATATCCGACTCTGTGCGACCCCATAGATGGCAGCCCACCAGGCTCCCCCATCCCTGGGATTCTCCAGGCAAGAACACTGGAGTGGGTTGCCATTTCCTTCTCCAATGCATGAAAAGTGAAAAGTGAAAGTGAAGTCACTCAGTCGTGTCCGACAGCCTGCTAGGTTCCTCCGCCCATGGGATTTTCAAGGCAAGAGTACTGGAGTGGGGTGCCATTGCTTATTAGGGACAGACACATACAAATGTAAATTTTGATTCGTGGGCTGGAATGATACCATAGCAATTGCTGTTGGGGAAGAGGACTGGGAGGAGGGACTTCACAGACTTCAAAAGATGTATAATATTTTACTTTTAAAAAAAGGGCCAGAAGTAAATGCATCTGAATAACATCTGTTCATTTACTATGGCTGATTCTTGGATACCTGTTTATTATCATCTCTACTTTTCTGCTTTTCTTTCTCAACAACAAAAATATCCAAGTAGAGAAAATTCCTGCCTGCTTCTCCAGGGCCTGGAAGAAGAGAATTCTCCAGAGTAATAAATGCAGTTCCCTGCTGGGTATCACTTCATGGGGTCCTCAGAGGCTTCCTTTCCTCTCACATGGGGACATTTTCTGCTAAATATAGAAAGGAACACCCCTTATTTGGTCCACATCTCTTCTCTTCCAGTTTTCCCTTTTCCATTTCTTTTGGCTGAAAGTATCATCACCACTGCAGATAAGAGTATCCTTCCACTGTTTTCCCACAGTTGAGATTCCAGCTAAAGAAATTCTAAGTTCAAATACCAAGTTAATTCCCATGAGTGATAAACTTCTGATAAAGGAGCCGGGAGCACATGATACAAACGTGTACCAACAAATAGAAGAAAAGGCATAATTGCAAACATGTAAAGCATTTACAAAGTTCAGCGTGGGTTTCCCTTTTCACATAAAATAAACATTGGCGATTCCAGTGACATGCAGTTTCAGATGTGCCGAGGATCTACTGGGATCATCAGTGTCTGCTATTAGTAGGAAACCCCATTACAAACAGTCATGTCACTTAACTTTATATTTCTAATTGATGAACCCTTGCATTGCACTGGTATCATTAAAAACAAGGACAAAAACCTACATGATATTAGGTACAACCCAGGGCTGCCCTTTTTCAGCTAGACCATATCTTTCTAGAATTCTCAGAAGTAAGCTCACAAGTTTTTTATGAATCAGGTTGGGATTATTATTACTTTAGATGGCAGAAACAGTCTTAAGAAGATACTCTGGGTTATAGAAGTTGGAGAAGGAAATGGCAACCCACTACAGTGTTCTTGCCTGGAGAATCCCAGGGACAGGGGAGCCTGGTGGGCTGCCGTCTATCGGGTCCAAAAAGACACATACCCCTTCCCTAAACCCCATCATATCTGTCTACTAGTACTATTGTTAGAGAAATTATCACCATAAATTAAACAGACAGAACTACCAGAAGGCCAATCTCAGAATGTAAATTTCTCAAACAGGGCTACTATATGTCTTACTGCCATATCTTACCTTCTAACCTCTTTTTCTCCCCAGGAAAGGTGCCAGACTTAGAAATCATGACTGTGAGAGGCTTGACTTCCAGTCAAACACATCCTAGTTGATAAAGATCCTGCATCTAGAGAGATGGAGACATGCAGAGAGCAACATGAGGTCTGCTTTGCTAAGATCTGTGGATTACATCTGAGTCCAATGGAAAGAAAGCAAAACGCTTTTTAATGACATGTTTGAGATAGAATAATTCAGTTGAATAGTTGATGAGAGTAAACAGAAGCTGGAATGAAGTTATTGTAGCCCTGCTGGGTTGAGCTGTATTTATGTGATGGTATTTACAGTGCAATAGTCCAGACTTTAGGGACTGTTCTGTCTGAGAATTATGAAGTTCTTATTGGGACCATGGATTAATACCACACCCTGTGGGTGGTTATGTAGGGAATAGATGTCGTCACACCCCTGGGAAAATGAAGAAGGGCTCTAGAAGTGGACCTTTGAGATGACATTGTGTATTTTAACCTTCCCAGTTCTTAGGGTCATTTTGTACAGAGTGTGAAGAACAGAGATACTCAGCATTTTTGATGGCATAAGGAGGATGTAGCCTGATAAAGAATCCTAGAAGGCCCCAGTCCTGTGCATTCACTGAAAGCCCTCCTCCTTGTTGTGTTTCCATCTTACTTTTCTCAAACTTCAGTAAATTCTCATAAAAGATATAGTCTATTCTCTTCTGTGTATGGAGAATTAAGGGGAAGGGCTGGTTGGTAGTTCAGAGGAGAACCTTGTCCCTCCCTTCGGCCATCATTTTTGGCCATCATTGGGAACAGCTATGGCTATAGGTCAGTATTCTGAGGGCCACTGGCAGCAGCAGTGGTGGGAGAACACAGGCCTCGGCTGCTAAAGGACCTGCACTCAGCCCTGCATGGACAAAGTTCTCCAGCCTCTATAGGAATCCACGCAAGTGCCTGCTCCTCAGGGAAGACTGAGGACCCAGCGCTGAAGCATCTTTGAGGACATCAACAAATCAAGGAAGCCATTACAGGAGGTTCTGGATTTCTGGTGAATTCCATCAACTGGGCTTGGAGTTGATCTATACGAAGTATTGTGTTTCTCAGTATCCATTCTCCCCTTCTGTTTTTAATGATGGAATCTCTGAAATTCAGCTTGGTGGTGGCCTCCCTTGTGGCCAACAGCTTGAGCCTGAGCATTATTCATGTACAGATACACAGTTAGCACGGTAGGCCAAGTAAAAAATGGGCCCCCAAAATATGACAGCTTAAACCAATTCAAGTTTGTATCTCCCTCATGGAATAAGTAGGAAAATTACTAGTGTGAGTTGATAGAGTGGCTCCATCCATTAAGATGAGGAACACGGTATATGCAGAAAGGCAGAAGCCAAAATGAGTTCAGAGTGAGAGATAAATAGATGCATGACGTGTGCTGGGGAGAGTAACTCACAACTGCAGACCCGAGTGGACTTCCCTCCCCAAGTCTCCCACAGCGCATGGGGGTGAAAGTGGGGGATCTTGCTTAGAGCATAGGAAATGCTCCAAACAGAATCAGCCCATGAATAAATCAGTGGAATATCCAAACCCCAAATCTAGGTTTTGCATGCATGGCCTCCATCAGGAATGGCAATGAGACACACTAATACTCCAAATTCAAACTTATTTATATTTAAAATAGTGAGGCACAGACTCATTGTCCAAAAGCAGGGTGATTTGTTCTCAAGCTCCTTAGTGAGGTTAGGGGAGGGCTATGCTGGTGGACTCTGTAGGGAGGACAAGAAGTATGTTTGAGTCCAAATGTGTTTGAGGTTTGTCAATTATTTAGTACAATAACAGCTGGGTATTTGTTTATTACATTGAAGTGGATCTTTTTATATTTGAATCAAAAGCACACATAAAAGCCTATTGTAGAAAATCAGGCTCTATTACAACATAAATGTGCATTATATAAAACAAAAGAAAAGGAAAAACAGGATTTTAAAATGACAAATAAACCATGGAGCTTATAAACTGTGGGAGAGTTGAAGGTAATGGGAGGATCCGAGATGGCTCTTCTGTTCTTTGCCTGACCAGATTCTCCATTACCACAACCAGCTCTTGCTAAGAACACAGCGCAGTCAGACAAAGGGAAATGAAATGGTTCTTCCTTCCCCAGTCCTCAGAAAGATGACTATCTCAGTTCCACTGATTGTCTGCTTCAGGTTTTATGGAGCTTAATGGAGGAAGAATAATAGAATAGGAGGAAAACAATAAGAAGAAGGTAGGTGGAGCACCCCAATGCATTTTGCACATATTCAGTAATACAAAGTGTAATAAAGCAGCCCCCTCTTCTATCTTCAGCCGTGTGTGCTAAGCCGCTTCAGTTATGTCTGACTCTTGGCAACCCTATGGACTGTAGCCTGCCCGGTTTCTCTGTCTATGGGATTCTCCAGGCAAGAGTACTTGAATGAGTTGTCATGCCCTCCACCAGGGATCTTCCTGACTCAGGGATCGAATTTGTTTCTCTTACGTCTCCTGTATTGGTAGGTGGGTTCTTTACAACTGGCACCACCTGCGAAGCCCAGCGTCAGCAGTACTCTAGTTTACAGGGGTTTCCTAGGTGGTTGCCCTGCATTGGTCTGCCTTTATTGTAGTGTCAGTTGCTCAGTTGTGTCCAGCTCTTTGTGACCCTATGGACTGTAGCTCATCTGTCCATAGAATTCTCCAGGCAAGAATACTGGAGTGGGTTGCCATTTCCTTCTCCAGGGGATCGTCCTAACCCAAGGATCAAATCTGGGTCTCCTGCATTGCAGGCAGATTCTTTACCATCTGAGCCACCAGGGGAGCCCAGGGACTGCATTAAATTGATGGAGTTCTGGTGCTGGGCTAATCTTTCACTCTGGGTAATTAAGAACTAGCTCACATACAATCCCATTTAAAGTATAAAATTCAAAAGTATTTTCACAGATAAGTGTAACCATTGCAACAATCAATTTTAGAACATTTCCATCAACTCAGAAAGAAGCCTAGTACCTCCTACCTGCCAGCTTCAGGTAGGAAGTGACTTCACTTTCACTTTTTACTTTCCTGCGTTGGAGAAGGAAATGGCAACCCACTCCAGTGTTCTTGCCTGGAGAATCCCAGGGACAGGGGAGCCTGGTGGGCTGCTGTCTCTGGGGTGGCATAGAGTTGGACACGACTGAAGTGACTTAGCAGCAGCAGCAGCAGCAGGGGTTAACTAACTGACTGGTTCCCACCTCTTTTGTTGTGCTGTTCTGTCCCTAAGTCATGTCTGACTCTTTGCAACTCCATGTACTGCAGCACGCCAGGCTTCCCTGTCCTTCACTAGGTCCCTGAGTTTCCTCAAACTCATGTCCACTGAGTCAATGATGCCATCCAACCATCTTATCCTCTGCTGCTCCCTCTTCCTCCTGCCCTCGATCTTTCCCAGCATCAAGGTATTTTCCAGTGAGTCAGCTCTTTGCATCAGGTGGCCAAAGTACTGGAGCTTCAGCTTCAGCATCAGTCTTTCTAATGAACATTCAGGGCTGATTTCCTATAGAATTGACTGGTTTAACCTTACTGTCCAAGGGACTCTCCAGAGTCCTTGTCCAGGAGTCTTCTCCATCACCACGGTTCAAAGCATCAATTCTTCAGCACTTAGCCTTCTTTATGGTCAAACTCTCACATCTGTACATGACTACTGGAAAGACCCCATAGCTTTGACTACATCGACCTTTGTTGGTCCATGCTTTTTATACGCTATCTAGTTTGTCATAGCCTTCCTTCCAAGAAGCAAGTGTCATCTAATTTCATGGCTGCCATCACCATCCACAGTGATTTTGGAGCCCAAGAAAATGAAGTCTCTCACTGTTTCCATTGTTTCCTCATCTATTTGCCATGAAGTGATGGGACCAGATGCCATGATCTTCAGTTTTTGAATGCTGAGTTTTAAGCCAGCTTTTTCACTCTCCTCTTTCACCTTCACCAGGAGGCTTCTTAGTTCCTCTTCGCTTTCTACCACGTGGTATCATCTAAATATCTGAGGTTGTTGATATTTCTCCTGGTAATCTTGATTCCAACGTATAACTCATCCAGCCCAGCATTTTGCATGATGTACTCTGCAAAGTTAAATAAACAGGGTAACAATATACAGCTTTGTCATACTCCTGTCCCAATTTTGAACCAGTCAGTTAGTTAACCCCTGCTGCTGCTGCTGCTGCTAAGTCACTTCAGTCGTGTCCAACTCTATGCGACCCCAGAGACAGCAGCCCACCAGGCTCCCCTGTCCCTGGGATTCTCCAGGCAAGAACACTGGAGTGGGTTGCCATTTCCTTCTCCAACGCAGGAAAGTAAAAAGTGAAAGTGAAGTCACTCAGTCGTGTCCAACCCCTAGGCAACCTCTAATCTACTGTCTCTATAAATTTTCTTCTGGACATTTCATAAAAATAAAACAATATAATATGAGGTTTTTTGTGACTTCTTTCACTTAGCGTAATGGTTTTGAGATTTGTCCATGTTGTAGCAGGTATCTGTACTTCATTTCTTTTTATGGCTGAATAATATTCTGCTGCATTGTTACATCACATTCTGTTTATTCATTTGTCACTGATAGACATTTGGGTTGTTGTCTCCATTTGGCTATTATGAATAATACTGCTATGAACATTCATGTACTACTGTCTATGTGATTATATGATTTTATTTCTCTTGGGTATATATTAATACCTAAGAGTGGGATTGCTGGGACATATGGTAACTCTATGTTTAATCATTTAAGGAATTACCAGATTGTTTTCAAAAGTGGCTGCACCAGGACCTCCCTGGTGGTCCAGTTTTTAAGACTTCACCTTTTAACGCAAGGGGTGCTGGTTTGATCCCTGGTCAGGGAGCTGAGACCTCACATAACTTGCAACCAAAAAACCAAAACATAAAACAGATGCAATATGCTAACAAATTCAATAAAGACTTTAAAAATGGGACTTCCCTAGTGGTCCAGTGGCTAAGACTCTGTGCTCCCAACGCAGGGGGCCTGGGTTCTATCCCTGGTCAGGGAACTAAATTCCACATGCTGCAACTAAGAGTTCACATGCCACAACCAAGACTTGGCACAGCCAAATAAATAAATAAATAAAAAGAAACTTAAAAAAAAAAAAAAACTTTAAAAATGATCCACATTAAAAAAAAAAAAAACCTTAAAAATGTGGTTGCCTTTCTTTTCTCTGCCTTTTGTCTGGTAGGATGGGTGAGTATGGGTATGTTCTTAGCAGGATTAAACTTGTTTGTCAGTGGGTGTAGAGGTCTGTTAAATACCTGATAAATCTTAGGGAAAAGTATTTGGAATGTAGTTGAATTTGAGTATTTTAGTATTTGAGCTCTTAAATAGACAGTGTACAAGTTATTTAAAGTCTGCTTATCCTCAGAAGAGATAGTCTAGAATGCAAAGTAGGGTTTCACTGAAAATAAACATACAGATGTATTTGTTTAAATGTTAAACCCTGTTTGTGATCCACAAACATAAAATGCTTTTCCAATTATTGAGATGACCTTTAATTTCTTCCACAATGTTTTTCAGTTTTCAGAAGAGAGGTTATACACTTCTTTCATTAGGTTTATTTCTAGGTTATTTTTTTACTGGTGTAAATGGAATTTTTTTTTTAATTTTCAGATTGTTCACTACAAGTGGTGAGTTGTTGCTATTTAGTCACTAAGTCATGTCTGACTCTTTTGTGACTCCATGGACTATAGCCCACCAGGCTCCTCTGTCTATAGAATTTCCCAGACAAGAATACAAGAATGGATTGCCATTTCCTTCTCCAGGAGATCCTCTCGACCCAGGGATTGAACCCACATCTCCTGAATTGGCAGGTGGGTTCTTTACTAGCGGGCCATCAGGGAAGCCCTCATTGCAAGTGTATAGAAATACAATTCTTCGCAGAATATTAACCTTGCATCCTAAAAACTTGCTAAACTAGTTCATTTTTTCTAAATGCTTTTTATGGATTCCTAGGTTTTTCTACATACAGGATCATGTCATCTGAAAATAGATACAGTTTTATTTCTTCCTTTCCAATCCATATGCCTTTTATTACTTTCTCTTGCTTAACTGGCCCAGCTAGAACTTCAAGTATAATGCTGAATAGAAGTGGCAAGAGCAAACATCTTTGCTTTGTTCCTGATAGTGGTAGAAAAGCATCCAGTCTTGCATCATTAAGTATGATGATAGCTATGAGTTTTTCACAGCCTTTCAAACCCTTTATTGGTTTGAAGAACTTTTCTATTCCACCTTTGTTCTGTCTTTTTATGAAGTGTTGTGCTGTATGCTTAGTTGTGTCCGACTCTTTGCAGCCCCACGGATTATAGTCTGCCAGGCTCCTCTGTCCGTGGGGATTCTTCAGGCAAGAATACTGGAGTGGGTTGCCATGCCCTCTTCCAGGGGATCTTCCCAACCCAGGGACTGAACCAGGTCTCCTTCATTGCAAGCGGATTCTTTACCATCTGAGCCACCAGCGAAGCCCATGAAAAGTGTTGGATTTTGTCACATGCTTGTTTCTGCATCTATGGGATAACCGTATGATATTTGTTTTTTATTCTATTGATATGACAGTTACAGTAATTGATTACTGGACGTTAAACCAAACTTTACATTCCTTCTTTACTGTTATTTTACATTAAGTAAATATTTTGTTATATAGTATTTTAACTTCTATACTTTTTTCCCACTATATCTTGAAAGATTTTTAGTGATTTAGATAAGATGTATATGACTTACCATATCTATCTTACCTTGTCAGAATTGACTCCTGGTTTATACTAGTTTCATTTCATTGATTTATACAATCATTAATATAGTTATATTCCTCATTCTCTCTTTTTGTCATATTATTTTTATATACAGTAGAGCTATTAATGTTACAAACCAAACAATGCATTGTTATAATTATTACTTTACAATCTGTAGACATTTCCTTAGCCCAGTAAGGCTTTCCTCCCACCCACCTTCCTTCTTTTACTATTATTGGCAAACATATCACACATATCCTATTATTTATGTATTCAGTTAAGTTCAGTTCAGTCACTCAGTTGCGTCTGACTCTCTGCGACCCCATGGGCCCCCAAATATATTATATACACATTACTTTATGCTAGTGTTTTAAAATCAGTTATGAGGGAATAAAATCTGGGTTTAAACTGTATCTTATAATTACACAGATACCTTTTCCTATGGTCTTTGTTTTTCATGTTAATTTGAATTACCCTTTGGGGACACTTGCTTTCAGCCTGAAAAAGTTCCTTTAGTATTTCTTATAGGATATTTGAATTTTTTATTTCTCATAAAACTATCTGTTCTACCAACAAATTCTCTCAGATTTTGTTTATCTGGGAAAGTCTTTATTTCACCTTCATTTTTAAAAGATGGTGTTGATAATAGACACTTTTATTAACTTACAGTTTTTTCTGGTTTTTTTTTCATTGACTATTTTATGTCCTTCCAATACTTTCCAGCCTCCATTATCTTGGCTGGAAAGTCAGCTCCAATTTTATTGGAGTTTCTTTGTAAGTAATAAGTCAGTTTTCTTTTTCTGCTTTCAGGATTTTCTCCTTGGCTTTAACTTTCAACATTTTAACTATGATGTGTCTGTTTGTGGCTTTCCTTGCATTTATCCTACTTAAAGTTTGTTGAACTTCCTGGATGTGTAAGTTCACTGTTTTTCAATAAAACTGGGGATACTATGGACAGCTACATGGTGGTCATTTTTTTCTCCAGGGGATGTTCCCGACTCAGGGATTGAACCTGCATCTCCTGTACTGCAGGTGAATCCTTTACCACTGAGCCACCAGGGAAGCCCATAAATTTGACAACCTAGGTGAATCTTTCAATCCTTGAAAGACACAGTCTGCCTAAACTCACAAGAAGAAGCAGACAATCTGAATGGGCCTAAAACAATTAAATTGATGATTAATAACCTTCTAAAATGAGGCTTCCTAGGTGGTGCCAGTGCTAAAGAACTTGCCTGCCAATGAAGGAGATATAAAGAGATACAAGTTCAATCTCTGGGTCTGGAAGATCCTCTGGAGGAGGGCATGGCAAACCACTGCAGCATTCTTACATGGAAAATCCCTTGGACAGAGGAGCCTGGTGGGTTACAGTCTATAGGGTCGCACGACTAAAGTGATTTAGCATGCATGCAACCTTCTAAAAAAGAGAGCATCAGCCCGAGGTGAGGTCACTGGTGAATTCTAACACATATTTAAAGAAGAAATTGTATCAACTTTCTACAAGCTCTTTCAGAAGATAGAAGCAGAAGGAATGCTTCCTGCAATGGCACCCCACTCCAGTACTCTCGCCTGGCAAATCCCATGGACAGAGGAGCCTGGTGGGCTGCAGTCCATGGGGTCACGAAGAGTTGGACACGACTGAGCGACTTCACTTTCACTTTTTACTTTCATGCATTGGAGAAGGAAATGGCAACCCACTCCAGTGTTCTTGCCTGGAGAATCCCAGGGATGGGGGAGCCTGGTGGGCTGCCGTCTATGGGGTTGCACAGAGTCGGACACGACTGAAGCGACTTAGCAGCAGCATTACCCTAATAACAAAACTAGAAAAGACATTGCAAGAAACCACAGACCAGTATCTCTCAACAGATTTGTGAAGTTTTCAGCCATTATTTCTTCAAATGTTCTTTCTGCTCCCCTCTCTCATTTTTTTTCTGGGACTTCCACTACAGGTGTTTTGGTATACTTTTTCCCTCTCTGTTCTTCAGCTTGCATGGTTTCTATTGATTTATCTTCAAGTTTATTTATTGTCTCTTCTGCCAGTTCAAACCTACTGTCGAGTCCCTCTAATGAATTTTTTATTTCTGTTATTCCACTTTTCAACTCCAGAATTTCCATTTGGTTCTTTTTTTTAATAACTTTTATCTCCTTATTGATATTCTTTATTTGATGCAACACGGCCATCATATTTTCTTTTAGCCCTATGAACATGTTTACAATGAATCTTTTGAAGTTTTCTGATAATACAGTAGTGGTCACTCTCACAGGCAGTTGCTTTTCTGGTTTTTTCTAGCCGTATGAATTATACTTTTATATTTGTTTGCATGCCTTAAAATTTTTGTTGGAAATATTGTAGCAATTCTAGATATTAGTCTTCCTCCCATCCTCCAGGGCTTGTTACTGTTATTTAATTGTTTATTTGTTTAGTGAATGGCTGGATTATTTTCTTGAAGTCTATTTCCCCTTCCATAGTGTTCAGCCTCTGATATTTCTTCTCAAAGAAACACAGCTTTGGGTATAACCACAGTCCTGCTTGGATGGTAGTGATCTTGCTGGGGGTTATCAGCTAATTTTTCTCTGACCACATCTAGTTGTAAAACTCTACAATTATTGGCTGATTGCTATATTGATTCCAGCAATGCCCTAAAGCATAAATTGCTCTACCAACTAATCCAATGAAGTTGTGACTCCTTTGAAGGAATAGTTCCTGGGGTCAGTGTTTGATATTTGTTCTGAACCCAAGAAGACTCCTCCCTAGTGACTCATTCTGAGTTTTCTCCCACAAACTAACAGGCTTACAGTTTAGCATACATTTTGAATCTCCTCCCAATTCCCTTTTACCATAACCTCCACAGTTTTTGAGAGCATCCTTAGGCTTGACTTTCAATTCGTTTGGGAAAACATTAGAAACAATCTTTTTTAATGGCCTTCTTCTTACCCTTTTCCCAATCCCATTCTCCAGCAAAATATCTGATTCAGGACTCTGGAGTTGGGGATGGGAACAATGGCAGGCTCCTCTCTGAATGACACCCCCACTCTAGGAGCTGAGTAGTTGGTGGAGAAGTAGGGCAGCCAGAGGTCCTCTCAGCTTGCATCTTCTGACTTGGAATCACCCCCTCACAAGTCAAGGAAAGAATGACGAGGGACAGTCCTTTCAGCATTCTGTGCCCAAAGTAGACCCTCCGATCCACCAGAAAGGTGACCTCTTAATCACACTCATCTGGAACTTAGTCTCAGCAATGGGGATCTGTGGACAGGATAAGAAACACTGCCAACCAGCTCCTCTGGAAAAGAAAGACTTCCATGTGCTGGGAGGGTTGGGCAAAGGAGCCCTTGTCCTTAGTTGCAGAATTCTGGAATGGAGTCTCCACCCTTACTTAACTAAGAGTGAGTAGGAAGGAAGCAGTCTCAGTTCAAATACCATAAACTCTCACCATTCTTACCAAATTTTCATAAGTTTTCTTAAATAGCAGACTTTCCCTTTGCTATTTTTCCCCCTTAGGATCATTTCCAGAAGCCTTAAATTATTGAGTTTTTTAACAGTTTTTCACCAGTTTTACTGAGTAAGTGGGTCAGCAGAGCTCCTCATGCTGTCATGCCAGAAGTTGATCTTACTCTGGGTAGTTTTGAGTATGTAGCTATTATTAATACTATTTTTGTGTTAATAACAAAGAACTTCTGGCATGCTCTCTTCATTGTGATAACATTGACTTAGAATGAGGTATTGAAATCCTAACCCCCAATACCTGTGAATGTGACCTCATCTGGAAAAGGGTCTTTGCAGATATAACCAAGTTAAGATGACAGTATACTGGATTAGTGTGTGGCTCAGACGGTAAAGAGTCTGCTTACAATGAGGGAGACCTGGGTTCAGTCCCTGGGTCAAGAAGATCCCCTGGAGAATGAAATGGCAACCCACTCCAGTATTGTTGGACTGGAGAATCCCATGGATAGAGGAGCCTGGTGGGCTGCTGTTCATGGGGTCGCAGAGTCGGACACGACTGAGTGACTTCACTTTCACTTTCAATCCAAGGACTAAAATCCTTATAAAAAGAGGGAAGTGTAGACACAGATGGACACAGAGTAAGAGTACATGTGATCCCATAGGACACCCAAACCAAGGAACACCAATGATGCCGGCACCCACAAGAAGCTGGAAGATCAAGGAAGAACCCTCCTTAGGGCTTTCAGAGATAGCATGACCCTGTTGACATCTTGATTTCAGACTTCTAGCCTCTAGAAATATGAAACAATAGACACACAGGCCGCTTGGTAGCATTGTCTAGTAGATAGCGTCTTCGAAATGAGCTTCAAAATAATTGTCTGGAAGGGTCACTTCTATTTTGCTTCCATTTAGCACCATTCCTTCCCCTTTTTTTGTTTCATAATCTGGCTCCATGGGGAGACTGCATTTCTTTAAATTACTCTTTCAGTTACTTCTTAAATTTGGAAAATTCTTGGTTTCTAGAAAGTTGTTTTAAAAAGTACATTTTAACCACCATACTCCCCCAAATCTACAATAACCCCATATTACTGCTTAACAAGGCAATAATTGATCCCCAAATTGGCTTTTCCTCCAAGGCCTCTATTCAGATTTTCTTCTCTTTGGTGACTGGTTATCGCCCATAAAGCAGCACAGCAGTACTAACAGTTTAAACGAAGGGCCATCCAGAGATCTGACTAACCAACTTCTTTACCCACAGATTTGGCATATTTTTATTCTTGGAAACCGCATATAAAACACATTGCAACATTTATATTTTTCTAACACCTAATAATTGACTCTTTTATGGTGTAAAATATGTTTTTACGGATCTTTTCTCAATTTATTTCTTATATCTTTCTGTCTCTCTACAATGCGGTTAATCCCAAAACACAGTGAAATTTAAGAGTGCCCACACTGAGCACATAATAGTGAAGGAAAGTAACAGAGTCTCTTAAATAACTCAGTTGGAGTAAGAACTTGAATCTCAGTCTTAATATTTTGTATATAATGTGGCAGCTTTGATGGTTTTTTATTAATCTGGAAATGGTGGACAAGATGGGTTGAGCTGAGGAGAACAATCTAGAAGCTGAAGGATCCCTGAGAAGCCTATTGACAGAACTGGAGACAGAAATGGCAAGAGGAGAAACAAAGTAGGGTTAGTGGGGATGGATACTAGGGAGATTCTGCATAGAGGTGTCCATGGGGTCTGCTGACTGATAGACTTGGGAAGCTACAGAAAGGGAGGAGCAGTTATGACTTGGAGAAGTGATCCTGACTGGTCGGATGGTGAGTTCGAAAACATTCCTGGAAGCAAGATGGATTGATATTTAAAAAGCACCTCAAAAGCTACCTAACCTGAGTGGGAGAATCTGGAGAAGTTCCACTCCCTGCCCCACTTCCAGATTTGTCTTCACGTAGTGGGAGACAGGGCCCTAGCTCCCATAGATAGTCTGCTTTTCCTCCAAAGAGGCAGACTACCTCTGTTGTTGGGCTGCAAACACGGCAAATGTCCTCTAATATAGGTAAAATTGAAGACGGTGCTAGAGTGATTGGGCCTCAGCTTTATTGAATCCTTTGTTACCAAACCAAACTTGAGTCTGCTTGCCCACATGCAGTAAAGCCAAGCTACTGACTCTGGGTTGACGTGAAGGAAACTGCAGTGGTTATTGCAGGGTGCCAAGCAGGAAGTCCAGGAAGCTAGTGCTTAACAGGCCCAAACTCCCCAAAGGCATTCAGGGAATGCTTTTAAAGACAGAGTGAGGGATGAGAAAGTATGATCAGCTCAGGGACATTCTTCTGATAAGCTGGTGGTGAGGCAATCAGGAGTCAACATCATCAACCTTCTGCTTCCAACCAGTGTGGGGTCTACATGCTTGTGGGCAGCATACAGTTAACTTCTTCCACCTGATGGGGGTCTGAGTATCCGAAGAATGGCTCAAAGGATATGGCTCAGATTATTATCTATGCCTTTGAGGAGGAATTAAGGTCCTTGACTTTGTTTAGTGGCTTAACTATTATTTTGTCTTCTTTGGCTGTTTTCTGTATCTTCTCACTTCTCTGATTAAATTTACTCTTTGAAACTCTAGGAAGGCCTAGGAGGCTAAATTTTTCTACCTAAAAGAGGCAGGAGGAGGACATGGAAGGTGGTGGGGCCTGTTCTGGGAAGGCCACATAGGGTCTTTCTTGGTTACACTTTTGTGTATGTGAATTCATTTAATTTGCACAACCAGGGAGACTTGATTATCTTCAGTTTTATGGATGAAGAAAAGATTCCAAGAGATTGAATAACTTGCTAAAACTCTAGTGGTTAGGTGAGAATGAATGAATGGAGTTCCAACATGTTCCTGGAGGCTTTAACAGGCCAAGGGGATGAGGATGCTAGAATGCACATGGTCTGGAGTCAGGAGCCTGTTTATAGAGCAAGGAGGGTTCTGCTTGAAGCACTAGGCTTGGAGAAGCATTAGTTTCCTCAGACATAGCCATGCAAAGCACCATAGACTAGGTGGGTTAACCAAGTCAACTATGAGAAGTTGATTTTCTCATAGTTTTGGAGGCTGGAAGCTCAAAATCAGGTATCAACAGAGTTTGTCTCTTTCTGAGGTCTATCTCTTTAGTTTGCCTGTAAATGGTCATCTTCCTTAGTATTCATAGGGTCTTTCTTCTGTGTATGTCTGTGTCCTAACCTCTTCTTACAAGGAAAGCAATTAGATTAGATTCAGTTCAGTTCAGTCTCTCAGTTGTGTCCGACTCTGCAACCCCATGAACTGCAGCGTGCCAGGCCTCCCTGTCCATCACCAACTCCCAGAGTTCACCCAAACTCATGCCTGTCGAGTGGGTGATGCCATCCAGCCATCTCATCCTCTGTCGTCCCCTTGTCCTCCTGCCTCCAATCCCTCCCAGCATCAGAGTCTTTTCCAATGATCAACTCTTCGCATGAGGTGGCCAAAGTATTGGAGTTTCAGCTTCAGCATCAGTTCTTCCAATGAACACCCATGACTGGTCTCCTTTAGAATGGATTGCTTGGATCTCCTTGCATTCCAAGGGACTCTCTAGAGTCTTCTCCAACAGCACAGTTCAAAAGCATCAATTCTTCAGTGCTAGCTTTCTTTATAGTCCAACTCTCACATCCATACATGACCATTGGAAAAACCATAGCCTTGACTAGACGGACCTTTGTTGGCAAAGTAACATCTCTGCTTTTCAACATGCTATCTAGGTTGGTCATAACTTTCCTTCCAAGGAGTAAGCGTCTTTTAATTTCATGGCTGCAGTCACCATCTGCAGGGATTTTAGAGCCCCAAAAAATAAAGTCTGACACTATTTCCACTGTTTCCCCATCTATTTCTCATGAAGTGATGGGATCAGATGCCATGATCTTCGCTTTCTGAATGTTGAGCTTTTTGACTCTCCTCTTTCACTTTCATCAAGAGGCTCTTTCTGCCATAAGGGTGCTGTCATCTGCATATCTGAGGTTATTGATATTTCTCCTGGCAATCTTGATTCCAGCTTGTGTTTCTTCCAGCCCAGCGTTTCTCATGATGTACTCTGCATATAAGTTAAATAAGCAGGGTGACAATATACAGCCTTGATGTACTCCTTTTCCTATTTGGAACCAGTCTGTTGTTCCATGTCCAGTTCTAACTCTTGCTTCCTGACCTGCATATAGGTTTCTCAAGAGGCAGGTCAGGTGGTCTGGTATTCCCATCTCTTTCAGAATTTTCCACAGTTTATTGTGATCCACACAGTCAAAGGCTTTGGCATAGTCAATAAAGCAGAAATAGATGTTTTTCTGGAACTCTTTTGCTTTTCCATGATCCAGCAGATGTTGGCAATTTGATCTCTGGTTCCTCTGCCTTTTCTAAAACCAGCTTGAACATCTGGAAGTTCATGGTTCACGTAGTGCTGAAGCCTGTCTTGGAGAATTTTGAGTATTACTTTACTAGTATGTGAGATGAGGGCAATTGTGCAGAAGTTTGAGCATTCTTTGGCATTGCCTTTCTTTGGGATTGGAATGAAAACTGACCTTTTCCAGTCCTGTGGCCACTGCTGAGTTTTCCAAATCATCATCTTTCAGAATTTGAAATAGCTCCACTGGAATTTCATCACCTCCACTAGCTTTGTTCATAGTGATGTTTTCTAAGGCCCACTTGACTTCACATTCCAGGATGTCTGGGTCTATATGAGTGATCACACCATCATGATTATCTTGGTCTTGAAGATCTTTTTTTGTACAGTTCTTCTGTGTATTCTTGTCACCTCTTCTTAATATCTTCTGCTTCTGTTAGGTCCAGACCATTTCTGTCCTTTCTCGAGCCCATCTTTGCATGAAATGTTTCCTTGGTATCTCTAATTTTCTTGAAGAGATCTCTAGTCTTTCCCATTCTGTTGTTTTCCTCTATTTCTTTGCATTGATCACTGAGGAAGGCTTTCTTATCTCTCCTTGCTATTCTTTGGAACTCTGCATTCAGTTGCTTATATCTTTTCTTTTCTCCTTTGCTTTTCGCTACTCTTCTTTTCACAGCTATTTGTAAGGCCTCCTCAGACAGCCATTTTGCTTTTTTGCATTTCTTTTCCATGGGGATAGTCTTGATCCCTGTTTCCTGTACAATGTCACGAACCTCCGTCCATAGTTCATCAGGCACTCTGTCTATCAGATCTAGTCCCTTAAATCTATTTCTCACTTCCACTGTATAATCATAAGGGATTTGATTTAGGTCATACCTGAATGGTCTAGTGGTTTTCCCTACTTTCTTCAATTTGAGTCTGAATCTGGCAATAAGGAGTTCATGATCTGAGTCACAGTCAGCTCCTGGTCTTGTTTTTGCTGACTGTATAGAGCTTCTCCATCTTTGGCTGCAAAGAATACAATCAATCTGATTTTGGTGTTGACCATCTGGTGATGTCCATGTGTAGAGTCTACTCTTGTGTTGTTGGAAGAGGGTGTTTGCTATGATCAGTGCATTCTTTTGGCAAAACTCTATTAGTCTTTGCCCTCTTCATTCTGTATTCCAAGGCCAAATTTGCCTGTTACTCCAGGTGTTTCTTGACTTCCTACTTTTGCATTCCAGTCTCCTATAATGAAAAGGACATCTTTTTTGGATGTTAGTTCTAGAAGGTCTTGTAGGTCTTCATAGAACCATTCAACTTCAGCTTCTTCAGCGTTACTAGTTGGGGCATAGGCTTGGATTACCATGATATTGAATGGTTTGCCTTGGAGACGAACAGAGATCATTCTGTCGTTTTTGAGATTGCATCTGAGTACTGCATTTCGGACTCTTTTGTTGACCATGATGGCTACTCCATTTCTTCCAAGGGATTCCTGCCCGCAGTCATAGATATAATGGTCATCTGAGTTAAATTCACCCATTCCAGTCCATTTTAGTTCGCTGATACCTAGATAGCCAACATTCACTCTTGCCATCTCCTGTTTGACCACTTCCAATTTACCTTGATTCATGGACCTAACATTCCAGGTTCCTATACAATATTGCTCTTTACAGCATCAGACCTTGCTTCTAGGCTATGCTAGTTTGTTCAGTTCAGTTCAGTTGCTCAGTTGTGTCTGACTCTTTGGGACCCCATGAACCGCAGCACGCCAGGCCTCCCTGTCCATCACCACCTCTCAGAGTTCACTCAGAGTCGCATCTGTCAGGTCAGTGATGCCATCCAGCCATCTCATCCTCTGTCGTCCCCTTCTTCTCCTGCCCCCAATCCCTCCCAGCATCAAAGTCTTCTCTAATGAGTCAACTCTTCGCATGAGGTGGCCAAAGTACTGGAGTTTCAGCTTTAGCATCATTACTTCCAAAGAAATCCCCGGGTTGATCTCCTTTGGAATGGACTGGTTGGATCTCCTTGCAGTCCAAGGGACTCTCAAGAGTCTTCTCCAACACCACAGTTCAAAAGCATCAATTCTTCGGTGCTCAGCCTTCTTCACAGTCCAACTCTCATATCCATACATGACTACTGGAAAAACCATAGCCTTGACTAGACGGACCTTAGTCAGCAAAGTAATGTCTCTGCTTTTGAACATGCTATCTAGCTATCCTAATGACCTCGTTTTAACTTACTTACCCTTTTAAAGACCGTATCTCCAAATACATTTATATTCTGATGTCTGAGGACTTCTACCTATGAGTTCTGGGGATAACACAATTCAGCTCATAATAGGAGAGTACCAGTCAAGGAATCCCTCCTGGCAGGAAAACGCTAGAGAGGAAGTTAATGGAATCCTAAAAGATAATTCCCAGCCTGCCTTCACAGAGCTGCTGAATGATGCCCTGGCTGCCTTCACTACCACCCAAACTGTTGGAATAAATGTTATTTAGAACCTGAGACAAGTGTGTTCCTCTTTGATTCTTAACCTCTTCTCTTCAAGTTAATTTATCCTTCAATCAAGAGTGATTTTCCCTGTTTCATACAGCAGAGTTCTGTCCAATTTTAGCTACTAAGTTTCCAGACCTATGATGGGAAATCCCTGCAGAGTGCTATGGATTGAATTGCATCTCCTCAAAAATCAAATGCAGGAGATGAGATGTCATCTAGAGGTGGTGACTTCGCAAGATAATTAGGTTTAGATCAGGTCATGAGGGCGGGACCCTTGTGATGGGATTAGTGTCTTTAAGAAAATACATCAGAGAACTTGTTGTCTCTGACTTGTGAGGGCTTCCCTGGTGGCTCAGACGGTAAAGCGTCTGCCTACAGTGTGGGAGACCCAGGTTCAATCCTGGGTTGGGAGGATCCCCTGGAAAAGGAAATGGCAATCCACTCTAGTACTCTTGCCTGGAAACTCCCATGGACAGAGGAGTCTGGTAGGCTACAGTCCATGGGGTCACAAAGAGTTGGCATGACTGAGTGACCTCATTTCACTTATGAGGACATAGTGAGGAACTCGCCATCTACAAGCTGGGAAGAGAGTCTTCACTGAAAACTGACCATGTTGGTACCTTGACCTTTAACATCTAAACTCCAGAACTATGAGGAGATTAATTTTTGTCACTTAAGACAGCCAGTCAATGTTCTTTTGTGGGGCCACCAGAGCAGACTAAGACAGGGAGGGAGGAGGAGTTATCACACAGCCCCGTCTCTCCCTGCCTCAGTCTCCATGGCTGCCCTTGCCCTGGCGTACACATTTCTACTGTCTGTCTCTTCCTTTCCAGATCTCCCCCACTGAATTTGTTTTCAAGGGTTGCTGTAAAGAATGACCACAAACCTGGTGGGATAAAACCAAGTTATTTTCTCGCAGTTCTGAGGAAGTGTGAAATCAAGGTGTCAGCAGGATCACACTCTCCCTGAAGGTTCTAGAAGAGAATCCTTCCTGCCTCTTCCGGCTTCTGGTAGTTCCTTGGCTGAGGCAGTATCCCTCCAATTTCTGCCTGCATCTCCATATGATTATATTCTCTATGTGTCTGAAATCTTCCTCTCCTTTCTCTTACAAGGATTCCTATCAGTCATTGGGGATTTAGACTCCCTATACCCAGGATGATCTCAGCTTGAGATTTTTAACATAGTTACACCTGTAAAGGCTCTATTTTCTAAATAAGGTCATATCCACATGCTCTATAGGTTAAGACTTGGATATGTCTTTTGAGGACCACTTTTCTGTCCACCATCCCCACATGCCTCCTCCCTACCAATGCTCATCTTCACATTCCTACTGTCCTCCTCCTCTTCTCAGGCCTTGGCCACAGAACCCTGGGCTGGATTAAAACCAAATGTGGCTGAATCAGACATTTCATCTTGTTCCTACTCAGGACCCTAAGTGCTTAGGGAGGACAACTTTTTCAGGCTCCAAGTAGAAACACAAGAGCCGTCTTATAAAGAGCCTGCGAACTGGGAAGAAAATAGCTTACCCATTACTGTGTTTATACAAAGGATATTTACCCAACTGGCAATGTCACAATTCTTCAGACAAGCCCCAACAGCCAGTTTTGGCTTGTTAAGGATTCATTGATTTGGGGTGGCCCGGATTTCATTGTCACCTATATTATGATCAGTGTGAGCCAAATTCCAAGTGCCTTCGGCTGTGTTTAGAGCCCAAGGAAGAGAGAGAGAGTTAAACAGTCCCCTACCCAGAATCTGAAGTCTTTATTCATATGGCCCAACACTACTTTTCCCCACTGAATAAAACATTCTGTACCCAGGAGCAAGCCCAGTCCCAGCTGGTACCTTTCCCAACATCCCCACAGGTCTCCTGGCAACTTCTCAGCAAAGAAGCCTCAGGGTCCGCCAAGAATCCAGCTCCAGGATTCTTACTCCACCCACTCCTGGGACTGGGGGGAAGGGGGCCAGGGTTATTCTTGTGGGGCATTGTCCATGAGTCCTTGACCACTGTGCCCACCAGTGGAATTCAGCAGATGGCCTATGAAGAAACAGACACGACTCAGCCAAACAGTTCATCTATGAACTCTGCTTGAAGTAGAAGGGTCGCTTTTGGCTCAGTAACCACCATTTCAGGCAGTTCTTAATATCAAGGGGGGCCTTTCAAGTCTCTCCATCTCCCAACCCTACTTTTTCATTATAGTCAGTAACCTTTTTTTTCTTTTTAGGCACAGTACTAAAAAGAGCAATGGCTGTTCTTTTAGACAGGCACCAAAATGTTTCATCATGGGAGTTTTTTCCTCATACAGCATCATTTTAAATTTGGCAGCTTTAAGGATTAGCTTACTGTTTTACTCCTTGATTAAATTCTGACATATTCTTAGAGTTACTTAGACCCAGGAGTAGTGTCTGATACTCTGAAAATGAGCAGGGGTTGCTTCATACACCCCCCATCATTCCAGTTCTGCATTGAAAGTAAGGGTGCTAGTCCTGCAGATCCCACCCACCCCTCTCCCCTGCCCCACTTAACTCCAAATAAGAGGGGAGGCCATTTCACTGGAAATGTGATGGGCAGCTAGGAGACAGTGCAATTGTCCCAAATGTGGACAAGAGACACACAGGTGGGTTGGCAAATGCCTTCAGGTGTTATGGCTTTAAGCATTTCCTCTACTCCCTCACAATACCCCATTAAAGTAACAAAAAAGAAATTAAAAAGACATCAACCCACAAAGGCAAAGAGAACATGAAAGGAGTTAGAGCAGAAAGAGGTCAGCTAAACTTCTGAAAGCAGCGATCAGAGCTAGTGGCGATTAACTGAGCAGACCAGAGGAGGCAGAGAGCCAGGGCTGCAGGGGCTGGGCCAGGGGCTGAGGGCAGGTTCATACCTCAGAACCCAGGAAGTCTCAGGGAGTGGAAGCATCTGGTGATTCTCATGCAGAGGTCCCAGTGAGCTGAGAACAAGAGGATTCAATGAAAATGGACAAAAGTGTCATGAGTCCCTTTGCACACTCCTCACAGCATGGGACCACCTCTCCCTCAACCATGAGGAGAATCACTCTTTAGAGATAATATAGCAAAGAGAGTCTAGGCCCAGGAATAAACAGAGCATGAGGCAAAAGTCAAGTCCTTATCCTCACTTGGCTTCCAACTCTGAAATTCAGGCATAGGCCCTCCCCTCCACCACATCCCACAGCAAGGAATCAGAGTGCCTCTCTGGGGAAAATACTGATGAACTGGAGCCTTGATGGGAGGTATTGACATTCCAGGGTTTCTCCCCGGAATAGCCAGCTACTCTCTGGGCAACCACATCAAAAGCAAACCCTTCCATGCAGAGTTTTCCTTGAGGTTGTAATAGTTTATCACTCTTAAATATGTAAGAACTCAAGGATTAGCAGATACTGGAGGAAAATCTTTGTGAAGAATAATAGAAAAAAAAAAAGAAAAAAAGAAAAGAGATAATGTAGAAATCAAGATACTTTTTAAAATCTGTAATTCATTTTTTAAATGAAGAAAAAGGAGATATTGCATCCATAAAGCATGATCAAGGTGTCACATAAAGAGCAATATATATAAATATAAATAGCCTGAATTTTTTAAACTATTATAAAAGTTGAAGAAATTTATTTTCTTAATGAAGGACATATGAACAAGAGATTGAAAAATGAGAGAAAATATGAGAAAACTAGTCCACCTAATTTGAGAGCTAGACTTTCTTCATTCTGAATGAAGAAAATTACCAGAGAAATAGAATTTTCCAGGACTGAAGGCCCTAAGTTTCCTGACTGAAAAAGCCCGCCAACAGCTTGCCACAAAAATTGAAATAACAGTAAACACGTCAAAGCAAGCCACCTTAAAATTTCAGAAAACTGGGAAAAGTGAAATGACTCTAGTATGTGCTAGAGAGAAAACCAGGCACACACAGTGGGCCAGGAATCAGAATGGCATTGGACTTTTCAGTAGGCAGAAGAATAATGCCTTCAAAATGACTTTCAGCATAGAATCGTTAAGTTGAAAACATCATCCCAAAACATCAGCCAAAATATGAAAGTAAAATAAATACTTTTTCAGACAAGCCAGTCTCACAAAAGAGAAAGAAAGGAACTATTAGAGGTTGTAATTAACCATAGCAAAGAAATACACCAAGAATGAGAAAGATATGGGATCCAGGTAACGGGATATCCAACACAGATGAGAATTCTTAGAGTGGTGGATGAGATCTCCAGACTGATGACAGAGACTCTACAACTGGCCTAAGAAAGTACCAGTCCAGTATTGGAAGTAGAAAAAAAAAAAAAAAAGCTCTGGAGGAAAAAAATCTATGGGAAAATGAAGACAAAGTAAAATGCTTGATAGACTGGAATAGAAATCTCTAGAAGGATGTTAACCAAGAAAAATATGAATCACATAGATTACTTGATATGTGGAAATGTTTTAGGAATTTTATACTCTGGCAAAGAATTTGAGGATATGCAATAAAGGATAGGTACATTACAAAAGTGGGAAATTTGAGGGAACTATTAATTCCCAGGGAAACAAACAATGACAGTGAAAGAAAATAGTTACAGTATACTCCACAACATAGTTGTTTATACAATCGTGATGCTGGAAAATAGAATTTTGGTTTAATCAAAAATTAATCTATGGGATTAACTATTTTGGGAGAATGTGAGGAGGGTATGAAAGGAATTAAACTTATGAAAGGAGTTAAACTTCACATTCTATAGGTGCTGTGCTTAGTCGCTCCATCGTGTCTGACTCTTTGTGACCCTGTGGGCTGCAGCCCACCATTCTCCTCTGTCCATGGGGATTCTCCAGGCAAGAATACTGGAGCGGGTTGCCGTGTCCTCCTCCAGGGGATTCTATGGCTATCAGTTAATAACATGGTGTCTATTACGACTGAATGTTTGTTTTCCCCTGAAACT
Source organism: Capra hircus (assembly GCF_001704415.2). Classification (NCBI taxonomy): domain Eukaryota; kingdom Metazoa; phylum Chordata; class Mammalia; order Artiodactyla; family Bovidae; genus Capra; species Capra hircus. Next base: position 82,617,775 of record NC_030815.1, read on the forward strand.
CATATCTTGAAATACTAACCACCATGTGATTATGTCAGGAGGTGTGGCCTGTGGGAAGTAATTAGATGAGATCATGAAGGAAGAGCCCTCATAAATGTGATTAGTGCCCCCGAAGAGTCAGGCTTTAGCTTGCTTCCTCTCTCTGCTCTCCTCCACTCATGGACACAATGAGAAGGTGGCATTCTACAGCCCACGAAAGAGTCTTTTTCAGAACCCAACCATGCTGGTGACCTGGTCTCAGACTTCCAGCCTCCAGAAGTATGAGTAATAAATTTGTGTTGCTCATAAACTACCCAAACTGTAATACTTTGTTATAGCATCCTGAATAGGCTAAGACAATGTCTAAAACTGTACAATAAAAAAATAGCAAGTAACCTTATTATTTTACAATGTGAAGATAAGAGCCAAAAGAAAAAAAAAAAGAACTAAAAGAGTTTAAATATTTGCCACAGGAGTAGGAATTGGGATAGGCGAGGTGGGGTGGGCAAAGACTGCTTTGATTTTTTGTTGTTGTTGTAAAAACTGTTTCACTTTCAAAACTATGCACATGTGTTGACAAAAATGAAAATTAAATGAAAAATGTTTGTTGACGGTCTGTGGCTCTTACAGTAAAAAAATTAAATTAGTGTAACAAAGTCCTTACTAAGTACATGCTCGTATGTAGCAAGTTTTAGCTTTCATAAAAATTATTTACACTACACTGCTCTTTAGAAAATATGTTTTCATATACATTATCAATTTTCTTCAAAAAACCATAACAGAGCTTCCACTGTGCTCTGTCACTGCAGTGGAGGCTGAAGGTGCAAAGCTGATAAAGCTCTGTGTTCACACCTACAGCAGGACCCCACAGTCTGCCGGTGTGGCCCAACCCTGTGGCACACGCCATGCTGGGAAGAAGCCCATGGCACTGTGGGAGAAGCACGCATCCTGGGGCAGCCGTTTAGACTTTAATGTTGCTTGTGTTTCTGAAGCCAGGGCACATTATGAACAGTATCCTAGTGAGACAGACTTTACCGTCCGCTTTAGTTCGATCTGTCACACTTTTTCACACCTAATACTTTTGTGATCAAAGAAGTAGCAAGAAAGCTTTTTTGTGTATTAAAGCAGAGTTAGCTCCTAAAGGTGTTATTTGTCCTTCCAAATTTTCATTATAAAGAGTTCAGCAACATAAACACTATCAAATACTGAAAGAATTGTAAGATGTCAGATTGCAATCTGGAGCTGCAGACCATTCAAAACCCAGCGTGAGAAAAGGGAGTGAGCACCAGTGAGGCTCTCTCACTGCCCCCTGGCTCTAGGGGTGGCCACGTCTGCACAGGATGCAGCCAACTTGCAACAGTGAGGATGGAAGCCAAGGCTAACTTGTGAAGGATGGCAGAAGAAAGAACCTGGGTTCATGCTGGTATCATCTGAGCTATGAAATTAAGCAGTCCTAGAACTGTCTCACTTCTGGACTTACAGTTACTTGAGAAAAACATTTCCTTATGAGTCATTCTGTTCAGTTCAGTTCAGTTACTCAGTCATGTCCGACTCTTTGCGACCCCATGAATCCCAGCACGCCAGGCCTCCCTGTCCATCCCGGAGTTCACTCAGACTCACGTCCATCGAGTCAGTGATGCCATCCAGCCATCTCATCCTCGGTCGTCCCCTTCTTCTCCTGTCCCCAATCTCTCCCAGCATCAAAGTCTTTTCCAATGATCAACTCTTCACATGAGGTGGCCAAAGTACTGGAGTTTCAGCTTTAGCATCATTCCTTTCAAAGAAATCCCAGGGCTGATCTCCTTCAGAATGGACTGGTTGGATCTCCTTGCAGTCCGAGGGACTCTCAAGAATCTTCTCCAACACCACAGTTCAAAAGCATCAATTCTTCAGCATTCAGCCTTCTTCACAGTCCAACTATCACATCCATACATGACTACTGGAAAAACCATAGCCTTGACTAGACGAACCTTTGTTGGCAAAGTAACGTCTCTGCTTTTGAATATGCTGTCTAGGTTGGTCATAGCTTTTCTTCCAAGGAGTAAGCGTCTTTTAATTTCATGGCTGCAGTCACCATCTGCAGTGATTTTAGAGCCCCCAAAAATAAAGTCTGACACTGTCTCTACTGTTTCCCCAACTATTTCCCATGAAGTGATGGGACCAGATGCCATGATCTTCTCTTGAGATTTAAGCCAACTTTTTGACTCTCCTCTTTCACTTTCATCAAGAGGCGTTTTAGTTCCTCTTCACTTTCTGCCATAAGGGTGGTGTCATCTGCATATCTGAGGTTATTGATATTTCTCCCGGCAATCTTGATTTCAGCTTGTGCTTCCTCCAGCCCAGCATTTCTCATGATGTACTCTGCCTATAAGTTAAATAAGCAGGGTGACAATATGCAGCCTTGATGTACTCCTTTTCCTATTTGGAACCAGTCTGTTGTTCCATGTCCAGTTCTAACTCTTGCTTCCTGACCTGCATATAGGTTTCTCAAGAGACAGGTCAGGTGGTCTGGTATTCCCATCTCTTTCAGAATTTTCCACAGTGTATTGTGATCCACACAGTCAAAGGCTTTGGCATAGTCAATAAAGCAGAAATAGATGTTTTTCTGGAACTCACTTGCTTTTTCCATGATCCAGCAGATGTTGGCAATTTGATCTCTGGTTCCTCTGCCTTTTCTGAAACCAGCTTGAACATCTGGAAGTTCATGGTTCACGTATTGCTGAAGCCTGGCTTGGAGAATTTTGAGCATTACTTTACTAGCATGTGAAATGAGTGCAATTGTGCAGTAGTTTGAGCAATCTTTGGCATTGCCTTTCTTTGGGATTGGAATGAAAATGGACCTTTTCCAGTTCTGTGGCCACTGCTGAGTTTTCCAAATTTGCTGGTATATTGAGTGCAGCACTTTCACAGCATCATCTTTCAGAATTTGAAATAGCTCCACTGGAATTCCATCACCTCCACTAGCTTTGTTCGTAGTGATGCTTCCTAAGGCCCACTTGACTTCACATTCCAGGATGTCTGGGTCTATATGAGTGATCACACCATCGTGATTATCTTGGTCTTGAAGATCTTTTTTGCACAGTTGTTCTGTGTATTCTTGCCATCTCTTCTTAATATCTTCTGCTTCTGTTAGGTCTATACCATTTCTGTCCTTTATCAAGCCTATCTTTGCATGAAATGTTCCTTTGGTGTCTCTAATTTTCTTGAAGAGGAGATCTCTAGTCTTCCCATTCTGTTGTTTTCCTCTATTTCTTTGCAGTGATCGCTGAGGAAGGCTTTAGCTGTCATTCTGTTAGCTGTAGCTAAAAACATCCTATATGATACTCTTAGTTCCTTGCCTCTGCCAATACTGGCTATATGATACATGTAATTTGTATATATAGCTTCACTCCAACTTCTGGAGGCTCAGTTTTAAATTTTTAAAACGGTTATTACATACTTTATAAAAGGAAGGGTATAAATAGCACCTGAAACAAAACAGACTCAATACATAGGAGGTCATGTTATGTGTACTAATATACCATCCTTCCAGGTTAGCCTGGAACACACAGACATTCAATGCACTGAGCCTGAGGAAAAACAGTACTAGCACAATCTTAGGCTTTGTGACCAGAAGACTGAGACATGAGGACTAAGTGCAAAAGAACCCCTGCTGGTGCTCAGTTCATTGCACCACAGATTGTTTCACCTCTGAGTGAAATGATGATTCCTACCAAGGAATGGGGCTTCCCAGGTGGCTCAGTGGTTTAAAAAAAAAAAAAATTCTACTGCCTGCAATGCAGTAGACCTGGGTTTAATCCCTGGGTTAGGAAGATCCCCTGGAGAAGGAAATGGCAACCCACTCCAGTATTTTTGCCTGGGAAATCCCATGGAGAGAGGAGCCTGGTGGACTATAGTCGCTGGGGTCACAGAGTGAGACATAACTTAGAGTGTCTCCTGCAGAGGTACGGGTCAGCAGTGGACTGCTGCAGGGCAGGGGCTCTGGATGGGTATGGCATAAGCCCTCTTGGAGGAGGTCACCATTAACCCCACCATAGAGCCACCAGACCTTAACACAGGTCTCTTGGAGGGCACAAACAAAAGCTTGTGCACACAAGGAGCCAGGAGAAAGGAGCAGTGGCCCCACAAGAGACTGGCCCAGACTTGCCCAAGAGTGTCCAGGAGTCTCTGGTGGAGGTGTGGGTTGGCGGTGGCCTGCTGCAGGGTTGGGGACACTGACTGACATCCTTTGGAAGGAGGTCGCCATTATCTTTACTACCTCCACAGGCCTCAGGTCAAACAACAGGGAGGGAACACAGCCCCACCCATCAACAGAAAATTGGATTAAACATTTACTGAGCATGGCCCATCAGAAGAAGACCCAGTTTTGTCCAGTCAGTCTCTCCCATCAGGTAACTTCCATAAGTCTCTTATTCTTTTCAATTAGAGGGCAGATAGACCAAAAACCACAATCACAGAAAACTAACCAATCTGATCACATGGACCACAGCCTTGTCTAACTCAATGAAACTATCAGCCATGCTGTGTAGGGCCACCCAAGATGGACGAGTCATGGTGGAGAGTTCTGGCAAAATTTTGTCCACTGGAGAAGGGAATGTCAAACCCCTTCCATATTCTTTCCTTGAGAACCCCATGAACAGTATGAAAAGGCAAAAAGATAGGACACTGAAAAATGAACTCCCCAGGTGGGTAGGTGTCCAATATGCTCCTGGAGATTAGTGGAGAAATAACTCTAGAAAGAATGAAAATACAGAGCCAAAGCAAAAATAACACCCAGCTGTGGATGGGACTGGAGATAGAAGCAAGGTTCAATGCTGTAAAGAGCAATATTGCATAGGAACCTGGAATGTTAGGTCCATGAATCAAGGCAAATTGGAAGTGGTCAAACAGGAGATGGCAAGTGTAAACATGGACATTTTAGGAATCAGTGAACTAAGATGGACTGGAATGGGTGAATTTGACTCAGATTACCATTATATCTACTACTGTGGGCAAAAATCCCTTAGGAGAAATGGAGTAGCTATCATGGTCAACAAAAGAGTCCGAAATGCAGTATACTTGGATGCAATCTCAAAAACAACAGAACGACCTCTGCTCATTTCCAAGGCAAACCATTCAATATCACAGTAATCCAAGTCTATGCCCCAACTTCAGATATGCAGATGACACCACCATTATGGCAGAAAGTGAAGAGGAACTAAAAAGCCTCTTGATGAAAGTAAAAGAGGAGAGTGAAAAAGTTGGCTTAAAGCTCAACATTCAGAAAACAAAGATCATGGCATCCGGTCCCATCACTCCATGGGAAATAGATGGGGAAACAGTGGAAGCAGTGTCAGACTTTATTTTTTTGGACTCCAAAATCACTGCAGATGGTGATTGCAGCCATGAAATTAAAAGATGCTCACTCCTTGGAAGAAAAGTTATGACCAACCTAGACAGCATATTCAAAAGCAGAGACATTACTTTGCTGACTAAAGTCCGTCTAGTCAAGGCTATGGTTTTTCCAGTAGTCATGTATGGATGTGAGAGTTGGACTATGAAGAAGGCTGAGTGCCGAAGAATTGATGCTTTTGAACTGTGCTGTTGGAGAAGACTCTTGAGAGACCCTTGGACTGCAAGGAGATCCAACCAGTCCATTCTGAAGGAGATCAGCCCTGGGATTTCTTTGAAAGGAATGATGCTAAAGCTGAAACTCCAGTACTTTGGTCACCTCATGCGAATTGTTGACTCTTGGAAAAGACTTTGATGCTGAGAGAGATTGGGGGCAGGAGAAGAAGGGGACGACTGAGAATGAGATGGCTGGATGGCATCACTGACTCGATGGACGTGAGTCTGAGTGAACTCCGGGAGAAGGTGATGGATAGGGAGGCCTGGCATGCTGCGATCATGGGGTCGCAAAGAGTCGGACACGACTGAGCGACTGAAATGAACTGAACTGAATGCCCCAACCAGTAACGCTGAAGAAGATGAAGTTGAACTGTTCCATGAAGATCTACAAGACCTTCTAGAACTAACACCCCCAAGAGATGTCCTTTTCATTATAGGGGACTGGAATGCAAAAGTAGGAAGTCAAGAAACACCTGGAGTAACAGGCAAATTTGGCCTTGGAGTACAAAACGAAGCAGGTCAAAGGCTAACAGAGTTTTGCCAAGAGAACACACTGGTCAGAGCAAACACCGTCTTCCAACAACACAAGAGACAACTCCACACATGGACATCACCAGATGGTCAATACCAAAAACAGATTGATTATATTCTTTGCAGCCAAAGATGGAGAAGCTCTATACAGTCAGCAAAAACAAGACCAGGAGCTGACTGTGGCTCAGATCATGAACTCCTTATTCCAAATTCAGGCTTAAATTGAAGAAAGTAGGGAAAACCACTAGACCATTCAGGTATGACCTAAATCAAATCCCTTACAATTATACAATGGAAGCGACAAATATATCCAAGGAATTAAATCTGATAGAGTGCCTGAAGAACTGTGGACAGAGGTTAGTGACATTGTACAGGAGGCAGGGATCAAGACCATCCCCAAGAAAAAGAAATATAAAAAGGCAAAATAGTTGTTCAAGGAGGCCTTACAAAGAGCTGAGAAAAGACAAGACACAAAAGGCAAAGGAGAAAAGGAAAGAGATACTCATTTGAATACAGAGTTCCAAAGAATAGCAAGGAGAGATAAGAAAGCCTTCCTCAGCGATCAATGCAAAGAAACAGAGGAAACAATAGAATGGGAAAGACTAGAGATCTCTTCAAGAAAATAAGAGATACCAAGGGAACATTTCATGCAAAGATGAGCACAATAAAGGACAGAAGTGGTATGGACTGAACAGAAGCAGAAGATATTAAGAAGAGGTAGCAACAATACACAGAAGAACTATACAACAAAGATCTTCACGACCCAGATAATCACGATGGTGTGATCACTCACCTAGGGCCAAACATTCTGGAATGTGAAGTCAAGTAGGGCCTTTGTAGTGGGCCATCACTACAAACAAAGCTAGTGGAGGTGAGTTATGGAATTCCAATTGAGTTATTTCAAATCCTAAAAGATAATGCTGTGAAAGTGCTGCACTCAATATTCCAACAAATCTGGAAAACTCAGCAGTGGCCACAGGACTGGAAAAGGTCCATTTTCATTCCAATCCCAAAGAAAGGCAATGCCAAAGATTGCTCAAACTACTGCACAATTGCACTCGTCTCACACACTAGCAAAGTAATGCTCAAAATTCTCCAAGCCAGGCTTCAACAGTATGTGAACCGTGAACTTCCAGATATTGAAGCTGATTTTAGAAAAGGCAGAGGAACCAAAGATCAAATTGCCAACATCTGTTGGCTTATCGAAAAAGCAAGAAAGTTCCAGAAAAACATCTACTTCTGCTTTATTGACTACATCAAAGCCTTTGACTGTGTGGATCACAATAAACTGTGGAAAATTCTGAAGGAGATGGGAATATCAGACCACCTGACCTGCCTCTTGAGAATCTGTGTGCAGGTCAGGAAGCAACAGTTAGAACTGGACATGGAACAACAGACTGGTTCCAAATCAGAAAAGGAGTACATCAAGGCTCTATATTGTCACCCTGCTCATTTAACTTATATGCAGAGCACCCCATGAGAAATGTTGGTCTGGATGAAGCACAAGCTGGAATCAGGATTATCAATAATCTTGAAATATCAGGAGAAATATCAATAACCTCAGATTTGCAGATGACACCACCCTTATGGCAGAAAATGAAGAACTAAAGAGCCTCTTGATGAAAGTGAAAGAGGAGAGCAGAAAAGTTGGCTTAAAACTCAGCTTTCAGAAAACTAAGATCATGGCATCTGGTCCCATCACTTAATGGCAAATAGATGAGGAAACGGTGGAAACAATGACATACTTTAGTTTTTTGGGCTCCAATATTGCTACAGAACCAGGAAATTAAAAGATGCTTGCTCGTTGGAAGAAATTTATGACCAACCTAGACATTATATTATAAAGTAGAGACATTACTTTGCCCAAAAAGGTCCATCTAGTCAAGGCTATGCTTTTTCCAGTAGTCATGTATGAATGTGAGAGTTGGACCATAAAGCTGAGTGCTGAAGAATTGATGCTTTTGAACTGTAGTGTCAGAGAAGACCTTGGAGAGTCTCTTGGACAGCAATAAGATCCAATCAGTCCATCTTAAAGGAGATGAGTCCTCAATATTCAATATTCATTGGAACGACTGATGTTGAAGTTGAAAGTCCTTGGCCACCTGATGCAAAGAACTCACTCATTTGAAAAGATCCTGATGCTGGGAAAGATTGAAGGCTGGAGCAAAAGGGGATGACAGAGGATGAGATGATTGGATGGCATCACTGACTCTATGGACATGAGTTTAAGTAAGCTCCAGGAGTTGGTGATGGACAGGGAAGCCTGGCGTGCTGCAGTCCTTGGGGTCGCAAAGAGTCGGACACAACTGAGTGAGTGAACTGAAATGAGCACACACTTACACATCAAGGAATATTCAGATTCATGCCTGCACAATAATGTATTTGAAGTCTGCCATGTGTAAACACACTATTTTTTTCTTCTTTAGATGACCTAGGCAGTTTTAACCCAAGTTAGGAAGGTCCCCAAAGTTGCTAATGATAATCCAGACCCTGGCCCAGGTGGAATAACCTTGCAGGCAAATCCTCCGGTAAAATCAGCAAATGTTACAAAGGGACCGCATCTGCTCCTTTGTATTTATTTCATCAGACAGACCAAAATTTGAATAGGAAATAGAAACCGAGCCTCCAACTCAGTCTCAGAGGGTCCCCTAATTTCTGACCAAAGGATATTCGTTAGAAGCTGCAGAAATGTCACTACTGCTTACATCTGCCTTCTCTTAGACTGGTATATTCATTCCTGCTTTGAAGCTATTCCAAAAAAATATAACCAACTTTATTTTTTTTTCTTCACAATTTGTTTTGTGGGACTATGGACTCTTACAAGCAGTTCTACGGAAGTTCTAAAGTTTATTCAATCACTTCTCCTTCGGAACTCCATCTTCCTGCAGGGTGGTCGAAGGGGAGGGAGGCAGTCTGTCCATCATGGCCCCTTCTCCACCAGGCAGTGAACACAGGTCCCAGAAGGCTGGAGAGCCCCAGGCCCTGGACTGATCAAAGTAACTGCTTCAAGAATGAGTGAGCAGCTAAGGCTGGTTCTCCAGGACTGTTCTTAGAGAGTATAGGTTGAACAATGAATGCCTACATGGCATTTTAAAAAGCAGAAAATTTTATATGAAAAATCCAGATATCAGGCTTTTCTTAAAAACTGGAAGATCTGGCGACCCTGGGCTATATCCCTGAAGTAGCCATGGCTGTTGTTGGAATCAGTTTGTCGCCATGCCTGGCACCCTTGTCACTCAGACATATTTCCTGTCTAGACCAGTTTCTTCTCTATAGAGCTACTGGGAGAAACTGCCCTGTCCTGGAGACCCTAGGTAAAGAAGCTGTCCAGTGAGGGCTTCTCCAAGCAGGGAGGAAGCCTGTGCCCGGGAGGGGAGAATGAGACAAATTCAGAGGGTAACAGATCCAAGAAGTGGAAAGAATGGACCTGGGACACTGCAGGCAAGACTGAGCAGTGCTGAGGGACTCAGCCGTTTACACCCTCATGGTCCCATCTGTGCCATGGGCCTGCCGCTTTCCAGCTGTGGATCTTGCTTCTCAACCTGTCCCTCAGAAAATGAGATGAGGAGAGAGCCTGGGCCACTGTGTGGGTGGAGGTTAGATGCCTGGGCGTGTGCACCCTCTGTTCAGCGCTCAATGCATGTTCACTTTCATTCAGCTCACTGGAGTGCCTGAGCTAATCTGAACTTCCAGCTGCAGAAGCCCAGAAATTTCCTTTGCTACTTTGGCCAGTGTAGGGCCTTCTTTCACACACTAGTTAGTAGCCATTACCACAACCAGAACTCTTTATTCCCAAATCATGTTGTTTTCAGGCCTCCCAGGTAGAAGGAAACTTGTAATCACTCCTTTGCAAAGACCCCAAAAGTCTCTGGCTTCCCAGATGTGAGTAGGATCTGGGGTTCATAAAGTAAGCATGAAAACCCCAACGTCTCTGTCCCACCTTTTCTCAAGAGGGCCTGACAGATGATCTATGCGACTTAAATCTGGAGTAACTTACAAAGGCAACATGCAAATACTCTATGTTGTTTGCTTACAAGTAACTTGTGAAATGGAGTTACTGTGACAACACACCTTCAAAGAACGCCACCGCACCAGCCGCCAGGACTGCGTGCATCACCCGGAGGCAAACACATGTTTTGTTTCAGGCACCACTGGTTCTGTGAATTCGGGGATCCAATCTCAGGGCACAGGCTGCTGAGAAGCCCTGATGGTCTTCGGGGTTTTCTTCTATTTGGGAGGTTGTATAGGTTTGTGAGTGAGTATGTGTGTCTGTGTGTGCGTCCCTCCTCTCCATTGCAGAGCTGAGAGCTAAAGCACTCGGTGGGTACATTTGCAGCTTCTCAAAGGAAGTAAAGAGCCAGTAAAAGGAACCGGTGCTTTTTCTGGAGCTGTTTACAGAGAAGTAACCCCTGTGTCATTTTCTCTCACAGGGAGGTCCTTCCCTTGATTGCTAATCGTCTGTGTACTTTAGCCATGTGTGGTGTAAGCCGTGGTCGAGGCCCTGAGAAGCAAGGTCCCTCCACCCTGCAGTTTTCTTTTAACTCCACAGAGCACAACAGGCGGGGCCACCCAGGGAGCAGCCATGGCTGAGCTCTGTGCACGCAGGAGGCCTCCCTGCATCCCCCCCACCTCCCCTTGCCCACCCGCCCATGGCTCCCCACCAGGACAGCCAGCAGCCCTCCTGACCTCCTGCTCAGCACACCTTCTTGAGCCTTCTATCCCTCGTCAGCAGCATACCCTCCCTGCAAGTCATTGAGCAAGCAGCCCTCTCCTAAAGGGCTCAGCAGTAGTCCAGAAAGGAAGTGGGCAGAGGAGTGTCCACCTGAGAGCATGACCGCCGGCCTTGCTGCCTCCACAGGGCACAGCTGGAGGGCAGCGCTGGCACCTCCAGGAAGGTCTTTTTTGGAGCTTCACATGTGACCCTTGATGGCTCAGACTACCTGGAGTAACTCAAAGACATCACTTGGGGTGACTGGGAGCCAGTGTGTCTGGCTGAAGCCAAGGGACCGAGGGAGGAAGGAAGGGGAGGTCAGGGCCAAAGCACAGCTTGCCTTGTTCTAAGGACTAAGAGCGAAGGATTGACGGGAGTCTCACAGAGATCACACAGGCTCAGGATGGAGCCTGGCCAGGGGCGGGTGAATGGAAGGAAGGAGGGGGACCAGCCGAGGGCTCTCATGGTCCAGAGTGAGAGGAGAGCATGGAAGACAGGGTCAGTCTTGGCATGTTTCAGGAGCCAGCTAGGCCCTGGCCTCTTGGGATTTATGTTCTAGAGGGGCTTCTGGACAACCAAGCAATACATAATCCAATAAAATTCCAAGTTGTGATGACTTCAGTGAATAGCACTAAGCAGAGTGAAGGTAAAGGAGAAGCCAAATGAGAAATACCGCTAAGAGGAGAGCAAAATGACTGAGCCAGGACCCATTAGAAAGTGACCGTGCTGACCTCCTGCCCCTGCCTTCTGCTTCCTGATCAGCGTGGGTCAGTGCCACCCAGAGGGGCCTGGTGACAGGCCTGTGAACATGCAGATCCTAGGCCCCAGACTCACTCAGTCAGCCATCCAGGGGTGGAGCCCAGCTACACGTTCATTCAACAAATATCCCAGGTGAGTCTTATCAGATAGGTTCAGGAAATAGAGACATGAAGACTGTGGTTTGTGAAATCAGATAAAAACTAGAGCTTTAGTGCTGTTCCTACCACTTTTCTTATGACCTTGGTCCCTCTGCTTAATCCTCCTAAGCCTCACCTACCTCATCTGTAAAATGGGAATCATAGCAGTGCTAACGTCACAGGGTTGCTATGAAGATTAATGATAAAATGCATATCAACCTCTTTGCGGGCTGCCAGGTTCGTAGTGTGGCTGATAAAATCTGAAGGAGGGACTCTGCAGTATGATTTGTATACCTGATGATACTTTATCAAGTCAACGAGTCTGTATTTAGCTCTTCTGTTTATGTTTTATATTTTAGAATCCAAACTCCTTTCTCTTGCTCCTCAAGTTAAATCAAGTTCCAATGATCACATCTCCTGACCATGTGTCCCATCCCCGTGGCCAACACTCTGGCCCAGCCATCACCACCCCTACGGCAACAGTCTCCCGCTGAGGCCTCCCTTACCACCTCCAAACCACCCACCTCCAAGCCCCAGCCCTGCTATTGTTTTAGTTGGATTGGGTCACTCTCTCCCTGAGTTTAACAGCCTTTCTTTACTTTTCAAACAAAATTCAACATCATTACCATAGCTCACCCAGGCTTCCCCTAATCAGGCTCCAGTGTCATGCTCCGGCCTCACTATGGAAACTCTAACCCTGGAGTCCTCAACTGCAACTTAAATTTATGACTTCTTCAGGAAGTCTTCAGTCCCCTACTGATTTGCTTTCACAGCAACCTTTTGCAAAACTCATCAGACTTGCAATTACTGGTTTAATATCTATCTTCCCTGTGAAGATAGTAAGCATCATGAGAGCAAGGGTAGGGCTAGTCTTCCTGGAGCATGGGTTGTATTAGGATTAAGAGTACCAACACAGGTGATAACTCCCTAGGTCTGAATCTCAGCTCCACCAATTACTAGATACGTGACCTCACACAAATTATTTGGACTTTCTGGGTGGTCAGCCTCCAAGTCTACAAAATCTTTCTCATGGGATTATTTTACAGGTAAATTAGATAACAAGCGAGAACTGCATAGGGCATTGCCTGATAGAAGACATTTACAGAATTCTAACTGCTATTATATTTATTCATTGATCAGTATCTAGACATTATGTACTAAATAAACACTTGTTGAATGAAGAATACTCTTTACCCCGTTGAGTATTGTGGCTTACATATGCGCAACAGCTAGCACTTAGTGATGCTTCCCTTCTATATCCAGGCAGAGAGGCCTGAGTAGATCAGTTCAGTTCAGTTGCTCAGTTGTGTCCAACTCTTTGTGACCCCATAGACTGCAGCATGACAGGCTTCCCTGTCCATCACCATCTCCCAGAGCTTGCTCAAACTCATGTCCATCGAGTCAGTGATGCCATCCAACCATTTCATTCTCTGTTGTTCCCTTCTCCTCCTGCCTTCAATCTTTCCCAGCATCATGGTCTTTTCCAGTGAGTCAGTTCTTTGCATAAGGTAGCCAAAGTATTGGAGCTTCAGCTTCAGCATCAGTCTTTCCAATGAATATTCAGGACTGATTTCCTTTAGGATGGACTTGTTGGATCTCCTTGCAGTCCAAGGGACTCTCAAGCCCAACTTTCACATCCATACATGACTACTGGAAAAACCATAGCTTTGACTAGATGACCTTTGTTGGCAAAGTAATGTCTCTGCTTTTTAATGTGCTATAGGTTATAGATTCGTCACAGCTTTTTTCCCAAAGAGTAAGTGTCTTTTAATTTCATGGCTGTAGTCACCATTTGCAGTGATTTTGGAGCCCAAGAAAATAAAGCCTGTCACTGTTTCTACTGTTTCTCCATCTATTTGCCTGAATAGATACTGCTTGTGTACTCTATGCAGAATTAAGAATAGATTCCCTTGAGGATAGCTTGGAGAAGAGCTCTGTTTTCAGGAATAGGATGTGTGTCATCAGCTAGAATTTTCTTGATAAAGGGTGATTTTGGAGTAACATTTTCAGAAGTTCTAAAATACAATTAAAACAATAGAAATACTATTGTGTGTTGGAGAAGACTCCTGAGAGTCTCTTGGACTGCAAGGAGATCAAACCAGCCAATCCTAAAGGAAATCAGACCTGAATATTCATTGGAAGGACTGATGCTGAAGCTGAAACTCCAATACTTTGGCCACCTGATGTGAAGAACTGACATTCGAAAAGACCCTGATGCTGGGAAAGATTGAATGCCAGAGGAGAAGGGGACGACAGAGGATGAGATGATTGGATGGCATCACTGATTCGATGGACATGAGTTTGAGCAAGCTCCGGGAGTTGGTGATGGACAGGAAAGCCTGGCATGCTGCCATCCATGAGGTCACAAAGAGTTGGACATGACTGAGCGACTGAACTGAACTGAATCTAATTCCTTCCTTTTCCGTAGGGATTGCTGACTGCTGGTTGAGGTCTTGGTTTTAGTGTGTAGATACAGGCTACACAATACTGTGAGTTGGGCTCAATCAACGTCTTTAAATGGTTGAAAACATCCACGCTCTATGTCATAAGGGGTTGCCTACCTTTGCTGACACTTTATTTAAGGCAGTCTTTAAAACTCTCACACATATAATAGAAAAATATGAGAGGAATCCAGTAGGTAAGCTCTGCAGAGCTCCCAACCACAATTTGGTGCATTTGATGTGGGATTTGGAAATGGTCTGAACTGCACCTCCTTCTGACCGCACGCACCTCAGCAGGCAGTTCTTTCTAATGATTAAGGTTTGTGGTGATATAGAGTTACCCACGTTGTTAATTACCAGGATTCCATATGAATGACCCTTCCTCCAAAGACATGTGGAGAGAAGTGATAACAGACATGCTCCAGCCACACGTTCAAAAAGTAGTTAACCTATAGTGCCAAGTTGCATCAATAGATTTGGGGATGGAGTGAGCCTATATCCTTCACCTTTGGGTGCCATGTTGCCTAGGGAGAACAGGGAGGGATATGGGTAGGTGGTGGCTGGAATTCCCATGTGCAACCGAGGTTTTTTTTATTTAAAAAGTAGGTTATAGTCATGTACAAATCACTTGTGTTCTGAAGAGACCAAAACGTTGTAGGTCACCACCCTGGACTTACCTACTCATGTTTGTCCCCACACTAAGGCCATCTCAATGTCTTTGCTCAAAATGAGCCACTCCTATCAGATGAAACCCTATCCCAGGGTAACTTAAGCCAGAGCTTCTCAATCTTGACTAATTGTAGGAACCCTTAGGGATCACATTAAGCTATGGATTATGCACTTTGCTGTACACCTGAAACTAACCCAGTATTTACTGTAAATCAACTATAGTTCAATTTACAAAAATGTAGCTTGTGACTCAGGAGGTCTCCAGTGGGGCCTGAGACTCCGCATTTCAAGTAAACTTCCCAGTGATATTGATACTGTCAGTCTATGAGCAACACATGGGTTTGGGGTTACCAACTAGGGTTAGCCAGCTGGCTACCTATGGGGTGGGGTGGGGGGGGAACCCCAAGAAGCAACAAAATCCTCGAAATGGCACTCGTTTTATTTATGAGACTGGGTTTCCCTGGTGGCTCAGAGGTTAAAGCGTCTGCCTGGAATGCGGGAGACCCAGGTTTGATCCCTGGGTCGGGAAGATCCCCTGGAGAAGGAAATGGCAACCCACTCCAGTACTCTTACCTGGAGAATCCCATGGAGGGAGGAGCCTGGTAGGCTACAGTCCATGGGGTCTCAAAGAGTCGGACACGACTGAGCAACTTCACTTTCTTTCTTTCTTTCTTTCTTTATAAGACATATCCCCATCTCCTATTTCTGGGTCTCCACACCAGTTTATTCACACTCTGAGGTCAGTCACCTTCACCTCAACTGGGACTGGTAAGAATATGTTTCTGTTGTGCTCAGAATTAATTTGCTCTACCTGCCTCTATTGTCTACCTCTGGAGATGGAAACAACATTTCCTACTTTATTAACTTTCCACAATCTTCCCAGACTGTTGGTTGTTGATTTTAACAGAGAAAATAAGCACATAACTAGGAGAAAGGGAGCTGGTTTACATGGATGGCTCTGCTTCTCTGCTAACTTTAAAATTGTGATGGAATTTCTGCTTTAGCTCAAAATATCTGCCAACCTTATTCTCCTACGTCAGCATTTTAAGTGGACCCTTCGCCACAAAACCCCCACATTCGGTTCTGACAGAGTCTGATAGTCTTTTAATGTATAGAATTGTAGGCGAAGATGTTTGTGTTTATGTCCCTAGCCCAGAATAAATAAATAGCTTCATGGTATTGAAATCACCTGTCAAAATATCCACTGCAGTTCTGGGGCACAAAGAGAAGTCTCTCAGTGTGATTGGCTTCCTTGCTGGAAGAATTCAAAAGCTGTTTATCTCATTTAGTAAAAGGGGAAAAAAAAGAAAGACCTGTAATTACTGCATTTTGACCCCAAGGCAGGCAATTACTTCACAAAAGCTCTCCCCAGGAAACCAGACATTAGCCTGGCTAATTAGGCTGACCTCACTCACAAACCCTCTCCTTGAGATCGGGTGCTTGGACACCGGAGGCTGCTGCTGGGCGAGGGTCCTGCCAGTCACGGGGGACGAGGTGGCACTGCACCGGGCTGTGTTGTGTTTTTTTACTACTTTCTTTTATGTATTCCTTGAAGCTCAATCCCTTTCCCAGAGACAGGCTCTCATCAAGAAGAAGGCGCTCCCGAACAGACTGATCTCCTTTATTGCACGAGGAGGAAGCTGGAAAAATGAAAACAGAAAAGAAAGCAACCAAGGCTGTAAATTCTTTCCCACATAGGAAATCATTCTTTGCCCTTTAGGAAAATGGTTTGTTGTTTCAGCCGTTTAGGCACATTTCCTACCCCCTTTTGTTCTCACACATTTTGGGGGTCAACTGAGTTCTATGAGAGTGTTTTAAATGTCCCCCCTTCTAAAGAATCAGCTATCTCCCAAAGGGAGCCCTGCGAGGTGGGCTACAAAATCATCAGGGCCCTTCTAAATCCATGAAGAAAGGGGACCTGTGAACCTCTGGCTGCCCAGTCCTCAGCCATGTCCAGCAGTCAACACACTCTCACTGGACCTTTAACTCCAGGCCGTCCCAGCAATTGAAACATCAGCAGATTCTCAGGAGCAAAAGAGGAACAGATGATCTCTTCCAGGGATGCCAATGCACAACAGGAAGACTTGAAAGAAGAGGAGATGGTGATTTGGTATGAGTGGGTCTCCAAAAGCAGCCCAAGTCAGCTTGAGCTGGCTTTGCTTAGGGGTCAGAACGGCCAGGGTGTCAGCCCTTTGAGCTCATACCCTAGTGATGGTACACAAAAAATGTTTTCTTACCCTTGTTAAATAGTAAAGTAAGACTTCAGGACTGAAGCAAGAGGCATCATGACTACGGCAATAAGGAAGAGACATGGGGCTCCACTCTGAATACAGCTAAGACAGCTAGGGATTTATAGCAATGGAGCAGAGTGAGGGGCTTAGAAAAGTACTCAGTGGATAGAAAAGTACTCAGCAGAGACAGCAAGGGTAAGGGGATTCTTCCTAAACCAACTTAAGATTCTTGCTGAAGGCAGTCCAGGGTGATCAGATACCAAGGGTGCTGGCTCTCTAAACTGATTAGCAGGATTCTTGCTATTAATAAAACAGCCTGGGAGGCCTCAAGGATGAGGCCTCATCAAGAAGAGAGTTCAGACGAATATTACCAAAGTGTGGTCAAGGAGAGTCTTCATCCATGAAAAGCTGAAAGGTAAAAGGTGCAGGCAGCACCTGGACCTTTCGCCTAATGCTCTTAAAACAAGGACCGGAAGCGGAAAGAAGCAGTGCAAAGCCAGGAGAAGCGGGTGGGTGTCCTTTGGTATGCACGTGACTCGGCAGTGCACAGCTGGTTCTGGATGGCAAAGCAGCCAATCGCCTGGCCAAATGAGATCCAGGAGGAGGAGGAAGGCATTCCAGGAGGGATGCTGAGACAGAATCTCCCTGGCCTCCTACAGATTAAAGAGTCAAGATATTTTGTGACTACACTCTGAGAGAGAGCAGTGAGAACATCTGATGCTTCCTCTTGTGTGGCTCTTTGAGATTTTCAGAGGCAAGCTCCCAGAAATGTATGGAAAAGCTAAGAGTAACACTACCTACTCATTCTTACTCAAAGGCATCTGAGATGAGTGAATAATTATAAAATGATGATGCCAGCATTTTGAATGACCATTTTAAAAGCAAATTATCCAATAAAGCCCCAGTTGCCTGTTTTTGCCTTTCAGTAGTTTCCAATCTGTCTTTCCCATGAAACTAAGCCATTTAACCCAGGGCGAGATGGCTGAGCCAGATGGGGCCTATGTATGTATATGCAGGGGCTTCCCAGGTGACACTAGTGGTGAAGAACCCACCTGCCAATACAGATGACACAAGAGACGCAGGTTTGATCCCTGGGAGACGCAGGTTCTTCTAGGTTGAGAAGATCCCCAGAGGAGGGCATGGCAACCCACTCCAGCATTCTTGCCTGGAGAATTCCATGGACAGAGGAGCCTGGTGGGCTACAGTCCATTTGATCGCAAAGAGTCAGACATGACTGAAGCAACTTAGCACACATGCGCATGTAAACACACCGATTGAGTTTTCCTACCCATAAGCCATTTATTCAAAGTGCTCTTTCCTGTTGTTCCATCCAGCTCAAATATGACTTTCCCTTCCTACCTAGACCTAACAAATCAGAATCTCTGAGGGAAGACCTATAAGTGCATTTTAACCAGCTTTCCCAGTCAAGACTCTGATGCGAAGCCACCAGCAACCCCCCAGTGAGGAATGCAAGTCCAGCCTTTCAGGATTCAGAAAATATGCTGATATCACCACAGCATGAGGAGATGGTTCATACAAGTGGTGGGTTTGGAGAAGCAAGCAGAAAGCATCCCAGGAAGGGGGAAGCCATGGAGGAAAGGGCAAGGAAGTAAGATAAGCTTACTTCCTTAAGGGGTGGTGGGGGGAGGCAAGGATTCCCACCTGAGTGAAGCAGTGGGGAGGAGGGAAGCACAGATTGGCTGAGCATGGCAGACACAGCAGTTAACTCAATCCAGCATCAGTGCGCATTTTTAAAGCAGGGAATTAACAGAAGAAAAGTAGTGTTTAAGAAAGTCTTGTAGGGACAGAGAATACAGCACGGGATCTGCTCTTCCCGCAGATGGAGGCATGGTTCCTGAATGTGCCTCTTCAATTCAGTCTTGGAAAGGATGGTGTTGTTTATTCAGAGGCCAAGATGTGATCAATTTCCCTAAGTATAACCACTGAGAGACAGAATACACAAGCAGGCAATGGCCAGACCATATATAAAAATAGAACTCTGACCCACAATCTGCATCACACAGATCTACAGGCAGCCTGCTGTCTATAATGCTTGCAGGAAGTCATACTACTATCTCTAGCCACTGGTCCAGGAAGCCAAAATATAAACTGTAAAAGTTAGTTCAGAACAGCCAGGACTTTATTAGTAACTGACAGCTTCCCTAACTTTTGTCTCTATTTCCAGCTTAAGACCAAAAAGATCTTAGAAGCAAAAGCCAAATTAACACCCCAACCAACTACATAGGAAGCCCCTCTTCTAGTCAGTCCTTCTTGCTTCCCCAGGCCCAGGGCCTCCAGACAGGAACACCTGAAGCCTTTCCTTTTTTTCTACAATTATAAAGCTTTGCAACTCTTCTGCCTGTCTTTGAGTCTCTGCCAAATGTGAGTGATAGTGGCTGACCCTCTTGCTGGAGCCAGTTCTGAATAAATAGTCTTTGTTTATTCTCTGTGGGTGGTCTTTGTTTATTTCCACATCACAGTCATCTACATCTCAGCTCATTCAGCAGGAAGATGTGCTCAACCCAAAGACCTGCCCATTTGAACCATCAAGGTTATTTCTACCATTAATTTGTTTCATCTGCAGGTGGAATATCGTGATTGACATTTATTATTTCTATACACATCAACAGACATACCATTAGGCAGTTCTTCTGGTAAGTAAAAGAAAAAATGGGAACTTAGAAGACATGGATTCTAGTCCCAACTAAGTACCCACTCTGTGAAAATCACAACACTGAATGATTTGGTGGTGAAAAAAGATGAATAATTTGGTTTGTGCCTTGAGGATCTGACACATTGATTGAAGGAATTTGAAATTTTTGCTTGTAAATCTATCTTAAAAATACAGATCCCAAAAATGGGTCTGGAAAGAAGTGTTTCAGGTGAGCAGAAGAGAAGTCACTGAATGAACCTGTCGCAGTGAAGGTGGAATGTGAGCGAGGTCTGGAGAAAGGCTATCTTTGAACAGATGGAGAAGAAGAGAACAGAAGTCATTCTAGGAAGGATTCAGAGCCTTGTCAGACTGAACTGTTTGAGGAGGTAGGAATAGTGATTTTAAGTTGAAATGCACAGGACTGCAAATGCTATGCTGTAAGTTTTACCTTTTCTAATTGTTGCTTGGCATCATTTCAGTTTGTCATGAATCCTGTTATTGTTTTTCTTGAGCCTGTGATAAAACACTTTTCTTGAGGACTGAAAGAAATACAGAGAATGAAGGGAAAAATCTGACAAAGTTTGATTTATGCATGTGTGAGACTGTTTCTAGTAATACTCCTTAAAAATATTGCATGTGCTCAGCTGTGTCCAACTCTTTATGACCCCATGGACTGTAGCCCATCAGGCTCCTCTGTCCATGGAATTTTCCATGAAAGAAGAGTGGAGAAGGTTGCCATTTCTGACTCCAAGGGATCTTCCTGACCCAAGGATTGAACCAGTGTCTCCTGCATTGGCAGACGGATTCTTTACCACTAGCACCACAAATTTACCATTTTAAAGTTAAGTGCTATGAAGTACATTCACATTATTGAACAACCATCCCCAACATCCAGAACTTTTCCTCTTGCCAAATTGGAACTTGATACCCATTAAACAGTAATTCCCATTTCTCTTTCCCTAGCTTCTAGTAACCACTGTCCTCCTTTATGATTTAGCCTCCTCTAGGTACCTCACACAAATGGAATCATATAGTATTTGTCTTCTGTGTCCAGTTTTTAAGCGAGAATTCATTGTATGTATATACCACATTTTATTTATCTATTTACCTGTCAACAGATATTTGAATTGTTTTCATTTTTTGGCCATTGGGAATAATGCCACTATGACCACGGGTATACAAATACCTGTTCAGGCCCTTGCTTTTAATTCTTTGGGGTACATACCCAGAAGTGAAATTGCTGAATTATATGATAATTCTATGTTTAATTTTGGCGTTTTCTTTAAACTAACCATACCATTTTCCACAGAGCCTGCACTATTTTATATTATGCCAGCAAAGCACACATTTCCATTTTTATCTTTTGTTTTTTCTTAATACAAACTTTAATGAGTGTGAAGTGGTGTCACAATGTGGTCTTGATTTGCATTTGATTAATGATTAGTGATTTTGAGCGTCTTTTCATGTGCTTTTTGGTCATTTGCATATTTTATTTGGCGAAATGTCTATTCAAGTTCTTTGTGCTTTTTTTTTATAAAAAGAACTTGGTTATTAGGGTTTTTTTGCTTTTAAGTTGTAGGAGTTATTTATAGATTATGGATATTCACTCATTATCAGGAATCTGATAAACATTTTCTCCCATTCCGTGGGTTACCTTTTCACTGTTTTCCTTTGATACACAAAACTTTTTAATTTTGATGAAGTCCAATTCATCTGTTCTTTTACTGCCCCTGGTTTTGGTGTCATAGTCAAGAAATCGCTGCCAAATGAAGCTTTTCTATATGTTTTCTTCTAAGAGTTTGATAATTTTAACTCTTACACTTAGATCTTGGATCCATTTTGAGCTAATTTTTGCATATGACATAAGGGAAGACTCTAACTTCACCCTTTTCCATGTAGATTTCCTGAGCACCATTTGTTGAAAAAAATATACTTTCCCCATTGAGTGGTCTTGACACCCTTGTCAAAAATCATTTGACTATAAGTGACAGAGTTTATCTCTGGGCTCTCTTCTATATAATGTTAGCTTTTTAAGCTGACTAACAATTATACTGAAGACACAAAGATGGTGTGTGCTACTCCAAAAGAGAAAAATTAAATTGCTTTTCTCAGTAATTATAATGAATTTCCAATGAGAGAAAGTGCATTCCTTATATATTTATTTTTCTATTCAGGAATTTTTTTTTAACTAAATATAGGTTCACAGGAGATTGCAAAAATCATGCTGAAGTCCCATGTATCCTCCACCCAGCTTCACCCAATGCATCTTACCTATGTGTAGTACAGTATCAAAACCAAGAAATTTACATTAGTACAATCCCAGATCTTATTCTGATTTCATCAGTTGTACATGCATTCATCTGCATGTACATGTAGATCTTTACACTTGCATTATTACATGTGTAGATTTGTGTAATCACCATTATAATCATGGACTTCCCAGGTGGCTCAGTGGTAAAGAATCTGCCTGACAATGTAGGAGCCACAGGAGATGTGGGTTTGATTCCTGAGTCAGGAAGATCCCCTGGAGAAGGAAACAGCAACCTACTCTAGTATTCTTGCCTGGAAAACCCCATGGACAGAGGAGTCCATAGCATCGCAAGGAGTCAGACACAACTGATTGACTAAGCACACACACTATAACCACTAACCTCCTCTCCATTTCTATGAATTTTGTCATTTCAAAAATATTATATAAGTGGAATCATATAGTATGAAACACTTTGAGATTGCTTTTTTTTTTTTACTCAGCATTATTACCTTGAGATCCATCCTACTTGTTGCATGTATTAATAGTTGACTAACACTTTCACTTTGTATTCCATGGTGTCAGCTACAAACTGGCACTTGCCATGGGTGCTCGCCATGTATCCTTACAAGGATTAAATCAAATCTGGTGTCATGGCTGCTGATCTTCAACAACCCCTGCAGGGAGTTCAGGGTGGAGATCAGAAATGAGGCACTCTGTTTCAGAAAACTGGCAGAACAGGTCTTCAGATAGTTATATATTTTCAGGAGATAATTTTATAAGCCCAATTCTTGCATCTCTTCATATCGAGAAAATCACTACATTCCTTCATGGCTGCAAAAATATGTGCTTGATTGCATGTACTCTTTCTCTCCCAAAATCACATATATACTGACCTCCCCTCTACCTCTTTGGAGCAATTTCTCAGAGCTCTCAGAAATGCTGTCTCCCGGGCTATGGTCCTCATTTTGCCCCCAATAAATCTTAACTCAGAACTCTTATGTTGTGCATTTTTAAAGTCAGCAATGGTATGAATATTCCAGTATGTTTACACATTCATCCACTGATGATATTTGGGTTGTTTACAATTTTTGGTTACAACAAATAAAGCTAGTATAAAGATTCCTATACATGTTTTTGTGTGGACATAAATTTTATTTTCTCTGAGATAAATGCCCAGGAGTGCAATGGCTGGATTATATGGTATGTTTAGTTTTGTAAGAAATTGCTAAACTGTTTTTCAGAATGGCTATGCCATTTTATATTCCCGTAAATAATATCTGAGACATCCGGTTTTTCTGTATTATCAACAGCATTTGATATTGTCACTGTTTTATATATTCACTCTTCTAACAGATATGTAGTTATGTCACATTGTGATTTTTCACACATGTGATTTATAATTTGCTATGTGGCAGATCAATTACTTTGCATTGCTATCTTCTTCCTCCTCTTATTCTCACATTCCCTTCCCTTTCCTTGCTTCACTATTCCTCACGGGATTAAAAAATGTAAAAAAAAAAAAAAACCTTTCTGATTTTTTTCTTGGGTTATATTGTCCTAATGAAGTCTCAGTTTTATCATCCTTTATTTGCTTTAACCATTGGCTTTGTAGTCAGCAGGGAATAAAAGAAAGAAGCAGCTGGCCAGAGGGCTAAGAGGAGGAGGTCTGTTCTTTGTGCCTGTGTATATTCGTTTTCTAGTCACAGCTCAAGTTGTTTTGCTTTCCACTGCTCAGGGGAAGAGGGAAATGGAAATGTACTCTCTGTTGTTTAAGCCTCCTGGACAGTAAAACAAAGGCAGCTGTACTGCCTTTTTCCTAGATAATGTCACATAACCCCTTTGAGAGCTCTTCAAAAATGATCTATACATTTCAAAGACTTTTAAAATTAGAAAGGGTGCTGGACAAGGCCCTCAAAAAACATTGATTAGGTGCCTACTGTATGCCCTGCTTTAAGAGAAGTCCTAGGTTAGAAATGTGGATCATAATAATTCAGGCTCTCCATCCAGTGTCAGCAGCTATGAGTGAGATGGGTGAAGTGCTTATGCAGAGAAGTGAGCAAGCAGCTGCCGGATTCCTAAGGGCCCAAAGCTCATTGCCTGGGAGTCAGGAAACTCAGTGAGCAACTTACCCAGAGCTTCTCAAGCCTGAGTGAGCCTGAGAATCATGTGATGTGGCTGCTAAAAAAAATTTTCTGTATACTGCCCCAAACAGACCAAATTAGAACCTCTGGAGGAAAGACCCAGGAAGCTGTATTTTATAGAAACTATTCATATGTGTGATGGACTGAAATGTGTCCCCCTGTGTTAAAATTCATATGTTGAAGCCCTAAACCCAATGTGATGATGCATGCGTGCGTGTATGCTAAGCCACTTCATTCGAGTCCAACTCTTTGTGACGCTATGGACTGTAGCCCACCAGGCTCCTCTGTCCGTGGGTATTCTCCAGGCAAAAATACTGGAATGGGTTGCCGTGCCCTCCTCCAAGGGGTCTTCCTGACCAAGGAATCACACCCGCATCTCTTATGTCTTCCTGCACTGGCAGGCAGGTTCTTTATCCCTGGCACCACCTGGAAAGCCCATGATGACGCACTGAAGTGGGCTCTTTGAAGGTAATTGGGTTTAGGTGAGGTCATGAGGGTGGGACACACATGGTGGGATTTGTGCCCATTTAAAAAGAGACATAAGACATGCATACACACAGATAAACAACCATGTGAGGACAGAGAGAAGGTGGTAATCTGCCCGCCAAACAGAGAGGCCTCAGAAGAAATCAAACCTGCTGACATCTTGATCTCAGACTTCCTGCCCCCAGAACTGACATAGCAAGAAGTCACTGTCTGCCAGGCAGGGAGAAAGCTGCCACCAGGAACCAAATCAGCCAACACCTTGATCTTGGAATTTCAGCCTCCATAAGGGTGAGAAATTAATTTCTGTTATTTGTTACCCAGCCTATGGCATTTTTTTCATGGCAACCTGAGCAAACTAATACAATAATACAATGTGATTCTTAGAGTCATCTCAATTGAGAACCATTGACCCAGTTCAGCCCTCTCATTTGACAGGTGAGGAAACTTGTTTTTTTAATTTTAAAATGAATTTATCGAAGAATGGTTCTAGGAAGGAAACATTTGATTCATCATTTTTAAAATGTTCTGTTTCTTTGTGCTGTATAATAAAGGTAATGTAAGAGGGTTTGGAGTTAGAAACTTCTTTCTACTGAAATCCTCTGATATTATAGCACAGTGCAGAACAAATTTTTTAAAAAGTCTCTTCTACGCTTCTCTTTTAAAAGAGATGAGTAACAGACGATGATCTAAAAAGCTATTTTTCCTAGTCATTCTGTAATGACTAGGAGCCAGTATTTTTACCATCACAGGCTACAATTTTCACTTTATCCACTTTAATAAGTTCTGTCACCTCTCTGAATTCAACATCATACAATACAAAAGGCCTCATATTATTGCAGAATTTGTACATATTTAGGCAGGTTAAAGAATCTCATCTGGTGCCCCTACATCTAGTTAATAGCCTAAAAGTGAAAGCCACTCAGTTGTGTCCAGCTCTTTGCAATCCTATGGACCATAGCCTGCCAGGCTCCTTTGTCCATGGAATTCTCCAGGCAAGAATACTGGAGTGGGTTGCCATTCCCTTCTCTGAGGGGTCTTCCCAACCTAGGGATCAAGCCCAGGTCTCCCACATTACAGGCAGATTCTTTACTGACTGAGCCACCGGGGACGCCAGTTAATGGCCCAGTCATGATTAAGTCCAGGTTCTCTGGATTTTAGACCAGTGCCCATTCCACCAACTCAAAGATGACAGATAACATCATATGTATATATTGTGCGTGTGTGTGCATGCTTTACAACCCTATGGACTGTAGCCCTCCAGGCTTCTCTCTCTGTGGAATTCTCCAGGCAAGAATACTGGATGCCATGCCATCCTCCAGGGGATCTTCCTGACCCAGGGACTGAACCTGTGTCTCTTATGTCTCCTACATTGGCAGGTGAGTTCTTTACCACCAGCACCCCCAACTCTGGTCAGTTGTTTGTGGCTGCTAAGAAGGCTGTGCCAGGATGGGTTCTGAGTACAAGTCGAGCTCAACTGATGTGGGCACCATGACTGGCAGGGGAAGCATGTGAGGAGTAAGAAGCATCATGATACTGGTGGGAAACCCGGACTTAGAGCCCAGCTACCCTGGTTGTTACTGAAGCTCACTGAGAACAGCAGGGTTCAAAGGTGTGGTCCATGATCAGCAGCATCCGCATCACCTGAGAGCTTGTTAGAGATGTGCATTCCTGGGTCCTATCCAGACCAGCTAGATCAGGAGCTCTGGAAGTAGGCCCCCTGAACCTGTCCTGCTTTTGCACACTACAGCTTAAGAAGCACTGCATTAGAAAATAAAGACGATAATGTCAGTGTCTCCGGATGGTGACCGTGAGAAGAAGTCATAAACTACAAAGCAGTTCACAGGCGTAAACTAGCGTCCCTCTTCCTAGCTGGAGTCTTGTTCCATGGGCTTGCTCTGTATGTTGTATAGATCATAGTATTTAGCATAGCACCTCTCACATCTACTCCTCTGGTTGTGGGTGGAACAAATGGAAGCCCTCAGGGACCTCCTGAGAATGTCAGGAAGCTTCTTCCAGCTCTCATCCCTTACAACCAATGAAATAATGCCAGGGTTATGTATTTTCAATTGAGGACATCTACACTTGCCAGCTCCAAGCCCGCCTTCTAACCATGTGGCCAGCATTGTGCAACTACGACACTCCTTTATGACAAAACCTTCCATTTTCTGTTAAGTAATGTGTTTGGAAGCTTGAGTGAATCAGAGACAGTAAGCATTTGATTGCTTACATTATTTTGGTTCAAACATGGCTCACAGCCCAGGAGTAATTTATTTATTTTTATATGGTACATTTCTATTTCACTTGGGAATTTGCCACCCCCCATTCCCTCTGCCAGCTGCTCTCCCTTTTCCCACCCACCCTCTCTTGCCACCCTTCTTCCCAGGCCTGCCTCTCCGATCGGGTGGAAAGTCTGTGAAAGACGCCCCCATCAGCAGCCTCCATGCCACAGACTGTTCTCTGCCACTGTGGTTCGCTCGCACGTTCTGCCGCCCACCCACAGCCTCAGACCTGACAGGCAGAGACCACCTACTGCTGGCCCAACAAAGGCCCACATTTTCCACAAGCAAGTCAGCCTTCTCCGTCTGAGTGCACCACTAACCATGTGGGTGTGGGTCTGGGCTCATTTTTCCAGGAGCCACCAAACCCAGACACAAAGATTGTAGAAGGTTTTTGGTCAGAGTCACCCTGGGGAGGAAAGCCAGCAACCTGGACACGACAGAATCAATATGCTATGACAGGTCCCTTGAATTGAGCTGTCCCCTCCCTACCCCACCCCCATCTGCTAAAACAGCCTGTTCTGCATATGTGATGGAAATTGTGTCCTGGCAAAACACAAAAAGTAAATATTTAAAGGGAAAAAAGCACACACAAGGAAACAAAATGCCTTGCGTTTATGTTTCCATGGTCTGCCGCCAAGTACCTCCCAGCCTCTCCCGGCTCGTGTTCAGCATGCCATATGGTTTGAGACCAGTGGATTAAACCCTCCACGGTTGTGAAAAACATCAGTCCATTTGGTCTGGCCTTTCTCTCCCTGCATTTGTTGTTCATTTGCAAGTTTCTCACATCCCTCAGCTGACTGCTGTCAGTGTGTTTACAGGTTTTAGATTTCTGATGGAATCTAAACCACTGCACCACCCAGAGCCTGCTGCAGACCATCTCCAGGAGAAAGGGAGGCGGCCCTGGGGTGTTCAAATGGACTTTTGCAAACAGGGCCCTGGGACATGTGGGACCCAACAAAACACACATTTTAATGTATCAGTGACACTTCCCCTCTGAAACTCAGGCCAAATAAAGAGTGATATTGTGCTTTAGTCCCCACTTGACATCCTCCTGAGACATTGCTGAACCAGGCCTGGAAGGGTAAGTCCTTGCCAGGAGTAGAAAACTGGCTGGCACTGGAGGGGAAGGTGGCTGCACCAGGATCGGCTGGAACAAAGCCTTGTTCACTTTTCACTTAGACAAGGAACTAGACCTCTAACTCTTCACATGGAGGGTATAGCATTAAATAGTCATAAGAAATACTCTATACAAGGCCAGACACTTCCCTATTACAACTTTGGGAGTGAAAGCACAGCACTGACGTGATGATTGGGAAGGACAAGGAGATATAAGGGAATGTCTTTCCTATTAAAGAAGTTCAGATAAGTGGCTAGAGCATAATATGCAAGTCCAGATCAGACTTCCAAGCCTTGTGCCCACGTTTTCCTACCACCCATCATTTTTTGCCTTCATTTCTAGAGACAGAACCATATGGAGTAAATTCCAATCTTATTTCTCACTCAGTTCTATCCAATTCACATTGGGATTCTGTTTGATTCAGGCCCTGCAACACATTTAGTTGGTTGTGGGAGATTATTTAGCAAAATTCATAGGAGACTTTCAGCTGTGGATATACGGGTGGGCTAAGGGGCCAACAGATGTGTGCTCATCTTTGAAGACAGAGGAAGACATAATATAAACTCATTGCATTTATTTTTTTGCAGCTTCTAGCCTGGGTTCACAGAGAGGCTATCACTATCCTGATTTGGAAGAATATGAACTACACTTTTTCATTATAATAAATCATGCCTCAAAGTTGCATAATTATTGGAGCAAAAGACTTTAGGGACCTTAAGAAGTCATTTTGCCCACCCTTGACTCCATCCTCACCTCTGTTCCTTTGAGCACTAACTTTCAGCTTGGAGTTTTATAGGACCCTTTTTTGATAAAATGCCCTAGAGTTGCTCAGATAATGAGTGCTGTTTGTGAGACCAGAAGTGACTGGACATTAACACTTGGATATACCCTGGTAGAAAGGCACAAACTCTTAGCAGGTAACTTCATGAGCCAATACCACCAACGTTGCTACAAAAGGGTAGAACCACATGGCACAAGACAAAGTAAATCCCAGAATAGGCATAAGAGGCAAGTAAAGGAAAGCACTTAAAAGAAGTGTCCCTGGAAAGGCCCCACTTCAGTCAAAGCCAGAAAGCACCCATCCTCCTGAGGTCACAAAGAGACTAGCAATCTTAACTATAAGAGATATAGAAATGGAGTACAACATTCTTCTGAAAAACATTAATATCTTTTGAAGACTATAAATGTTGCTCAGCACACAGCCCTGACCATAATTCATAGTTTTTGATATAAAGTATCTTTCTTTTCTTTAATTTCCAGATAATTTGTCATTTTAAATTTACCCTTTTTTTTCATTTTAATAGGTACCACCAAATTGTTTTCCCAATATGTGTGCCAGTCCAGGCCCCACTGGCATTATAAGACGAGAGAGAAGTTTCCCACATGTTCACTGGCATTGAATATTGCCACTAATTTTTGCCAACCTAATCGGCAAACTATTGGATCTCTTTATTGTTATATAACATTCTGCCTGCTAGTAACGTTGGGCATATTTTCAATTGTTTGATACTTACTCATTGAACTGCTCACTGTCTTATTTTTTTCTGCTTAATAATTTATGAAGCTATCAATATTAGGGAGATTAATATTCTATCATCTGTGTTCCAAATATTTTCTCTAGTCCCATCATCTTTCTGTCAATATTTTTGTATTATCTTTGGCCACAAAAAAAATATTGAATTTTCATGGAGTTAGACTTGTCAGATTTTTCCCTTAAGACTTTTTAGTTTCCTGCCTTGCTTAAAAAGGTGACCCCTCTGAAAGGCTGAAAAACATCATCCTAAATTCCTGATTAGAATTGCATTAAATGAGGCATTAATTTAGGAAGTTTTATGTTTATGATATTTTCTTCCTCCATAGCAGGGGTCAGCAAATCACAGCCTGTGGGCTGGCTCCAACGCATTGCCAGCTTTCCTAAATAATGTTTTATTGGAACCCAGCCACATTCATTCATTTACATATTGCCTGTGTCTGCTTTTGCACTGCAATGTTAGAGTTCTGTAGTTGTAACAAAGACTCTGGAGCCTTCATAGACTAAAATATGTTATCTGATTGTTTATTTTAATGCTGAAACAAAAGAGTTGCAATAGGCGGTAAGATATAATTCTTGCCATTCTGAATTTCTTGATTACTTGTAGATTTTCTTTAAAATCATCTGCTGACTTATTAGAATTATTTTTCTGGATTGTAAAGTTAATACAGATTCATTCTAGAAATTAAAATTAAAATCTCCCCTGACTTTCTGACCTAGAGAAACTGCTATCACTCTGTTGGTCTATATATAGTGTGGTTTTGTCTGTACATACTACCTGTCACATGACAACAATTCCTTGACATTTGGCTTGTAGAGATGTCACACTTCTTTTTCTAAAGCAAATTCTCATTCTGGCTGAGCCTGGTGAGACGGCCAAGTTCAGTCCCTTGGGGCCTCTGTCTTAGGCCTTATAATGGGATCACCTAAGGACTCTAGGCTATTGTGCTTTTAGAGAGAAGGGCAGACATGGTCCTTGCTTCAGGGTGGTCATAAGAACCGTCAACTAAAAACACTGTTGCCACTGGACAGCATTTCTTCACCATGGGTAGGCACCACTGCCCCAGATAGTTCCAGGAAGGTCCTCCTCACTGACTACTACCTGAGCCCTGAAGACCCTGGCTGCTGTTCCAAAGCCAAGGCTTAGTGACCAACCCTCACAGGCACCTAGGCAGCCATGAAGACTTTACTACTGAAAACTGTTTTCAGTAGATGAAGACAAAGGACTTTGGATTTACTCAAGTGATTAGGTACAAAGTTCCTTCCAGGAAACATAATGTTAAAAAGCTTTTTCTCCTGAATTATATTCTGCTATGTGCATGAAGCATAATGGTGTTATTAAACATGCTACTTTTGTACTTTTTACAACAGTTGACAGCACAGTGGATTAGTGATGAAGTCAAGTGCATTTCATCCTTATTTTGGTGCCAAGAGGTTCTGGTTCTTCCCAGAATAGTGAATCAGACTGAAGAAATATTTATGAAATAAAAAGTCCATCAAGAAAAGTGTTGGGCAATTGTCTCTGACAATGGAACAAACACAGCAAAGGCTATGAGTGATTTAAGGATCACAAGCACCCCACATAGTTCACACTCTTCAGCTGCATGTTGAAAAAGCTATTATGGCACAGAATTGCTGCCTGTAGTCACCAGGGATGGGCCGCCTGTCATCATTCTTTTTCATCCAAAGATAAACTACATGATATAGAAGAGATTTTGGAACTGCCTTATCACATCAATTTACAAAACGTTCCAACAAACGAGAACAGCAGCTATTGTGTGTTCAAAGGCTACTTGTACCAAAAAACCTTGAAATTGTATCTTGCAGCATGCCAGTTCAGCATGGGTACTAACAGCCAAACGTTGCTTCCAGAGAAAGTAGTTTATTTGTGAAACATGCTGAAGAAGTAAATCACCTAACAGAGTTTAAGAAGGCAAGTATTTCATTCTTGAACTTGCTTTAAGGTCCTTCTATGTTCCTACTGCTGAAAAAGTGCTGGACTTAGCAAGGGACACTGAGGAGCAGGTGGAAATTCCCGGATGATGGTGTTATCTTGAAAGCCAATTACAAGTTTTCCCCGCTATCCAAAAGTAGAGCATTCCTATGAAATCTTTTATAGCATGAAGCTAAGAAGTAATTACCTCAGGACATATCTTGCTAATGCAGACATAGAATAATTAGAGATAAAGCACAGATATTCACAACACAGCTCAAAGCTATAGCAACTTGAGGCTGAGATACAGAGTGCAGTTCCCTGGGGAGCAGCGTGGAGTACCCACCGACTATAACAACTCACTGCAAAACAAACACTGACACCGTTTTGCAGTTTTACTTTTTTCCATAAAATTGAAAATCCTCTTCAAATTTCTCTCTGTTGGCTAAAGGAAGTACTAACATAGGTCTTCCGTAAAAGCAAAGTGGTGAAAAGCGAACTTTGGAAGAGCAGGGGATACTTACACATTGTTCCATTTTTAGATTGAACATTTAAGGATAAAATTTTCCTGAAGTCCAAGCAGAAACAAAGATGACCAAGTGAAAGCAGCAGTCAAAGTTCTGCTTCTGAAATACTCAGAAACCCTCTTTAAGGTTTCCTGCATACAGCTTTGGTTTGAGTGTTGCTTCAGCTCCCTAAACCAAGTCTTGAAGCCCAGGAGATGAAGAGGGGGGAAGACTTGACTTTAGTTGGTTATTAATATTTAGAGCAAGTTTTCTTAACATCTGCACTATTGATATTATAAATCAATAATTCTTTGCTGTGAGCTGCTGGCTGTCCTGTGCACTATAGGATGTTTAGCAGCATCCTTGGCCTCTATTCCCTAGATGTTAGTAACATGTCTCCCTTGATTATTACAACCAAGATTGTCTCTAGACATTTCCTAATGTCTCCTAAGGGGTAAAACCTAAAGTCACCCTGAAAACCACTGGTTTATAGGAAAGAAATCTTAATAACAGTACAGATGTTTCTTTCTTTCTATTATTATTATTATTTTCACTTTACAATATTGTATTGGTTTTGCCATACATCAACATGAATCCACCATGGGTGTACACGTGTTCCCCATCCTGAACCCCCCTCCCACCTCCCTCCCCGTACCATCCCTCTGGGTCATCCCAGTGCACCAGCCCCAAGCATCCTGTATCCTGCATCGAACCTAGACTGGCGATTCGTTTCTTAAATGATATTATACATGTTTCAATGCCATTCTCCCAAATCATCCCACCCTCTCCCTCTCCCGCAGAGTCCAGTACAGATGTTTCTAAAGGTACATGAAAACCCTTCAGAAAGATGCTGCTGTTAACTCTCCTCAGGCCCTAGTGACTTCTTCAGAACACAGCACTGACAAAGCTGCCAAATCCACCACACTCCCCACTGACTTCAGTTGGAAACAGGCTTCTGTTTTGCTTACACCTGTGAGCAT
Source organism: Capra hircus (assembly GCF_001704415.2). Taxonomy (NCBI): domain Eukaryota; kingdom Metazoa; phylum Chordata; class Mammalia; order Artiodactyla; family Bovidae; genus Capra; species Capra hircus. The sequence goes on from NC_030815.1 coordinate 82,650,717, forward strand.
TGCACCAAGGGGCCCTCTGCCGGTTGACGGTGCTGAGACATCATTGTTACTGTACTGTACTATCCAACTTTAAAAATCTAACTCCTGGACTTCCCTGGTGGTATGGTGGTTAGGAATCTGCCTGCCAATGCAGAGGACACAGGTTCGATCCCTGGTCCAGGAAAAGTCCACATGTCATGGGGCAGCTAAGCAGGTGTGCCACAACCCCTGAGCTCATGTGCTGCAATTACTGAAGCTCACACACCTAGAGCCTGTGCTCCACAAGAGAAGCCACACAGTGAGAAGCCCGTGCACCACAACAAAGAGCAGCCCCCGCTCTCTGTAACTAGAGAAAACCCAGCACAGCCAAACATAATTAACTAATTTTAAATATTAAAAGAAAATTTTTTAACTGCTAAAAAATTTAACTACTCAAGTTCTTAAGTGAATATCGAAATGTTATTTTCATTTTTAAATAAAATTTCAGATGTATCTATGTAACCTGGAAGTTCTAAAATGGCAATATGTGGCCTTGACAGAATATCCATTTACAAACGTTTGCTTTCAACATTAGGTCAAAATTCACATTCAGGCCACATGTCTGAGAAGAAGCTGCCTGAAGCAGGACCGGGGCTGGAACAGCAGTGGGCACTGTGGTGGGGTGTTCAACAAATGATTCGCTTGGCCAGTTACATGGGTGAGCATTGAAGTCATTTGCAGTATTTTGGTCTTTACATTACTTTGTGATGAACTTTCCTATTTAGAAAACAATGAGGTCTTATTTAATCATCCCCTCAGAAACATTCCTGTAAGTGAAATTATGGCATCAAAAGGCCGGGACACTTTTATGCTTTTTTATACCTATTATTGTGTCCTCCAGAGAAATCCCATTTGCGCTATCAGCAGTGAGGGTCTTGGCAGACCCTAAATGTTATCATTTTTTCAAAGAACTTTATTATTATGACAGGGGAACATCATAACTTCTTTTAATTATTTCACAATTCTCTGGTTTAAGAAAAAACAACAAAAATTACACAGTGTCAAAATGACCATTGATTACTGTTCCTTTAATTAAGCCCCTGATGACACAGTTGAATTACAGAAAGGGCACATGAGATATGAAATGTACACAGCTTCAAACTCTAGAGTGACACTTGGCATGGTGAGACGCTTACATTGAGGGGGATGTGGGAACTGAGCTCTGTTAGGGAATAGCAGATGCTTATCCCCCAAATACAAGTTCATTGAGTGAAAGAGCAAATAAACTCAAGAGATTTTCAAGCTGCCTTGTTTGAACAAGATTTTTACACAAACTGGAACTGCTCATGTTATTTTAACTTCTTCCACACTCTTTCTTAGCCAAGTATGAGCAGTCAAATTTGCAAAGTTCTAACTCACATGTGATATGACTGATTTGTAATACTTACTGAGTTGCTGCCATGTCTCATAGATGTCAATTAATCCCATTCAGTCTTTGAAACAGTCTTGCCAGGTAGATAACATCTCTATGATGTGAATAAGGGACTTGAAGTTTTAAAACTTGAGGTTCAAAGCTATTGAGTGGCAGAGCTGGAATTCACATCCAGTTCTGCCTGATTCCAAAATTGGTACTCTTTTATTTCCCGTACCATATAGTGTACGAATATCAGTCTCAAATATTCATGCTTCCTCATGAATCCTCCCTCCCCTTAAGAATGAAAAACACATGATTCTCTCCAACTTGAGTTCAGAGAGAACTATTGAACTTATTTAATTATTTTGATGACTATTATAGAACACCATCATGTACAGATATGAGAATTGGACCATAAAGAAAGCTGAACGCTAAAGAATTCAGGCTTTTGAACTGTGGTGCTGGAGAAGACTTTTGAAAGTCCCTTAGAAAGCAAAGACATCAAACCAGGCAAGCCTAAAGGAAATTAACCCTGAATATTCATTTGGAAGGATTGATGCTGAAGCTCCAAGGCAGAGGATGAGACGGTTAAATAGCATCATCAACTCAACGGACATGAATTTGAGCAAACTCCAGAAGATAGAGGCTTCTCTAGTGGCTTAGATGGTAAAGAATCTGCCCACAGTGTGGGAGACAATGGTTCTATCCCTGAGTCAGGAAGATCCCTGGAGAAGGAAATGGCAACCCACTCCAATATACTTGCCTGGAGAATTCTATGGACAGAGGACCCTGGTAGACTACAGTTCGTGAGGTCACAAAGAGTCAGACAGGACTGAGCAACTAACACTTTCACTTTCCTGGAGATAGTGAAGGACAGGGCAGCTTGGTGTGCTATAGTTCATGAGGTCACAAAGAGTCGGACACAATTTAGTGATTGAACAACAATGGAACACCTGTGTCTCTTTTTGTCCCTGTTTTATAATGGGGGGAAAATAGGTAGGAATAAAAGGGGAATCGGAGAAGGCAATTGCACCCCACTCCAGTACTCTTGCCTGGAAAATCCCATGGATGGAAGAGCCTGGTGGGTTGCAGTCCATGGGATCGCTAAGAGTCGGACACAACTGAGCAACTTCACTTTTGCTTTTCACTTTCATGCACTGGAGAAGGAAATGGCAACCCACTCCAGTGTTCTTGCCTAGAGAATCCCAGGGACGGGGGAGCCTGGTGGGCTGGCACCTATGGGGTCGCACAGAGTCGGACACGACTGAAGCGACTTAGCAGCAGCAGCAGCAGCAGCAGCAGTGCAAAGAAGCACAGCATATTACAACAGCAAGCACGCAGTCCCTTGCTCTCTTAAAAAACCTCTTGTTTTCAGTTTGTGTCACAGCAACATGACATGGGCAGAGCCTGGCCTACACTGTCATTTCACGTTCCCCCTTGGAAAACATTTGAAAAAGCGTAATCATTTGTTCCTTCCCCAATAGGACTCTTTCTGGCTAAAGGGCAGACTTAGCCTCCTGGGTGGTGTTGCTCTGATGCCGTCCTTCTGTGGTTATTTCTGCTTAGCCCTCACGGGCCCTTGCAACTAAAGTCGACATTACTGAATGACCCTAAAATTCAAGTCTCCAGTGAGTACTAAGAAAAGACAGGCGTTTGAATTTCTGTAGTTAGGTTTTATAGACGGAAAGGACACTGAGCATCCCATGACATGCATTCTAATTCCAGAAAAGTCACTTTTACTCATGGGAACCTGAGGGATTTCTGTGATATTCCAGGCAGTTTACTCTTGTGAAAATCACACAGCATGTACACGTCTTGGCCCGCGGAAATGATGAAGTCTCATGTAAGGCATTTTAGTGCTACTCATAATAGCACTTTTCACCATTTATTAATAACAGATTCTATATTTGACTCACTTTTGTTTCTTTTCTAGCCTCACATTTTCTAAGTTTTCCCCTCCCCCCACTTAGAATGTAAGACCCATGAAGGCTGGGATTGGGGCACTTAATTAATTATTATATCCCCAGAGCTCAGAAAAAGGCCAGGCACAAAGTGCATATTTGACAAATATTTGTTGAATGAATTTATGATAATCCCTCTTGGGAATGAACAGTGTAGCCTGTAAATTTTTATTTCCTGGAAAGCTTTAAGAGAAGGGCAGGCAGGGACTTATCCAAATGAGTTTAGCGATAATACTACTTGGAAGACAAGACTAGGACCAAGGAACTCAGTGGCTTAGGATCCTGATTCTATGGTTTTATGGCTCTTTGCCTAGTGCTGGTTTCACTGAGCCTGCCCACTCACCATGTTCAAGTCACGGGTCAAAGTTTTCCATTAAAATGTGTAAAACTCTGGCTCAGTGAATCTTAAAAACTTGTCATAGACTGATCCCCTCCTCAATTATCCCTGGGGAAAAACTGCTCTTATTGATCATACATTTAGCTACTGGCCACTCTGATACTCATGAGGCACTGATGCTGCCCAGGACTTTCCTAAACAGCCTTCAACTTGACAGACTGGCTAAGGTCTTTCCAGGATCCTAGTGACTAGCTGCCAATGGAATCCAGGGCTGCAATATTTAGTTAGCATTCAGCTTGTACATTCTGTCCCCTCCTTCTTCCCTCCAGGAAAACATATGGTGAGAGCTGCTTTTTTTGGAGCAAACTCTTAAGGGAAAACAAGCTTTTCATCTTAAAAAAAGGTTCCAGGAAACCCTCCTTACTGATTTCTAAGGAAATCACTCTAGAGCTTAATTTTGCATTTCCCATCAGAGTAATCACTTCTGTTACTGGAGAAAGTGCTAACTGACAAGGATTTTGAGACAGCAGTGGGTGGGCTTTAGTGCCTACCTGCAGGTGTGTGCACACATACTTGTGTATACAAACCGATGTATATGGTATACTTAGTGATCACTGCTCAAGAATAGTCTGTTTCCTTTTCCAAAAATGTTAAAATCATGACATTGCTGACAGCTCAGCTGGGCAATATCTGATGAAATTCTTGGCCCTGGAAATGCCAGGTGTTGATGCCTCCAGCCTCCATCAGCACCTCTGAATATGAAAGGGTCTCAGTGTGTATGTGTCAGTGTGGAGGGGCAGGGAGTGCACAAGCAGGAACAGAGGGGAAGACAAGTGTGGGTTCTATGGGTCTTTACTTCCTTTGCTTCTCCTAACAAAGGCAGGAGTCAAATGCCAAGGCCAGAGCTGGGGGCAGCCAAGCCTAGCATCAGTCCTGAAGACAGGAATGCATTTGTAATTAGTGCAAATGTTAATTATGTTGAAACAGAATCGGGCCAAATTTGCCCTGGGTATGTGGATCATGTCCCATAGGAAAGCCCTGTTTCTCTTTTTATTTGCAGTATTTAGTTTTGTTTTTCTTAAAAAGTAGATGGAGGTATAAACAACACAGTTTTCTTTTTCTTTCCCCAGATGCCTGCAATATCAGCTCTTTTAATACAAGAGCTGATACAATACAATACAAGTGAAAGAAAGTATTCTTTCACTTTCTGAGAGCTAAGACATCTCTGCCTGGGCCCAGGTGTGCCAGCTCTGAGAGGTTGCCAGGTGTCACCTCTCAGTCATTACCTGAAGGGGAGCTCAGTCCTGGTTCTCCCTGGAGCACCGAGCTGTTCAGAAGGACAGCTCTTCAGGAAGGGAGAAGCACGTATTGTTGAGCACGTGACTCTGTAAGGCCGTGTGGAAGAAGCGGTATCAGGCGCCGCAAACTGCAGGAAATGGAGAGAAAGGTCCACGTGGAGAATTTAGCAACAAGTCTTAGGAGCAAAGAAGCAGCACTGAGCATTTGACAGCTCCAGTTTTTATCAGAAGGTATTACATACTTTGGCTTTTATCATAGTTCTCCCTGAGATAAAAACCTTGATGCCTTTCCAAATAAAAAAAAAACAGAGCCAGAAGTCAGAGAAGGGAAAGCGTGTATGTGTGTGTGTTCTCAGCGCAGCTTTTGAGAAAACCCAGGAATATCTTCAGGCCTCCACTTACAGTTTTCTGCCGCAGGTGACACGCAGATCTCATCTGCTTCTTTATTTCCCTGTCCAGTGTTTTCTAGGTAGCTGGCTAACAGGAAACTTCAGTAAATCAAATTCAAAGTCTCAAACCTGTGGGGTACCTCTGGGAGAATGAGAAAAAGTGCACCCTATGAGCAGACCCAGACCCTCACCAGAGCACACGGCTTTGCAAACAGAGCAGGCCAAAGTCTAGCCCTGCTCCTTTGGGGGCCGTTTGTATCATGCTTCGGTTGTAGGCGTAGGCAGAGCAACACTCACCAACTTGAAATTGGGGCTAAGAGAGGGAGAAGGTATGACTTTTCTTTCAGCTTGGGATGCTACCAGCTAGGGATGGCCCCTTCAAAGAATTCCAAAGCGTGGAAAACTGTTCTTCAGTTACCACCACAGCTGTGGTCTTCAGTTTCCTAGCTCAGTGGTCAGACTCCACCTGGCTTTCTCTTTGCCTTCTACCCATCGCTTGGAAACAGTCTTACAGTGGAGCTCTGGTATCCAAAAGATGCTCCGTAAATATTTGGAGTTGGCTGAATGGCCTGGCTACCGAGCACCCTCCGAGGATATAAGCATTTCCTTTGGCAAGCTTTCTTCCCACTGCTGGCTTCATTGACCCCTTTGTTTCAGAGGATTGCATGCAGAGGACGGCTCTCTGAGACGCATCCCAGGTTTCATGAAAATCCACAAATAACAACAGATGAGGTCTTAACATAATCAGCATAATTCATATCATTCACACTCCCAAAGAACAGAAAAAGAATTCTACTAAAATAACAGACCAAGAGAAATTTGAGTTTGTTTCACCCTGGCAAGACTTAAGATCAGGTTAGAAGAGAAATAAATGTCTCTAAGGCAAGAAGTGCTAGTGACCTCTCACTGGTCCTGGAGGTAATTCAATCACGCTCCACAAGAACCCTTCCTCCACCACAACTCTTAGCAGTTGCCTCAAGAGCCTTCAGCACAACTATAGTAGGTATTTTTTGTGGTTTCCCCTGAAAAACATTAAGCTCAGATATGATGGGACAAACGGCAAAGACGTTTACTGGCTACAGAGAATCTTTTCCTTTTCTGCCTAGAGCAACTCCTCTAAATATTAAGTTGTTGATAGAAATCACTGCAACAAATGTAGTTTTTAAAACAAGACCAACTCTGCAAACACAGGCTCAGACCTTGGTACTATGCCATATTAACCCCTGAGCCCACTGCTTATTATAGCTTTAAATTTTAAGCCATACTGAAATCTGGCTAATCACCTCAAGGTTACACAAAATTATGAACATTGTTATGAATAAAGAAGCAACAAATCTCCTCTTCTCTTGGAAACCAAGCCTTATTTTCACAGCATGTTTAAGGATTTAAGCATCAAACAGATTGATTTACTTTTTAAGATAAAAGTGGTTATTCCAATAACCATCTCTTGATACACTGTCTAGTCTCCCCCCAAATTTGCCTTCCCTCTGATGCATTGGTGCGTGAGGTTGTTCTCTACAATAAGTCACCTGAGAAATAAAAGTTTCCTATATATCTTTTGAGGTAGAATTCTCCCAGAGAAACACAGTTAGGCTGGGGACTCTATGAAGACTGCTGCCAAGGTGATAGACAAGCACCTCTGGATGTGACAGACTTCCTCACGGGGCACTGGGGAAAGGCAAGGGCCACAGAGCCTGGGCATGCTTCCAAGAAGAGAGAGGAACTTGCTGAGACATCCAGGATGGAGGGAAAACAAGATGACACAGGAAGAAGATGCAAGCAGGCCCATTTCTCCAGTAGGAATATCTACCCTCAAGGACTTGTGAACAATAGTGAGAAAGAAGGTAGGCAAGGAAGGAAGGGAGGGAGACAAACAGGAAACAGGAGATGAGTAATTCCACTTTCTCTGTCTCATGTTATCTTTATACAACCTGCATTCCAAAAGGTAATGTCTCTCTTTTTCCATCTTCCTGTTCCTAATGGAGTTTTTATATACACTTTTTTGGTGGTTCTTGAGCTAAACCTTACATGATTGGATCTAAGGACCCACCTACACAGAGTTGGGCAGATCCATTTCAAGATAAGAATTAGAAGAAATCAAGAAACACAGCTAACTAGGAAGTCAAAGAAGAAGAGAAAATGAAAAAAAAAACAAAATTTAGCCTTCATTGCACATAAATGGTGGCCAGAAATGCCGCGCTGAATATAGATTTCTTGGGAATTTGTAATATTCTCATTGTTTATTATTTTTGTTAATATCTGTCTATTCCCTATAGGTACTGCTAAGTCACTTCAGTCGTGTCTAACTCTGTGTGACCCCATAGACGGCAGCCCACCAGGCTTCCCCGTCCCTGGGATTCTCCAGGCAAGAACACTGGAGTGGGTTGCCATTTCCTTCTCCAATGCATGAAAGTGAAAAGTGAAAAGTGAAAGTGAAGTCGCTCTCATGTCTGACTCTTAGCGACCCCAGGGACTGCAGCCTACCAGGCTCCTCCATCCATGGGATTTTCCAAGCAAGAGTACTGGAGTGGGGTGCCATTGCCTTCTCTGCCCTATAGGTACAAGCAGTTAACAAATCTCGAAACAAACCAAAATTGGCAAAAGGGTTATGAGATTTATTCTGGAGGTCAAAAAAGGTATATCTTATCTCACTGCTCTTTTGTACAATCAGGAGAGAGAATCCTGAGAGGAAAGCAGATGAAAACAGATTAGAAAGAAAGGTAACCCCTTAAGTTCTCTGGACAAAAATAAACAGAGGAAATCTAAATTCGGCTTGGGGAGAACTGTTTCTAAGGAATTAACCTCCACGATAGTCACTTTCTTCCTGATGTCAAGTCATAGAACTTCCCAATAGATTTTTTTGAGTGCTAAGCATATGATCACTCAACTAGAGCCAGACATCCTTGAATGTGAAGTCAAGTGGGCCTTAGAAAGCATCACTATGAACAAAGCTAGTAGAGGTGATGGAATTCCAGGTGAGCTATTTCAAATCCTAAACGATGATGCTGTGAAAGTGCTGCACTCAATATGTCAGCAAATTTGGAAAACTCAGCAGTGGCCACAGGACTGGAAAAGGTCAGTTTTCATTCCAATCTCAAAGAAAGGCAATGCCAAAGAATGCTCAGACTACCACACAATTGCACTCATCTCACATACTAGTAAAGTAATGCCTAAAATTCTCCAAACCAGGCTTCAGCAATACGTGAACCCTGAACTTCCAGACATTCAACCTGGTTTTAGAAAAGGCAGAGGAACCAGAGAGCAAATGGCCAACATCCACTGGATCACTGAAAAAGCAACAGAGTTCCAGAAAAATATCTATTTCTGCTTTATTGACTATGCCAAAGCCTTTGACTGTGTGGATCACAATAAACTGTGGAAAATTCTGAAGGAGATGGGAATACCGGACTACCTGACTTGCCTCTTGAGAAATCTGTATGCAGGTCAGGAAGCAACAGTTAGAACTGGACATGGAACAACAGACTGGTTCCAAATACGAAAAGGAATACGTCAAGGCTGTATATCGTCATCCTGCTTATTTAACTTATATGCAGAGTACATCATGAGAAAAGTTGGGCTGGAGGAAGCACAAGCTGGAATCAAGATTGCTGGGAGAAATATCAATAACCTCAGATATGCAGATGACACCACCCTTATGGCAGAAAGTGAAGAAGAACTAAAGAGCCTCTTGATGAAAGTGAAAAATGAAAGTGAAGTCACTCAGTCATGTCCGACTCTTTGTGACGCCATGGACTGTAGCCTACCAGGCTCCTCCGTCCGTGGGATTCTCCAGACAAGAGTACTGGAGTGGGTTGCTGTTTTCTTCTCCAAGACATCTTCCCAACCCAGGGATCGAACCCGGGTCTCCCACATTGCAGGCAGATGCTTTACCATCTGAGCCACCAGGGAAGCAAAAGAGGAGGGTGAAAAAGTTGGCTTAAAGCTCAACATACGGAAAACTAAGCTCATGGCATCCAGTCCCATCACTTCATGGCAAATAGATGGGGAAACAGTACAAACAGTGGCTGAGTTTATTTTGGGGGGCTCCAAAATCACAGATGGTGATTACAGCCATGAAATTAAAAGATGCTTATTCCTTGAAAGGAAAGTTATGACGAACCTAGACAGCATATTAAAAAGCAGAGACATTACTTTGCCAACAAAGGTCTATCTAGTCAAGGCTATGGTTTTTCCAATGGTCATGTATGGATGTGAGAGTTGGACTATAAAAAAAGCTGAGCACTGGAGAATTGATGCTTTTGAACTGTGGTGTTGGAGAAGACTCTTGAGAATCCCTTGGACTGCAAGGAGATCCAACCAGTCCATCCTAAAGGAGATCAGTCCTGGGTATTCATTGTAAGGACCGATGTTGAAGCTGAAACTCCAATACTTTGGCCAGCTGATGCGAAGAGCTGACTCATTTGAAAAGACAAAGATTGAGGGAAGGAGGAGAAGGGGATGACAGAGGATGAGATGGTTGGATGGCATCACCAACTCAATGGACATGAGTTTGGGTAAACTCTGGGAGTTGGTGATGGACAAGGAGGCCTGGCATGCTGTGGTTCATGGGGTGGCAAAGAGTCAGACACGACTAAGCAACTGAACCGAAGCATATGTTGGATTATGCAGAGCTGAGCTATAGTAGTTTTCCATCATACTTCAGGTTCTCAGGATAGCTTGTTAGTTATCACTGAAATAACGTCAATAACACCCAAGTTCACCGGAAGTGGAATTAATTTAATTTCCAGTGAAAATTTTCAGTGAACATTACAAATTTCTAACTGCCACTCTCAACCAGTTGTCTGTCTTTTGTTCTACATCTGTTAACATTAGCTATTAAGCTCCTGCAAGTGTCATCCTTATATGATAATTATAAATGTAAGGATGATAATAACAGTAATAACAATACCATTAACATTTATTGAACATTTAATATGTGCAAGGCAGTACTTTGTGTGCTCTGCATATAGTAACTTATGCCTCACCATATCCCCTTAAAGGAAAAAAACCACTCTCATTTTACAGATGAGAAAACTGAGGCTTAAAATAACTCAGCTAGTTAGCCAGGAAGCCAGATGTGCTTGTACAGCTCCTAACCTCAGAAACCAAGAACATCTAAACACTAAGCATCCTCCATCAAATACAGATTCTCCCAGACCACCCACACTCCTGTGGCTTTTGAAACATTTAACCCCATGCACTCCTTTCTTCAAGTAAAACCTTGCACAGAAACCCCAAATCTACATTAAACAGATGAAATTGAGGTTTGCTGATTAAATCGGATGGAGAAACAAAGACCGTTGCCTGTCCCATCTCCACTCAGCCCTTCCTGCTGCCTCAGAAGGTTCTGCAGAGCCTTGGAGCTTCTGTGAAACACAGAAAACCCTTAACAGTCTTTAGCTGATCTCCTTCCACCTGTAAAATTGCCAACTCAAGAGCTACTTTGCAATCTGCTTTCAAAATTTCAAGGTTTCTTGTTGCGTCTAGGATAAGTTTTGAAATTCTGCATCCCCATGTACCCAGACACTCCCTCTGTACCCCTATTCCATCCAGCTGGCCGGACCGGCTTGTCTCCCCTAAAAGGCATCATTCTTTGAACCATTTGAAATGACCTCTGCTTTCTCCTCCACTCTTGCAAATTCTAGCATCAGAAACTGAGTCAAGTGTGAATTCTCCATAAAATCTCTGACTGCTCTCGTCCTGCCCACCTTGTCACCATGCTTAGCGCTCACTCAGGCCCTGCCCCTTCCTGTAGTAACGAGTAGATAGGTTCCACTGCCAGAAAGAGACTAGAACAGTGACTCAAGATACAAGTTTATTTCTCCTGCAAGAATTATCTGAGGCGCGCACAGTGGGCCAACACAACACCCCACAGTGTGGGACCCAGGCTCCTTCCATGTTGTCACCCTGCCTGGCTCTCTCTATGATGGCTTACCACTGTATCTCCATCAGAATGAGGAAAAGGGAAGGAAGGACATATTCTTTCCTTTTAAAGACTTCTCCCTCTACTTAGAGCATATCCCATGTGCAAGATGAGAATGGGTATTTAAAGAACAGCTAGCAATCTCTTCCACATTTAACTATTTCAAGGAGAAATTAGGGAGGAGCATTTTGTCTCAGCTCTCATACACTCCTGGAATAAAGGGACTTTGTTTCACACATTGCATCCCCAACAATACCTATCTAACCTGGGCATCTTAAAAGTACCCAGTATTAAAAGTAAATTATTAAAGAATTAATATATAGATATAGGTATTGGTGCATGAGAAAACAGATGTGCAGACTTTTTTGGAAACCACTTTGGAAACCAAAGATAATGTTGGCTTTCTTTACATCAGTGATAAGTTAAGTTTCTGATTACTGGGTCCTAAATCTAAAGAGGTTTTAACTTTTAGAAAAGTTGCCCAAAAAGATTATTTAAATGGGTGATACTCTTTCCAATTATCTTCTTCACACACATACACACACACACACACACACACACACACACACATCCAGCTTATTAAAATACAAATTCTATTGAATCGCCAGTCTATGTCTGATGCAGGATACAGCATGCTTGGGGCTGGTGCATGGGGATGACCCACAGAGATGTTATGGGGAGGGAGGTGGGAGGGGGGTTCATGTTTGGGAACTCATGTAAGAATTAAAGATTTTAAAATTAAAAAAATAAAAAACTAAAAAATAAATAAATAAATAAAAATTTAAAAAATAATAAAAAAAAATACAAATTCTAGGAAACTGCTTCACTGATACTCATATTTTTTCCCCAAGATAGTTAATACAAAATCAATGAAAGGTTTGGAAAGCTAGACTTTAAAACATAAAAGTATAAAGATAAAATTACCTTTTCAGATACAAATCTATTGTGATAACATCTTAGATAATTCACTGAGCTCTTTACCAAGCAATAAAAACTTTGGCAATACTTTGAGCCAGGTGATGTTACTATATTTGGGAGTATGAGTTTTAGTGTACCTCCTTTTTCAAAGACAATTTATTTTTAAGTATGTATTGAGGAAACGACCATATTCTTTTATTTTAGGCAATAATTGGGTTTATGTGTTGATTAATTCATCTGTACACATATATTACCAATACTACTAAAAATTTTAAGAAGCTTTAAAGCAACTATAGTTAAGGAACAGTAACTAACTACAGAAACCCTATTGGCCAGTTGCAAAAATACTGTCAGTTCAGACTTCCCCAGCCTTGAATGAAGCCTGAGAAATAACAACAGTAATAAAAGCAGCTTCCTTGTGTACCTAGTTTGAGCCAGATAATGTACTAACTGTGTTGCATGAATACTTTCCATCCTCTAACAATACTATAGATAAGAAATCTAAGGCTCAGAAAACTATAATGATCTTACAGAATATTAGAAGCCCTTCCGAGCTGGGTTCAAACTGAGCACATTTGTTTCCGAAGACCTCTGTTTTTTCAAATGTAGATAAATTAACAGTTGTCACTCTGCTGCTCCATGTGTGCCTGGTACAGAGTTCTACGCAACTATCTACAAGAAGGCGCCAGTTTGTGTCACTGGTGCTTGTACTCATGTCTCACGGAAGGATTAAAGGGATTAGTTAGAATGTGTCCACAGATGCCCCACCAATGAGCTCACACAGAAAAACCCCCTTGTTGGCTGGGAACCTCAGAAGACTCTGGATAGGATGGGCAAAGGCAGTCTAAGGATACGACCCAGACTAGACATAGAAGGAGGCACTTCCCTCAGAGGAGGCCCCCCTGGTCTTTCCCTTGCTCATGCTGACTAACCCTCCCTCGATGAGGCATTCTCCCATCTGCCTTGCCCCTGAAATCCCCAGTTCTTGTGGCTGGAAGTCTGGGCTTCCGGCACAGCCTGAGTAAAGAAAGACCAATCCACTTTATCCTTGGCTATCACTGCAATACAGTTACCACTAGGGGCACTGACAGAGCTAGTTCGTGCTTTGAATACGATGTTTCTAGCAAACGAAGGACTGATCCTCAAGGCCTCTAGGTCTAGCCACACTCAGCAGGAGTCTGGCAGCATTCCAGCTAACATATTCTTCTAGGTCCCTCAAGGAAGTAGTGGGGATTTTCACTTCCCTTCAGTACAGAAAATCATCCAATCCTCCTTCAAAAGACCTGGCTGGGAGACCCTGGCTCAGAATCACATATGCATGAAAATATTCTAGGATTTAGCTCTCCCCTGATGCCAAATTTGCAGAGTAGGACACAGGCCAGCACATCTCAAGCAGATTCGGGTGGCTTGTGTCTGCCGTGCTTTCCTCAGTGGAATGGAATCTTGCATAGACCTCCTGCATCATTCTGGCTCTTCCACATGAACCTTGTCTTCAAGTGTTTCTCAAGAAGCTCTCTCTCCCTGTTCTAGCCCAGAGTTGCTCAACAGCAGTACAACTGACAAGTCAGGTTGGATAATTCTTTATCATGCAATTTTCCTGTGGACTGCAGGAAGCCTAGCAATGTCCCTGGCTTCTATCTGCTAGTCGCCAGAAGCACCCACCTCCCCATTTGTGACAACCACCTATGCCTCCAGACATTGCCCAATGTCACCTGGGAAGCAAAATCACCCTGTATGAGGACCACTGGTCTAGCCAGTTGAAACCCAGCTAGTTCTGAGGGTCTCACGCTGCTTCTTCCCAGGGCAGCAGACACACTCATCCAACCAGAAACTCTCAACACAATCTTCAGATACTAAAACTCTTGCATGTTTGAAAACACCTGTAAAACAGATGTCCCAGAGCTTTCTAGCAATTCAAGTTTGCTCTTCCCCACTAAAGTTCAAATTATTGTAATCTGAGTGCCTTTCCTGAGGAATTACAAGAATATCCTTTCCTGGGCATTTCTGCGATCCCACTCTCCCCCAGCCCTTTCATCACTACCTTGCTGCTCCAGAATGCCACTCAGTCCAACCACAGGGCCAGGATCTTTTCTAAGCCATAACAGAATGAGATGGTCACGCTTAATGATGTTAACCAGCAACCCTGAGAAATTGCAAAGTAAAAGGGGAAATAAGCATTAGATATTAGCCCTCACTATCACTTTCATGCACTGGAGAAGAAAATGGCAACCCACTCCAACGCTCTTGCCTGGAGCCAGGGACGGGGAAGCCTGGTGGGCTGCTGTCTGTGGGGTCGCACAGAGTCGGACATGACTGAAGAGACTTAGCAGCATTAGCCATGTCTTTTGCACTGGCTCATCTCCCTCCCACCCCACTCCCCAGCCCCCAGTCTCTCCTAGACCACAAGCCTAGCACATTTCTCCCCACCCCTGCCACTCCCCACTCCAGAAGGGTCAATAATTCCTGCAGAGATGCAGCCACCCCAGTGAAGGCCAGCATTTGCCCTTCATTACACAGAATACTGAATATTCTAGCCTGATGTGGGAACCAACTGCATTTGGACACTTCATTAGGCAGGACTCCCACAAAGAAAAATGAGCAGGTGCAGCTTCATGATCAAAGACCAAGTCTCATGCAATGAGCTGCATAAACAAATGGTTACAAAGCCAGTCCACCCTGCTCAGTCTTTCAGGACTTTGTTCCTTCTCAGTATCACACTAGGGACCAGAATCAATGTTGATGCACCCTTAAAACATGACTTCCCTTTTTAATCACTTCTATGCTGTAGGGCTAAGAAGCCAGGAAATTTCTAGTTTTAGAACCACCCTAGTAAGGGACACTAGTCATATGAGTAGCAGTTACTCATCACCATTCCAGGAATATCCCTACTCTGCCACTTTTCAAAGAGCCAAGTTAGAGTCAAAGGATTGCTAGTGGTGTCTCTCGTTGTCAGGATCCTTCTGACACACGAGTCTGGCTAAGGCCATACTAGCTGATGTGGGATGGGCCTGGAGACCCTGAACACACCTTAAGTACTGATGACCTGAAGTATGATCAGAATAAAGATGACCTGGGAATTTGGTATCTAGAAATCTGGTCTCAAAGGCTAAAGAAAATGAGGTGTGGGTCCGTGTCCCCTTCTGCCTAAGCCAGGTCAGATTTTATTGTCACAAACAAGGAAAAGGAATGACATGTCCGGCAGGCAGAGGAAGAGCTGTGCTGGCTGGTGGACTAAGAGAAAGGAGGAGAGCCCAGCAGTGTTGCTGGGCTGTTAGCTTCCCTGATTTCCCAGGAACTAGCTTGTTAGGAGGAGGATGTTGCAGGGAGAATCCAAAGGGTTTCCCTAGGCCAGACTTCTCAGCCCCGCACCATTGATATTTGGGGCTGGGTAATTCCGTATTGGGAGAAGGCAATGGCACCCCACTCCAGTACTCTTGCCTGGAAAATCCCATGGATGGAGGAGCCTGGAAGACTGCAGTCCATAGGGTCGCTGAGGGTTGGACACGACTGAGCGACTTCACTTTCACTTTTCACTTTCATGCATTGGAGAAGGAAATCGCAACCCACTCCAGCGTTCTTGCCTGGAGAATCCCAGGGACGGGGGAGCCTGGTGGGCTGCGGTCTATGGGGTCGCACAGGGTCAGACACGACTGAAGTGACTTAGCAGCAGCAGCAGCAGCAATTCTGTATTGAGGGTGGAGGCTGTCCTGTGCACTGCTGGATGTCAGCAGCATCCTTGACTCCCACCGGCTAGATGTCGATAGGACCTTGTTCCCAATTTGTGCAAGTTGTAACAACCAAAAATGTCTCCAGATGCTGCTCCAGCAACATTACCCCAGCTAGAATCAATGGTATGTACACAAAGCCTACCAGGCTAAGAGGAGATAGAAGGATGTAAGACATTGTTCTTATCCTCCAGAAACTTAACATCCAGCTGGAGAGACAAGAAGCAAACATGCTAAATTAGTGAAACAGGTAAATAATAACAGATCAAGGTAACAAGAGATGTCACAAGATGGTATGTAATTAGAAGGATCTTAAATAACACTGTGGACTGAAAGGAGATCAAAACAGTCGATCCTAAAGGGAATCAGTCCTGAATATTCACTGGAAAGACTGATGCTGAAGCTGAAGCTCAATACTTTGGCCACCTGATGCAAAGAACTGACTCATTAGAAAAGACCCTCATGTTGCGAAAGATTGAAGGCAGGAGAGGGGACAACAGAGGATGAGATGGTTGCATGGCATCACTGACTCAAGGGGCACGAGTTTGAGCAACCTCAAGGAGATGGTGATGGACAGGGAAGACTGGCATGATGCAGCCCATGGGGTCGCAAAGATTCGGACATGACTAAGCAACTGATCAACAAAATAACACTCTCCTAGCACTTGTCACATTGTATTTTATTGAAATTATATATCTATCTTCCTTGATGTGAAATGAAAATACCATGAGCACAGATTCTGACTCAATTTTCTTGACCACAGACATCCTCCCCCCGGGTCTGGCACATACTAAGTGCTCAATACTTATCAGGGGCAGTCTTGTACAGGATCAGACCTGACAGAAGAAGGGCATTGAAGGGGATCCTCTCCAGGTTTCACGCACTACGCAGTAACCACGTGAACTGGGCCAACCTGAATGCTTGACCATCCAAAAACATCTCTCTCTCTCTCTCTCTGTGTATATGTGTGTGTGTGTGTGTGTGTGTGTGTGTGTGTATGTATAGTTGCTGTTTAGTCGCTAAGTTGTGTCCAGCTCTTCTCCAACCCCCATGGACTGTAGCCTGCCAGGCCTATCCGTCCATGGGATTTCTCAGGCAAGAAAACTGGAGTGGGGTGCCATTTCCTTTTCCAAGTGATCTTCCTGACCCAGGGATCAAACTCACATCTCCTGCCCTGACAACCATATTCTTCATCGCTGAGCCACATACTCCTATATATATATATGGTCAACAAAATAAGAGGCAGAGTCTATGCTCATGGCAGTCTTCAAAGAGGACTATCCCATAGCCCTCCCATCCCTCCATCACGGAACCTGTCTGTGGCATAATCCTCTCAAAAAGACAAGTGGATGGAAAAACCCTGGGCCTTCCGCTGAGATATACTGTGAAGGGCCGGGGCAGAGGTGAACTTGTGGGAAGGAAAAAAAGAAAACACCAATCCAAATCAGCTAGCTGGCCCTCCCCCCTGCAACACCTGTTCATTTGTAAAATGCACGTTGAGCACCTGCTCAGGGCTGGACAGCCCTCGGGGCCTGAGGACCCAGCCACACAGAAGAGATGAAAGTCCAGCTCGTGGGCAACCAGCAGCCAGACTCCTTGGTTCACGTGCTTGGGTGTGCATGGAGTCACCTGGAGAAGCTGTAGAAAAGTCGGCTGGGCTGCTTTCCCAGCGTTTCCGATTCAGCAGGTCCTAAGCAGGGCCTGAGAACTGCATTCCTGGCCAGCTTCCAAGCTGAGGCCGGGCTCCCGGCCCGGGACCACCCTTCGAGCCTCCCTGGACTCCAGCTTCCGCGCAGAAGATGCTAACTGGCCGCGGGGAAGTGTCTGGGGCAGGAGGTGGGCCAGGAAGAGAACCCAAGGGAACATCTGAAAAAACAAGATGAACGGGCCCAAGTGCCTCCCGGTGGCCCGGGACAAAGATAGAGCTTCTCTGTTTACTGGAAAGTCCAGGGACTGCCCGCGGTCCCGCCTGCGCGGTGGGTGGCGGCGGTGGCTCCGGCCCGGGGGAGGGGCGGTGGGGGTGGGGATGGGGATGGGGGGAGGCCTGCCCGGTCTGGCCCGGCGAGAGAGGGCGGGGGCCGGCCAGCCCGGCCTCCGACCCGTTTATTTACTGAAACAACACCGAGCCCGCCCTCCGCGGGGCCAGGCCCGGGGCAGTTCCTGAATGGGACTGGACGCCGCGTCTTTGCAGCAGCCCACCCACGTCGCCGGAGGCGTCCTCGGCTGGGCCTCCTTCCGAGGAAATGACGGGCTGCGCTGGGGCGTCGCCGGCGGCCCGGGGACGTGGGTGAGGCCGCGCCGCCGCAGTGTCCCGGGGCGGCGCCCCCCTCCGCAGAGCGCCCTTCTCCGCCCGGCTTTAAATCTCCCTTTATTTTGCTTCAGAGCTTTTCACTCTTCTCGATGGCGATAAAGAAAAGCAGATAATATTTTTTAAAGAAGAAGGGGAAAAAATGTTAAGCTGTCTCCCTCAGAAGGAAAAAAGGGAGCTGAATAAACAGAATGTCACTGAAAAGACAACAAACAAGACTGTTTCTGAAAGAACCAGATGGACTTGGAAATTGCCTTCGATTGCGGCCACGGGGCTGCATCGGGAGCAGCCCCGGGGACAGGGGACGGCCGGGACTGGGGCCGGGGAGGGGGGCTGACTTGGTAATTTAGTTCGGGAATCTAAAGCCTACAGGTACGCCTGTGAAAAAATAGGCGATTTTGGAAACCTCAAACTTCAACTGAAATGGAATAAAACGAACCCCCTATTACCTTCCCTTTCTTCTGGCATGTCCAATATCATTACTTTCTTTCTGACAGATCACCTATGTCTTGAATAAGAAATTGCTGACTAGATGTTTTTCCTTATTGCAAAGTTGAGGGAGGATTAGGTGTTTGTTTTTGCTTTTTCATTTTTCTAAAGCTTTCTCAACTTAGCTAAATGGACTTGTGCAGAGTTAGATAGGCGAGTTTGGCCTTTTCTCCTTATCTGTTTAACTTATCCTTTACCCACTAAATCAACTATATTTCAAAAAATGGTACCAGACTGATATCCAAATTCCTGTAATAATTTCTCAGCTGCCAGATGGTGTGTACCACATAGATGGAAGGGGAAAACATTTGTCTTAAGAATCATGTTTCCATTCTCTAAGAATAAATTCCGCTTTTTAAATACACTATTTTTAGAGCAATTTCAGGTTCACAGCAAAATTAAGCAAAAGGTACAGAGATTACTCATGTACCCCCTATCCCCACATATGCAGAACAAGCTCTCCTTGGGTGCAAATGAAAACAAGCCAAACAAAATGTGAAACTGGTGAAACCTAGTGGGCACACATGAGGTTAGAAGGCAGAAATTCTGAGCAATATATAGACTAGTTCCATTGCCGTTTATCAGCTGGATCCTGGACAGGTCACTCTCTCTGCAAACCATGGTGTCCTACCTGCAAAGGGAAATAGTCACAAGGCATAGCTTGTTGTGGTGATGTAGAAAGCAAGTACCTATAAAGGTTTCTTCACTATGATGTGTATTTTCTTTTAATGAATGTTTATATAACAGACCTATTCCTTTTGTTGCTTCTTTTCCAGAAAAGGAATAGGTAGGTGAGATAAATTTAGATGAGTGCTGGAGGATAGAGACATCTCATCAGATTTAAAATTGCTGATATAAAATAGGGAAAGCGGGAAGCGAGGGAGGGAGGAAACAAAACATAACAGGTCATGCTTTTTTAAAAGCACTGATGGAAGAGTTTTTCAGCTATAGCCTCAGTTTTCAGGTGGAGGCAATCCTAAGAAGTATTATTTTCTGGTAACAAAACTGCATTACAGGCTACAGTTAAGGACCAGCAGAAAGAGGAAAAATACTCATCAAGGCTCTTAAACTTGTTCACAGCAAAATTACAACATTATTTCATGGCTAAACAATTTCAGAATTTCCTAATATGTGGCAGAGCTTCAGAGGACATAGTGACATTTTACCAGAACATAAATTCTTCATCAGTGTGGACTCCTTTTCATTGGTTGGCAACCTTAATGAATTCTTTCTGAGCAGCAGTTTATCAGGAACATTTTATGATCTTTACCACACAGGAACAAGGCCACTGAAGTCATGCCCGGCAGTGTTGCTACTTTGGCCATGTCCCATCACCAGAACATTCTCCATTTTTAGCGTTACTCCAGAATCACCTGAAAGACTTGTTAGGACACAGGCACTGGGTACCACTCCCAGGGCTTCTGATCCAGCAGGTTATGGATGGGCCTGAGAGTTTGGGTTTCTTATAAGTGTCTGGGTAATGTTAAGGCTGCTCGTCTGGAGGCCACATTTGATATCCACTGGCATAGAATAAGACTTGGTGCATACCAAGTCCTTAATAAATGTGTGCTGGTGGGAGGAAAAGGCAGTGTCTTGGATTATTTTTGCCAGTGAAGAGTGGAGAAGGCTGAGTGCTTTGGGTTGCTTTGCAGGGTTTCTGGAACTTTGGAAGAATCTTAAAGCTCATTAGTCCAACCACAGCCAAAGTAGACATTTTTGTAAAGCCAGGCTTTATTGATCAAATCTATTCAGTGCCTAAAATAAAAGCAAGAGCATCAGGATATCAGAAATCTGTTCCATTTCTTTACACTAATGATGAATTATCAGAAAGAGAAAATGGGAGGGGAGGGGAATCTCGTTTAAAATTACATCTAAGAAAAACATCCTTAGAATAAACCTAACCAAGGAGGTGAAAGACCGATACACTGAGAACTATAGGACATTGATAGAGGAAATGAAAGATGATTCAAAGAAATGGAGAGATATTCCATGCTCTTGGATTAGGAGAATGAAAATTGTTAAAATGTTCTTATTACTCAAAACAGTCTACAGATTTAATGCAATTTCTATAAAATTACCCATGACATTTTTCACAAAAGTAGAACAAATAATCCTAAAATTTATATGGAAAAACAAAAGACCCAGCATTGCCAAAGCAATCCTGAGGAAAAAAGAACGAAGCTGGAGGCATAATCCTCCCACACTTCAGATAATACTACCAAGTTATAATAATCAAGACAGCATGGTATTGGTACAGACATATGGAACAAAGTAACCCAGAAATAAACTCACACTACATTTAGTTAATCTTCGACAAAAGAGGCAAGAATGTACAATGGAGAAAAGACAGTCTCTGCAGCAGCTGGTGTTGGGAAAGCGGTATAGCTACATGCCAATCAATGAAATTAGAACATTCCCTCATACTATATTAAAAATAAACTCAAAATGGTTGAAAGACCTAAGTATAAGGTATGACCCCATTTAACTCCAAGAAGAGAACATAGGCAAAACTTTCTCTGACATAAATCATAGCAATATTTTCTTAGATCAGTATCCTGAGGCAAAAGAAATAAAAGCAAAAATGAGCAAATGAACCTAATGCACAGCAAAGGAAAACATAAAAAAAAAAAAAAGGAAAGAAAGAAAGAAAAGACAACTCGTAGAATAGGAGAAAATATTTGCAAATGATACAACGGACAAGGGTTTTATTTCCAAAATATACACAGTTCATACCACTCAATATCTGGAAAACAAACAACCTAATAAAAAAGTGGGCAGAAGACCTAAATAGACATTCGCCAAAGAAAACATATAGATGGCCACCAGACACATGAAAAGACACTCAGCATCGCTAATTATCAGAGAAATGCAAATAAAAATTACAATGAGGTTATCACCTCATACCAGTCAGAATGACTATCGTGAAAACATCTACAAATAATAAATGCTGGAGGAGGTTTGGAGAAAATATAACCCTCCTATGCTGTTGGTGGAAATGTAAATTGGTGACATCACTATGGAAAATAGTATGGAGTTTCCTTAAAAAACCTAAAATATGAGCTACCATGTGACCCAGCAATCCCACTCCTGGGCATATATTCAGAAACAATAAAAACTCTAAATCAAAAAGATACATGCACCCCAATATTCATAGGAGCACTATTTACAATAGCCAAGAGAAGGAGGCAAACTAAGTGTCCATCAACAGATGAATGGATAAAGTTTTGATACCAAATATGGAGCTTCCCCTGAAGGAGGAAATGGCAACCCACTCCAGTATTCTTGCCTGAAGAATCCCAGGGACGGAGGAGCCTAGTGGGCTGCCATCTATGGGGTCGCATAGAGTCGGACACGACTGAAGCGACTTAGCAGCAGCAGCAACAGCAGCATGGAGCTTCCCCATTGGCTCAGTGGTAAAGAATCTGCCTGCAATGCAGGAGACGTGGGTTCAATTCCTGGGTTGGAAAGATCCCGCGGAGGAGGGCCTGGCAACGCACTCCAGTATTCTTGCCTGGAGAATGCCATGGACAGAGAAGTCCAGTGACCTACAGTCATAGGGTCACAAAGAGTCAGACACAATTGAAGTGGCTGAGCACACACACTCATACCAAGTATGAAATGAAATATTACTCAACCATAAAAAGAAATGAAATATTGCCAACTGCAGTGACATGGACAGACCTAGACAATATCATACTAAGTAAAATAAGTCACACAAAAACAAATATTATATAATAGCACTTACATGTAGAATCTAAAAAGTAATACAAATGAATTTATCTACAAAATAGAAACAGACTCACAGACATAGAAAACAAACTTATGGTTACCAAAGGGATAAGGTAAAGGGAGGGAGGGATAAATTAGGAATAGGGAATTAAAAGATGCACACTACTATATATATATATAATATATACCATAATGTTCTTCTGGATGATAAGACAGAGATGCCATGTCTCTACCTGCCCAGGCAAGATGAGAGCTGTACTATCTCTCAAGATAGGTTTGTATTAAGCATGTTAACCCCGATCATTGGGTTGAACCATTTCCAGTGAGGAAATAGTGCTGAACTATTGATTTTCCAACCAATTCAACCTCGATTGAATCTAGTTGTGCTTTTCAAGGAGCAAATCTTTGACAATGAGCCTGAAAGTTTTTAAGGGCAAGAGGAGGGAACAAATGAAAGTTTGATAGTAAGCCAAAGAATTGATCCTACACCAGGCCAAAGAGAAATACTTGCAACAGCTTGGGAGGATAAAAAGGGAAAGAGGAAAAGAAAAATTAGATTAAGTCATATAAATTTACTATTTTGTAGGTCAAAAGTGGTACATTATGGACAATTTCATATGGTTCAACTTAATAGGTAAGAGAAGTTCTGACTTATTACACACCTGGCATATACAGCTTCCCTTTACCAAAGTCTAGGCGGTTCTACTTTCAGCCACTTCCTTTCAGCCATGTGAACACTATTTCCTCAGTGGAATAAGCAAGAAGTGTAATGGCCCTGGATCAGCTAATTCAGAGCATAGGCAGGAAGCAATATATGCTAACTCCAAGCACTTTTAGTTTTCCCCTTTCCTTTGACCTCTAAAAAATAAGCTGAGGTAAATAGAACATCTCTTCTGGTTAATTCTCAAGTCACTAGCATTGTCCATTAAGATAAGCCAACTCAAAATCAGTCATGAGCTGAGCAGTAAAATGTCCTTCATGGAATAAAGCCTGAAACTTTGGTATTTGGTAGACATATTGCACTAGTGAAGTTAATATTCCACAACTGTAACTGTGATAGAGTAACATGATAAGGACCCATAAAATAAGGGATTGTCGTATTGAGAGCATCATTCTTTTTATGTAGACTAAGAGGAAGGGAACAAAGCTCTTTGACCAGCTTGTGCCCTTAGGAGTCCATTTCACCTCTCTGAGCCTCAGATCCCTCAGCAATCAAAGAAGGGGGTGGGATCCAGATCATTTAAAGCTGAATCTCCCCTGTTTACTGAACCTCACTGGAGTCTAGGACTTTCTGGAGCTATGGATACAGCATGACTGTCCTGAAGGACAGTATTAAATAATGAGAAGGTACATAAGGGGGTTGGGCAATAACAACATAAATGACAACAAACCTCACCATTTAATTTACGCTGTTTCAAAATAATTAATTCCAGCCTGGATGAAGGAAACTTCCCAGACTTCCAGTTCAAGGTGCTTATCTGAAAGAAGCAAAGGCAAAAGGGAACCATCCCCACTGGGGTGACAGGTTTTCCTCCACCACACACATCCAGTGTTTGTCTGTCTGTTTTGCAGGGATGATCAGTCCAGTTTGGTGCAGCAGAAGGTCATCAGTAAAGAGCAGAGACTGGGGACCTCAGCTGATGGGGTAAACTGACACTGATGATAAAGGGCCATGTTATGAAAAGTTTCCTTTCAAACTCGAATAACTTAGGTCTTGGCTATGATGGTAATCACCTGTTACTGACAATTGAAAACAAATGCATTGCATGTCAAAGCTGTTTTACAATTGAAGTTAAAATGTGATGGTGAGTTTCCATGTTGCAGGCTCAGTCCCTGCATGGCTGAACGCTGTTGACAGCGCAAGGCAGGGCCTGAGTCTCGGCCCTTCCTGTTTTGTTCACTACTGTGTAGGTAATGCCTGAAGAGCAAATCCTCCTCAACACACACTTGTGGAATGAACGCGCTACCTATTTTTACAAGATTGTACACAGTGCACGTGACTCATGCACTTGACTCTCCAAAGCTTTAGAAATAAGATAACTTGAGTGGCTAGCAGAGTCAAAATCTTTCTTAACAACCAGAAGAAAATTCAACTGATACTTGCACAACACTTTCTACACCATTTTCTGACTAAATTTTTACAATTTAAAAAATTATGTAATAGCTGAAAGTAGATTCAATTTCAAAACAAGTAAGTAGGTTGTAGGTTAGGTAGGTTTGGAAAAGATGACTAGACTATGCTTTCATTTTGACCATCTTGTCCCAAAGGATGCAAATAATAAAGTTAAGCATTAAGTGAGGAGAAAACTTTTGGCCCTATGTTTAATATCATTTTACTGTTTTGCTTGAGTCTATATTTAACAGAGTACTCATAAGGTTGGGGTTTTCCTAATTCCAAACTCTTTAACCGAAAACAGAAACCAGTTAAGAATAGAAGGCTCTATTTGTCCTGCTTAGGAAAAAAAAAAAAAATACTTTTGAGGAAACAGATGGTATGTAGCTAACCCTAACCATGAAAGAGAAGTGTTGCCAAAACTCAGCCTTGGTTCACCAAAGTTGAATAGAAACACGGAGACAGAGTTTTGGGTGAAATAGAAAAGAGTAGCCTTCATTGCTTTGTCAGGCTAAGGGGCCACAGAAGGCTAATGCTCTCAAGACTGCGTGACCCACAGGAGGGTACTTGGAGAGGGTAGCAAGGAGTTCTATAGAGTTCAAAGAGCAGGGCGTGATCAGTTCAGGGACAATTTTGGGGTTGGTTGGCAAGGAGATCTGACCAGTCCATTCTGAAGGAGATCAGCCCTGGGATTTCTTTGGAAGGAATGATGCTAACGCTGAAACTCCAGTACTTTGGCCACCTCATGCGAAGACCTGACTCATTGGAAAAGACTCTGAT
This sequence comes from Capra hircus, assembly GCF_001704415.2. Lineage (NCBI taxonomy): Eukaryota > Metazoa > Chordata > Mammalia > Artiodactyla > Bovidae > Capra > Capra hircus. The sequence goes on from NC_030815.1 coordinate 82,676,059, forward strand.
GCTGGGAGGGATTGGGGGCAGGAGGAGAAGGGGACGACAGAGGATGAGATGGCTGGATGGCATCACGGACTCAATGGACGTGAATCTGAGTGAACTCTGGGAGCTGGTGATGGACAGGGAGGCCTGGCGTGCTGCGATTCATGGGGTCGCAAAGAGTTGAACACAACTGAGCGACTGAACTGAACTGAACTGAACTGGCATCATGAGGAAGTTTCAAGCATCATCAACCTTCCACTTCCAAGCAGTCTAGGGTCTGTTTTCTTGTGGTCAGCTGTTTTCATCTGGGGGTGAAGTGGGTGTCTGCTTCCTGTAAAAGCAATTTAGGAGTGAGTGTCAGGTCTTTATCTCTGTCAGGGAACTGGGAGTTCAGTGATTCTGCTCTGTGGCAGAATCCTAGTATAAATTGTTACCAGTTCCCCAGCCCAACAGCTATTCTTTGTTCCTAGAGCTTCACATTTCCCAATCATTAACTCTTTAAGTCAGCCTTTTGCTTCAAAATAAGGACACAGGGACTCTTACATGGTTTCAAAAGGAATCCTTGTACTTCTTGGAATTTAGAGATAACTAATTCTTTTCTAAAATTAGCAGAAAGCGGTCAGGGAAAGATTATCCAAGGATATTTGAAGATCCCAAGGGAACTTTAAGAGACGAAGAGCTGCAAGATTTATAGATCTACTGCATTGAACGTGAGAGAAAGAACTAAAAAGTCTTTATTTTAAACAACATAAGAAAGGGAGGAGGAAAAGTAGTAACTCTCAAATTTTAATTTTAGATTTACACCAAAGTGCTTGTATTCCTTTACATTTTTCTCTACAATACATTATACTTTATAATTTTAAAGTTAAAAAAATTCTAAGTACAAATATTAGTAAATATTATGTTTTGATTTTAATAAGTTTCATTCTGATTAAGGGAGACAAGTTTAACTAAATAGGAAAATGCTTTATATTCTAACATCTCAGTCAACCATGACTATGGAAAGTCACTTCATTGGATAACAAAGCTTAAAGCAGAAATACCCACTCACCTGCATCAATACACACAGGAAAATAGTTTCCCTTGAGCATGTCTCATAAAACTAGGAATGATGAGAAACATCTCCTGTGCTATCAACATGCCTTTGAAATTTCCTAGTCTTCCTAGCTAAGGATATGAGTCATAATTCTGAAGGCAAATATAAAGTGTGATTCAAATGAACATCTACTGAGTTTCTAGTGTTAAGTTTTATCAAATACTTATTGAATGTCTACCATATACAAGAGACTTGCTGACCATTTCCAGGGAAACAAAGATGACCAAGGCATAGATCTTCATCTTCAGGGAAGTTACACACTACCAGAAAAGAAAAATGTATGCACAGATAATATCAAACACAGAAGTATTTTGTGTAACATACTTAAAACATATACATTTCCCTTAAAGAAAATATTTATTCAAATGTTCAGAGCCATCTTTTTAGTGTTCAGAAGATAACTTTTAGATGGACAGCTCTGGGATGAAACATGGAGAAACTATCATTTAAGCTAGATTTTGAGGGGAGGAAGGCATTTAGAGAAAGAAACAATAACACAAAGCAATGGAGTTTATTGGCTGAAACTAGAAATTACAAACTGGCAGCCCATGGCCAAATTTAGCCAGCAGATGTGGGTTTTATTTTATTTTTTGGCCTGAGCCATGTCTTTAAAAAATCTTGAATCTGTTTCCAGTGTTTAAAAATTGAGATTTTACATAAAATTCTGGACTTGCAGCTGCTCTTAAAGAAATCAGAAGATGTTAGCACTGGGTCTGCAGCCCACCTAATACAAAGAGCTTTGTGGCAGTTGCTCACTTTAGCAAGGTCACAAAGCCCACACTGTGAGCCCCCTCAGCCAGCCTCATTCTTGGTGTGTCCCACAAGTACCCTGCAGGAGATTACATCATGACTTCCAATTTAAAGTGAGCACAGGTCAGACCAGTGCTAGATATGCTAGTCAATGTTTAACAGACTCTCTAAGGGGGTGGGGTGGTGCGGAAAAGCTTCAACAGTAGTATTTGGCAATTTCTATGGTATAAATACTCTTACCATGGTCAATTTCAAGCTACTAATTTTATGGCACTGAAAGTGGAGTTGGGAAGAGATGCACCCAAAGGGTTCTCCCCAGGCGGTACAAACCAGGCCCAGCATGCTGCTGGGTAGAACAGATCTGAGGTGCCCTCCTGAGAAAGTTTCCTAACTCTTCCTGTGTTAACAAGGACAAACAATTGCCTGCCTTGAAGTGTCACTGTTTAAATGATTTCCCCAGGTCTGCCTGTCATTCATCAGCTCATGACTAAGGTTAACCTGAGGTTAACCTCCTGTTTAATCCTTATCCTTCTATGAATATTACAGTTTTTAATCTCATAATTTTCATTTGGTCCTTTTTATAAATTTTTCTCTTTTTTTAAATGAAATCTCAGTTTTGCCTTATACAGGGTTGTTACTGCTCTCATCTCCCTAAGCAAGGGGCTCAAGATGTCCTACTATTTGCATTTTTAGGGTGTGAAATCTCTGTACATTATTGCACTGAGAGCTTGTTTTCTATGCAACTGAAAATTTCTTGTGAGGGATCATCTTCAGGAAGAGTTTTGTAGGAGAACATCTGTCTCTGTAACAATATGATACAGTTGTGCAGGTCTAGCCTACTGTTTTATATTAACTTATGGGCTCAGGATTCCCACAGTTCTTTCATAATGTGGACACAACTGCACATGGGCAGCGTGGGATTTACATTTTTGCTGAAGGTTCTTTTATTGCCCACATTGAATGAGCAACCCTTCCTTGTCAGAGTACAGTTCAGTTCAGTTCAGTCGCTCAGTCATGTCCAACTCTTTGCGACCCAATGAATCCCAGCACGCCAGGCTGCCCTGTCCAACACCAACTCCAGGAGTTCACTTAGACTCGCGTCCATCGAGTCAGTGATGCCATCCAGCCATCTCGTCCTCTGTCGTCCCCTTCTCCTCCTGCCCCCAATCCCTCCCAGCATCAGAGTCTTTTCCAATGAGTCAGGTCTTCGATGAGGTGGCCAAAGTACTGGAGTCTCAGCTTTAACATCATTCCTTCCAAAGAGATCCCAGGGCTGATCTCCTTCAGAATGGACTGGTTGGATCTCCTTGCAGTCCAAAGGACTCTCAAGAGTCTTCTCCAACATCACAGTTCAAAAGCATCAATTCTTCGGCGCTCAGCCTTCTTCACAGTCCAACTCTCACATCCATACATGACCACAGGAAAAACCATAGCCTTGACTAGACGGACCTTTGTTGGCAAAATAATAGCTCTAATTTCAACATGCTATCTAGGTTGGTTACAACTTTTCTTCCAAGGAGTAAGCGTCTTTTAATTTCATGGCTGCAATCACCATCTGCAGTGATTTTGGAGCCCAAAAAAATAAAGTCTGACACTGTTTCCACTGTTTCCCCATCTATTTCCCATGAAGTGATGGGACCAGATGCCATGATCTTCGTTTTCTGAATGTTGAGCTAAGCCAGCTTTTTCACTCTCCTCTTTCACTTTCATCAAGAGGCTTTTTACTTTTTCTTCACTTTCTGCTATAAGGGTGGTGTCATCTGCATATCTGAGGTGATTGATATTTCTCCCAGCAATCTTGATTCCAGCTTGTGTTTCTTCCAGCCCAGCGTTTCTCATGATGTACTCTGCATAGAAGTTAAATAAGCAGGGTGACAATATACAGTCTTGACATATTCCTTTTCTTATTTGGAACCAGTCTGTTGTTCCATGTCCAGTTCTAACTGTTGCTTCCTGACCTGCATACAGATTTCTCAAGAGGCAGGTCAGGTGGTCTGGTATTCCCATCTCTTTCAGAATTTTCCACAGTTGATTATGATCCACACAGTCAAAGGCTTTGGCATAGTCAATAAAGCAGAAATAGATGTTTTTCTGGAACTCTCTTGCTTTTTCCATGATCCAGCAGATGTTGGCAATTGGATCTCTGGTTCCTCTGCCTTTTCTAAAACCAGCTTGAACATCAGGAAGCTCACAGTTCATGTATTGCTGAAGACTGGCTTGGAGAATTTTGAGCATTACTTTACTAGCGTGTGAGAGGAGTGCAATTGTGTGGTCGTTTGAGCATTCTTTGGCATTGCTTTTCTTTGGGATTGGAATGAAAACTGACCTTTTCCAGTCCTGTGGCCAGTGCTGAGTTTTCCAAATTTGTTGGCATATTGAGTGCAGGACTTTCACAGCATCATCTTTCAGGATTTGAAATAGCTCCACTGGAATTCCATCACCTCCACTAGCTCTGTTCGTAGTGATGCTTTCTCAGGCCCACTTGACTTCACATTCCAGGATGTCTGGCTCTAGATGAGTGATCACATCATCATGATTATCTGGGTCGTGAAGATCTTTTTTGTACAGTTCTTCTGTGTATTCTTGCCTCCTCTTCTTAATATCTTCTGCTTCTCTTAGGTCCATACCATTTCTGTCCTTTATCGAGCCCATGTTCGCATGAAATGTTCCCTTGGTATCTCTAATTTTCTTGAAGAGATCTCTAGTCTTTCCCATTCTGTTGTTTTCCTCTATTTCTTTGCATTGATCGCTGAGGAAGGCTTTCTTATCTCTTCTTGTTATTCTTTGGAACTCTGCATTCAGATGCTTATATCTTTCCTTTCCTCCTCTGCTCTTCACTTCTTTTAACAGCTATTTGTAAGCCCTCCCCAGACAGCCATTTTGCTTTTTTGCATTTCTTTTCCTGGCGATGGTCTTGATCCCTGTCTCCTGTACAATGTCACGAAATTCATTCCATAGTTCATCAGGCACTCTATATCAGATCAAGGCCCTTAAATCTATTTCTCACTTCCACTGTATAATCGTAAGGGATTTGATTTAGGTCATACCTGAATGGTCTAGTGGTTTTCCCTACTTTCTTCAATTTAAGTCTGAATTTGGCAATAAGGAGTTCATGATCTGAGCCACAGTCAGCTCCTGGTCTTGTTTTTGCTGATTGTATAGAGCTTCTCCATCTTTAGCTGCAAAGAATATAATCAATCTGATTTCGGTGTTGACCATCTGGTGATGCCCATGTGTAGAGTCTTCTCTTGTGTTGTTGGAAGAGGGTGTTTGCTATGACCAGTGCATTTTCTTGGCAAAACTCTGTTAGTCTTTGCCCTGCTTCATTCTGCATTCCAAGGCCAAATGTGCCTGTTACTCCAGGTGTTTCTTGACTTCCTACTTTTGCATTCCAGTCCCCTATAATGAAAAGGACATCTTTTTTGGGTGTTCGTTCTAAAAGGTCCTGTAGGTCTTCATAGAACCGTTCAACTTCAGCTTCTTCAGCGTTACTGGTTATAGACTTGGATAACTGTGATATTGAATGGTTTGCCTTGGAGACGAACAGAGATCATTCTATCGTTTTTGAGATTGCATCCAAGTCTGCATTTCGGACTCTTTTGTTGACCATGATGACTACTCCATTTCTTCCAAGGGATTCCTGCCTGCAGTCATAGATATAATGGTCATCTGAGTTAAATTCACCCATTCCAGTCCATTTTAGTTCGCTGATTCCTAGAATGTTGATGTTCACTCTTGCCACCTCTTGTTTGACCACTTCCAATTTGCCTTGATTCATGGACCTAACATTCCAGGTTCCTATGCAATATTGCTCTTTACAGCATCGGACCTCGCTTCTATCACCAGTCACATCCACAACTGGGTATTGTTTTTGCTTTGTTTTTGTTTTTCCATACTTTCATTCTTTCTGGAGTTATTTTTCCACTAATCTCCAGTAACATATTAAGGACCTACTGACCTGGGGAGTTCCTCTTTCAGTATCCTATCATTTTGCCTTTTCATACTGTTCATGGGGTTCTCAAGGCAAGAATACTGAAGTGGTTTGCCATTTCCTTCTCCAATGGACCACATTTTGTCAGACCTCTCCACCATGACCCACGTGTCTTGGGTGGCCCCATGGGCTTGGCTTATGGGGCCTGGCTTAATATCATTGAGAGAGAGAAGGCTGTGATCCTAGTGTGATTACATTGACTAGTTTTCTGTGAGTATGGTTTCAGTGTGTCTGCCCTCTGATGCCCTCTTGCAACACCTACCGTCTTACTTGGGTTTCTTTTACCTTGGACGTGGGCTATCTCTTCATGGCTGCTCTAGCAAAGTGCAGGCGCTGCTCCTTACCTTAGATGAGGGGTATCTCCTCACTTCTGCCCCTCCTGAACTTGAATGTGGAATAGCTCCTCTAGGCCCTTCTGTGCCACGCAGCCACCACTCCTTGGACATGGAGTTGTTCCTCCCGGCCACCGCCCCTGGCCTCAGGTGTTGGGTAGCTCCTCCCGGCCACTGCCCCTGACCTTGGACATGGGGTAGCTCTGAGCCAAAGAGTGGAATTTTCCTCTAGTGGTGGAGGCACAATGCTTAGAGATCCCTGGCTTTGTGTAGAGGGCAATTCTAAGTCCCCCACCCTACCTGGATGTAAGGTCCCCTATGGGACATTCTGAGTTCCAGTCCTCTCATTGACTCTGGATTTAGCTCTTGCCCACCTCTCTGGAGTTGCTTCTAGCATCTAGGATTTCTCTTTCTGACTTTCGTGCTCACTATAAATTTTTTGTGTTACATTTGTTCCATTTTAAGCAGTAGAAAGGGACTGACTAGTTGTCTGTGAGGAGTAAATGAAATCGGGTAGGTGAGGTACCTAGGACAGCTCCCAACATACACTAGGTGCTCCTTAACTAGGATTATCCTCATGGAGACAGGACAGGCGGCAGGACAGCTTGGTTTGCAGGAACACAGGGCATAATGGGAGGCAAGGATGAGAGTGAAAGGAGGAGTTTCATCCAGATCGTGGGATGTTGCAGGTCGGAGGCCATGTTCAGGACTTCAGATGAGAGCCTCAGACAAGAGGGCTCATTGAAGAGTTTTGGAAAGGAAAAGGATTTGAGTTCTGCCTTTAGAATTTGATTCCACAAGCAGAATCACAAAGGTTAATTAAGAGGCTCTTGACACAGTAAAAAGAAGAGGCCATGGGAATCTGAGTTGGGTACTGAGTGTGGGGATGAAACTGAAAGATGGAATGCAGGATCAATACATTCCAAAACCTGATTAGCTATGCGTTATTAACAGAAGTACATATATATAGGAGGATACAAAAGTGAGGACCTTAAAATTGACTTAGACATATTTGGCTGAAGTTGGATCTGCTTTATTCGAAATAGAAGAAAAAAGGAGGGAACTGATGCTGCTGAGGAAGCTAATACCACCTTGAGCCCACAGTGGACTTATAGATAGTAGGTGGCAGGGCCAATGGGCACGAGCCCTTCCATGTGCACCTCTAGGTCTATTCACTACCCTTATCCAACCTGTTCTGTGCCCTGAAGTTGACCTATGGCATCCACAAGATTTCCTCACCTTTAGAGTTCCTGTTGGGTTTGGGTAACAGGGAGCCCCAGAGGGACCTGAAGGAGGGGAGGAGAGTGAGCTTTGGCATTTATTCTCACCTTCTCCCCTTCAATCCCAAGGAGGTTGCTTCAGGCTGTCTGCTCCCCACAAAGCAGTCTCTTGTCAGGAAGGGCCCCTCATGAGCACTTTCTAGTTGGTCATTATGGATCCTGCCCTCAACCATTCAGGTCTCTGTTACCAAGTCCACATCTTTGTAAATAGTCTCCTGTAAGCTTTTCAAATAGAAAAGAGCTACAGAAATAATTTGACTAGCTTCTAAACTTTATCAAAGAGGAAACTGGAGCCAGTACAGTGACTTGCACAAAAAAGGTTGATGGCAAATGAGGAATTAAGTAGAACACAGGTGTCTTGCATCTCCATTCTGACTGTGATCACTGGAGTCCACAGTGGTGGCATCATTCTTCCAAAGCCATAGGTGAGGCCATTGTGTGTATGCACTTACATACACATACAGACACAAGACCATAGCCTTGACCATATGGACCTTGGTTGGAAAAGTAAAGTCTCTGTTTTTCAACACACTGTCCAGGTTTGTCACAGCTTTCCTGCCAAGAAGCAACTGTCTCCTGATTTCATGGTTGCAGTCACCATCCTCAGTGATTTCCTACCAAAAGAGGCCTATTCATTTAACATTCCAATTATATAAAATCTTCTATTTCATTTCAGGAATTCTTGGCAGTATTCTGAAAAGAAACAAGTGAAATGAAAGAAATACTGTGTCTATATATTTCTGACATAGATCTCAGAAAAGATTCTCAAGTGAAGTGTCAGATTTTAGACAAAACTCCAATCACACGTAGGCTGTGATATTTGGGGGATAGGATTGGTAGGAAACGTGCTCTTAGACACAGGTGCAGGTAGCTGGAGGTTCATCAGAATGCACTAAATGTTTTCAGAACAACGGACATGACAGGGAGAGCATTTAGCACATAGAATACTAGCACAACAGAAGCTTCCCCGGTGGCTCAGACAGTAAAGAGGCTGCCTGCAATACAGGAGACCCAGGTTCAATCCCTGGGTTGGGAAGATCCCCTGGAGAAGGAAATAGCAATCCACTCCAGTGCTCTTGCCTGGAAAAGTCCCATGAAAGGAGGAGCCTGGCAGGCTCCAGTCCATGGAGTTGCAAAGAGTCAGACACGACTGAGCGACTCACACACACACCAACCACAGCACTGACAGCATTTATCTCAAAAGACATGTCTTCAACTAGAAGTTAGAAAAATCAAGTTTCCTGTAGTCTTCCTAATGGACGTGAAAAAGGAAGGGACAAAGAGGGGGATAATATTGCTGAGACCAAATGGGAAGCTGGAGAGGACATGGAAGAGAGGGGACCCACGGCAGAGCACTCATTCAGCACTCGTTGCTCCTGAGGGAGCACTGGAGCTCAGAGGGGAGCTACTGACAGAAGCCCCCTTTTGTGTGGAAAAACTATTGTTCAGTAACATTTTCTGGTTTCACGACTCTTTAACAAGAGAAATTTTAACAAGGGACATTCCCTTCAAGCTTTCTTTATAAACCAGGGAAGCCAAGTTCGCTATTTCTCCCTTAGATTAAGCTCTGTTCTAAGAGGCTTTCTTATTATCTTTCATATTCTTGTGTGTGTGTGTCTTATTTATACAATTTTTTTATTGGAATGTAGTTGATTTACAATGTTGTGTTAGTTTCAGATGTGCAGCAAAGTAAATCAGATATACATATTTCCATCTTTTTTTAGATTCTTTTCCCATATCAGTCATTACAAGAGTATTGAGTACAGTTTCCTATACTACATAGTCACCTTTCATATTCTAAAAAAAAAAATAAGAAATAATTGAGTCAATTTACTTGAAGATAATTTTAAAGAGAGGGGAGAAACAAGAGTGAAATTGCATTTAAGGACTGATATCTTCTCTGAGGTTGGTCTACCCAAGACTAATACCCCAGAATCAGAGGCAACACAGCTCCCACAGTATGAGAGGGGCCTGGTAGCTTTTCCATGTCTCTAGCTGTGGGAGCTACTTATTATTTTTCCTCATTTAAGTTTTTCTGAGGAAATGTTTTGAAAAACCAGTAATGTTGTCCTCAGAATTATATCAGGAAATCAAAGTCACTTCAGTAGTACAAAGCAAAAAAGCAGACTCACCAAAGCAATGCCATTTCAGGAGGTGGCCATTTTGCAAATGACTGTCGCTCTGACTTGGTACTTCATTGAAATTCTGGACCAGAGACAATCTATTAGCATTCATCTCCCTTGAGAATCTAGCCTGTCCATTGGGTGGTTTGATGATAGAAGCCAAATTTTGTCTTGGATTTTTGGTTTCTATCTGATCAAAAGCAAGCCATGGCCCTTTCTCTGAGTTTCAGGTTCCTCCCTTGTCAGTCAAGTCATGGCTCTGAGTCCATCTCAATACACTGTGAAAAGAGATAGAGAAGAAAAGTGCCTGGTAAAACTCCTTACCCAGTAAGGAACTGACAGCTACTCATCCAGTGATGGTTTGCAGGCTCACTGAAGAATTGCAGAATCACTCCAAATAAGAAATTGTCCTGTATAGTTGAATCCTTCTTTTAAATCTTACTTCTGATCGCCAAGCCTGCACAGTTATTGCGGGCTCACCAGCAATATGCAGATCACTGTGACAGGACTATGGGAAGTACGAAAAGAATAGAGACACAGTTGTGCAGTCCCCACTTGGGTGGGGAACCTTCCCACTCTTACCTACCCATTGTTCTCATGGTCCTTACACCCTTCTGTTTCCCACTTTCTCATACCACAACCTGCTTTCCACCAAAAGAAAAAAGGAACCAGTGCTCGTTCACAAGATTCACAAGTATTAGGGTGCAAACGACCGACAGCAGCTTAAAACCCACTGCCGCTGCTGCTGCTAAGTCGCTTCAGTCGTGTCTGACTCTGTGCGACCCCATAGATGGCAGCCCACTAGGCTCCTCTGTCCCTGGGATTCTCCAGGCAAGAATACTGGAGTGGGTTGCCATTTCATTCTCTAATGCATGAAAGTGAAAAGTAAAAGTGAAGTCGCCCAGTCGTGCCCGACTCTTAGCGACCCCATGGACTGCAGCCTACCAGGCTCCTCCGTCCATGGAATTTTCCAGGCAAGAGTACAGGAGTGGGTTGCCATTGCTTTCTCTGTAAAACCCACTAGAGAGACTTAAAATTTCCCAGGGCATAGTAATGAGGCTGCTAAAGTGAGATTTCAGCCATCACAGTGAATACAATGTGGGTTGGAAGTTCTACTCAACATCCAGGACCTCTACTACAGAAGGCTCTGCCAAGACCAGCTCTGTCCAGTAGGAATACAATGGGAGTCACAGATATAACTTGGCATTTTCTAGTAACTATATTTAAAAGATAAATAGCTGAAATTTATTTTAACAATAGATTTTATGATTTGGCCATAAATGTAACCAAACTATCATTTCAACATGTAATCCATATAAAAAGAAATAGAAATAATATTGTACATTCCTTTTTTCACACTCTTTGAAATCCAGTGTGTTATACAGTTGCACCACTTGTCGGTTTGCACCAGCCATGTTTCAGGGGCTCTGTAGCCACCTGTGGCCAGTGCCCACTACACTAGACAGCAGAGTCTAGTGAGTAACTATGAATAAGACACTCATAACTCTGAAAAACTTCATAGTAAGTAGTTGATAAAAACCATTTATCTCCCTTTCTTCCCCTGCATTCACCCACCCTGTGTCTTTTTATAACACCTGCTCTTCAGCGAGTACCCACAATACATGGGATTTTAAGCCTCATAACTTCCCTGCAAGCCAGGTTCAGGTGAGGAAGGAGGCACAGAAAGTGAAAAACTAGCTAGCAGTTCCCTAGCTCAGAAGTGAGGAAGCTGGAAAAAGCATGAAATGATCACAAAGGAAAGAGAAGAAAAGAGGACAAAGGCCATAGGCTGAGCCGGCTAGATCCATTTGAAGACAAATGTGTGGGTCCCAGGATGGCAGATGAACTTACAAGTGTCGCACCGCAAAGCCTGTCTCCCCCCAACCACCTGTCTGTTCTTCCCCAAGAGTCAGGTAAAATGGGATCTCCAGTTTCACAGCCTGTGTGGCTCTATGCCTGCAGCCCTCAGACTTGTTAGACAACAAGTACAGAATATAGAGAAATATAGGACACAAGCCTGCCTCCCAGGGTCTTATAATCTACTTGGGTAAATAATGAAAATGCATTATATAACTCAACTCTTACAGTCAATATACAGACTCGAATTTAGAGCATTTAAGGAAGACTTCATGGAGGAGAGAGTATGAGGCTGAGCTTTGAAAAACAGGAAACAGCCCTGGGAGGCTGTTCCAAGCAGAGGGAAAGGGAACTGTTTAAGTGATGGCTTGGAGGTGAAGAAGGAGGCAGGCTGCCGCTGACAGAAGGTGAACCCCTGGAGACCACAGATACCAACCAGCTGTAGGACGGTCACCAGTGCTAAGACTTCCATCACAGTAGAAAAAAGGCCAAGCTTCATTCCCACCCACCCTGAGGAGAGCTGTGTTCCAGGGTTCCCAGAAAACATCTGGATGTTCCTTCTGCTTTGGTCACATGCCCACCTCTCATTTAACAAGTTCCACCCCAGGATCTGGGGCGACATTCGATCTTCAGAATCTCCTGGAGATCCAGATGAAGCTATCCCAAAGAGGGAGGAAAGAATGAATTAACAATAGTGGGAAAGTAACCATAAATTGTCCATGACGTTGAGTCCCTTAGGTGTGCACACCTTGCCCAAGTTTTAAGGGAAAAGTGTTGTGGTTTGGGTGCGGTTTCTGAAGAATTTTGCGCATAAAGGCACAGGCTGATATTGCAATTGGGTAACAATTTATGGGAGCTGTTTTATTTTCACCCCACTGCTTCTTCTCTTTCCAATTATTCACAGCATAGTAAACCACATTAAACCTAAATGTCACGAAATAGAAGGAAGCATCTATGGCAGGATTTCTCAGTCTGGACACCTGATGTTTTCAGTCAGATAATGCTTCATCATGGAGGCTATCCTTTGAACTATGGATGTTGAGTAGCCTTCCTGGCCAGTTGCTAGTTCCAGCCATCACAAATATCTCCAGACATTGCCAAATGTCCCCTGGGGGCAATATCCCTCCTTGGCCAGGAACATTAAGTTCAAGAGCCTCCCTAACCTGGAAGTCATGAGTAGGAGCTCCAGGGTCAGCCAGACACCCACTGGAGTTAGCAACTGTGTGACCCTGGGCAAGTAAGTCTAGCTCCTTTTCTGTGTAGCATGGGGATATTGCAGTTCTTACCTCGCAGAATGGTAAGATGCTATTACATAGCCCTCACCCAAAGGTAGTTATCAATACCATTAGAAAATATTCCTGGCGAGACAATAAAACAGGTTTCTTTTTTTTTTTTTTTTCAGATGGCCCATCTTGGGAGAATATTTGCAGGGGCACAGGGAGTGTTTGCTGGCTTGCTGCTTCTTTTTTTCTTAAATTGATCTCTGCTTTAGACAAGTGGCAAAGAAAACCTCTCTGGAGATAGTTTTTGTGATTAGGCCTCCTTGAGTATCCCCTCTTCAAAGCAAGTCACTCCTTGTCACTTACAAAGAAGTGGTCAGTGGGAGCAAAAGTCAAACAACCTGCAGGCTAACTCAAGACTTGGGGAAGCTGAGGTGACAGAGCCAGGGGACCATACCACAGGGCCTGAGCCTCCCACACACACGCTCTCTGCACTGGTGCTCCTCTGGCTTCAGAGAGTGGTCACCCCGCTGGTCAAGGGCTCTGCCCGTGTGGTCCCAGCTGTGGGTTCTGGGGGCTGTCTATGGCCTACATGGTCCTTGTGCAAGAGAAGGGCCTTCAAGGTGGTGCATGTGCCTTAAATAACTAACCTTTCTTTCACAGAAGGCACAAGTTTGCTCCAAATGTCAACCTTGGCTTTGTTTCCTTGCCCTTATTTATTTATTTATTTTTAATTATGTTCGGTCACTTTCCACAGCCCTCAACTAAGACAGATGAAAAACAGACAGACAGATCAGTGGCACTGATCACAAACTTTTGGACTTCCCATATGACATGGAAATTTGGGAAACCGGACGTGGTGACCACCCTCTAATTTTATAACCCTACTTTATTGCCAGCATAGAGGCAATAAAGAGAAATAATAAATGAGACAGCATGCGGAGCTCAGGAGACAGCAGGCTTGCCGAATCTACCCAAGACACTTAACCTTTCAGTGCAACACTTTCCCCTGTCCAGAAAGGGAAATGCAGACCCTTCCTCAAAAGCGAGTTCCAGGTGACTTCATAAAAAGATACATCAAATACTGTTTCTGATAACCCAGTGTATAGGTCAGCAGCATTATGATGGAGCATCAGGAATGGGGAGACAAACAAAACCAATATGGATTCTCACAATCGTGAATCACAAGATTAACAATTTAAGGTCTTAGTCCATAAGAACAACTAGCATTCTGCCGATTTTTCTGTGTTTCAGAGTCCAGAGCTATTCTTTTAACTCATATGTCCTGCCTACCTTAAAGCCATTTGTATCTACATGTTGATGATAACCTTGTAATTCTCTAAGGGAGTACGGTAAGTATGGACTCAAGAAATGGGAAACCTATGTTATTAGTCTAAACTTTTTTAAATTCCATAGAGTCCTCATAGTATGGATACTTGCTAACTATTAAATTAGATAATCCCAAGTTGGGATCAGTGAACAACAGACAATTTAGATAAAATAATAGGAATACATGCATATGTGGATATGTGTGTATAAAATATGTTCCCCAATGTATTCAACAGTGAGTAATGAAGTGCAAGAGAGCTTAAAGGTAAAAAGAGCAAAAGTATAGTCAATGAATTCTGGAAAGTAGAATTCTACATTCCCATTAGTAGTTTCTGCCTGTTGGCACTACCTCATTCTTGACAGAGATCTGATGGAATGACCTATGGAACTCAGGGTCTGAGACAGGCTGAATTACCTCCCCTGGTTCTTAACCAGTTGCCAGGGGAAGAACTGTGTGACACTGTTCACCTCTGACTTTGAGTCAGCCATCCTGCCTTTGTCCTGAGGATCCTCACCTTTAGAAATGAAGATACAGTTTCATGCCCAATAAGAGCCAATTATAAAACGTAAATGAAATAAAGGGAACCCAGTTTACGTTGTGACCAGGAATAGCCACAGGGAACCCTTATAAGAAGTTTACCCCAGAGCAAAATAGCTCCATTCCCACTATCATTTTGCCAAAGAAATTTTTTTCTTCTGTTTTGGGGGTTTTTCTTAAGCACTCATTTATAAATTCATTTTGTGACACACAGGTGAGATGGGAGAGAGGTCCAAGAGGGAGGGGATAAATGTATATTTATACCTGTTTCAATTCATCATACAGCAGAAACTAACATAATATTGTAAAGCAATTATACTCCAGTTTAAAGAAAAAGAAGCCAACTTCGAGGTCATCCTACCAATCCAGAGACCTGGGACCAGCACAGCCTTTTCTTTTCAGAAACTTTCATTATGAAAAAAGACTATGAATCTTGATTTATTTTATTTGGAAACAATGCCAATATTTTATCTCAGAATGGAATCAGTTCTCAAAACCAAGATGACACAGAAGAGAACTAACTGGTCTCGAGGCAGCTCTGGAGTTAGTATTCTGCTGTTTTTGATTTCTGGCCAAAGGCATTAGCTTCCAAAGGTAGTTGAAGGTCTTTTAAACACAATGAACAGTTTTTTCATGATAAGTCTATGAGAAAATGATCCTAAGAAACATAGACTTGAGATAATTGAGGTTCTTTCTGAGTAGCCACTGGCCATCAGGCATGTCGCTGCCCTCCCCTCAGGGACTGGTAAAACCCTCATGTCAGCCATAGTTGAAGAACCCAGCCTTCTGCCAACAGAATGCCTGGCATCTCAATGTCTGGAGTACTGGAGTCTACCCTGCAGGCCAATCTGTCCCTGTGTGGCCATTCTTTCTTGTCCTCATATCATCCTTACTATTGCTCCTTAACAAAGTACCCCAGGTCTTCAGTTCAGCTCAGTCATCCAGCCCAGCATTTCTGATGATGTACTCTGCATATAAGTTAAATAAACAGGGTGACAATATACAACCTTGACATACTCTTTTCCCGATTTGGAACCAGTCTGTTGTTTCATGTCCAGTTCTAACTGTTGCTTGTTGACCTGCATATAGATTTCTCAGGAGGCAGGTCAGGTGGTCTGGTATTCCCATTCTGAAAATTCTTTCAGAATTTTCAACAGTTTGTTGTGATCCACACAGTCAAAGGTTTTGGCATAGTCAATAAAGCAGAAGTAGATCAGAAAATGAAGATCATGGCATCTGGTCCCATCACTTCATGGGAAATAGATGCGGAAACAGTAGAAATAGTGTTAGACTTTATTTTTTGGGGGGGGGTTCCAAAACCACTGCAGATGTTGACTGCAGCCATGAAATTAAAAGACGCTTACTCCTTGGAAGAAAAGTGATGACCAACCTAGATAGTATATTCAAAAGCAGAGACATTACTTTGCCGACGAAGGTCCGTCTAGTCAAGGCTATGGTTTTTCCTGTGGTCATGTATGGATGTGAGAGTTGGACTGTGAAGAAGGCTGAGCGCCGAAGAATTGATGCGTTTGAACTGTGGTGTTGGAGAAGACTCTTGAGAGTCTGCAAGGAGATCCAACCAGTCCATTCTGAAGGAGATCAACCCTGGGATTTCTTTGAAAGGAATGATGCTAAAGCTGAAACTCCAGTACTTTGGCCACCTCATGAGAAGAGTTGACTCATTGGAAAAGACTCTGATGCTGGGAGGGATTGGGGGCAGGAGGAGAAGAGGACGACCGAGGATGAGATGGCTGGATGGCATCACTGACTCGATGGACGTGAGTCTCAGTGAACTCTGGGAGTTGGTGATGGACAGGGAGGCCTGGCATGCTGCGATTCATGCGGTCGCAAAGAGTCAGACACGACTGAGCGACTGAACTGAACTGAGATGTTTTTTTGGAACTCTTTTCCTCTTTTGATGATCCAATGGATGTTGGCAATTCGATCTCTGGTTCCTCTAGCTTTTCTAAATCCAGCTTGAATATCTGGAAGTTCATGGTTCATGTAGTATTGAAACCTGGCTTAGAGAATTTTGAAAATTACTTTGCTAACATGTGAGATGAGTGCAATTGTGTGGTAGTTTGAGTATTTTTTGGCACTGCCTTTCTTTGAGATTGGAATGAAACCTGACCTTTTTCAGTCCTGTGGCCACTGCTGAGTTTTCCAAATTTGTTGACATATGGAGTGCAGTACTTTAATAGCATCATCTTTTAAGATTTGAAATAGCTTAACTGGAATTCCATCACCTCCACTAGTTTTGTTCATAGTGATGCTACCTAAGGCCCACTTGACTTTGCATTCCAGGATGTCTGGTTCTAGGTGAGTGATCACACCATCATGGTTGTCTAGGTCATGAAGATCTTTTTTGTATAGTTCTGTGTATTCTTCTCAAGTCTTAGTGGCTTACAACAACCATCGTTTTATTGTATTGCATGGTTTTATGGTTAAGAAATTTGTATAGGGTTCAGCAGATCAATTCTTCAGGTCACTCAGTGGTATTCAGCTGACAGATGAATACCAAGCTGTTTACTGTCAAGCCCTGCACCTTGGCAGGGATGGTTGGAAGACTGGGCTCATCTGGAATTGTACCCACATGGCCTCTGTGGCCTAGCACTGGACTCCCTGCATGGCAGCTCAGACCTCCAAGAGTACTTTTTATGCATTGGTTTTTATGATTCAGCTTCAGAAGTCCCCCAGCCGCACTCCACCACACTCTATTAGCCAAAACAGTCACAAATACGCTGAGATTCAAGGGATGCGGGCATAGACCTCACCTATCTATGCGAGGCATGCCCCAAACCTACAGGCGGCCTAATCCACTATTCCCGAGAGCTGCTGCCTCTGGTTTCCAGGCACTGAGAAGAATCCAGGACAACCTACCCTCTGCCTCACCTTAGGGGGCTTCTCATGGGAGTGTGCTCACCCACCCACCCATTAGCTGTAACAGCAGGTATATGTCACCAATGACTCTTCTTCAGAAGGGCAATTTGACACAATTTATTCAAACCTCTCCAGAGACATGTTAATAAAATGAGTCTTCTTCATTAACTTCAATGACTTCCCAGCACACTGAGAATAAAATTTAAACTCCTTACTAAAACTCTCAAAGGCCCTAGCTAGCCTGACCCTGCCACCTCTCCAAGCCTTCATGTCTCATTGCCCTTCCTGTTCTGCCCTCTCCAGTCACACTGGCCTTTCTTTTTTCCACTTCATCAGACTCCCTCTCCCCTCAGGGTCTTTGTATTTCTGTTGCCTCTGCAGAGAATGCAGTACCCCCATTCTTCACATGGCCTCCCCTTTGAATCTTTCAGGTTCATCACACATCATGAATTCAGGCCTCCCACCACCACCTATTTTACTTATTATACCACTCTATGCTGTTGACCTCACACAAATATCTAAAATTATCTCATTAATTAATGTTAACCTATATGAGACTGGATTGCCCATATTCCATACACCCAGATCAGTTCCTAACGCATAGATGACACTTTAAGATTGGTTGAATGAATGAAGGAAAAAATAAATGAATGTTATTCCCCTGGCTGACTTCTCAACTCCAATGGCAGGACACAGGCTCCTTTAGGCGCGATGTGAGATTCTGCACAACTGGATCAGAGCCCAACAATCACTTGGAGGGAGTCATCCTATCTCAGCCCTTCATGCTATGCCTGGACTCAGGCATTAGGCGCTGAGCGATTTGGTAATGCCTTTCTGCGGTCCCACAGGAACAAGATGCAAATGCAGTTCCAGGAAAAGTCTGAGCTTCCAATAGCACTGCGAGGTGAATATGCAGCATAAGCTAATAGTGAACCTGGCCTTCACTGAGGACCAGGCACCAAATTTATCAGTAGGTCCCTGTTGCCAAGAGGGCTGGTTAAACTGCTCAACAGTAAAGCAGAGGTGACCTCAGTTCATACCTGCTCCTCAGTCTTACTCCAACCAGTTCCCAATTTTTTAGTCTTCTCAGCTATACATTAGTGTTGACAATAACAATATAATATGAGAATTAAAACACCTGTAAAAGTCTTTAGAGCATTGCATCACACCCGGGGAGTGATCATTAAGTATTAACTTATTGTCAACCTGATTTTTAAAACCTTTCACATTCCAGCCCCCATCATACACTGATAAAAATTTTCTCTCCTTCATTCAGTTTAGCTGATCCTCTGTCCAAGCTAGACTGGTCTTCTCACTGCCTGAGAAAGCCCCATATAGGTTCCAACATCTATGCTTTAATCCCCTGCTGGGAATATGCCTCATGCATATCTAGGCTGACTTCTCTGCCCAGTCCTTGTTTCCGAATCCCACCTTGTTTTTCTCCCTGAATCAGTTCAAACTCCAGCCCTTCAGAACTGGAAAAAGTTCTGTCCTTCCTGCAAAGCCAGATATGTACAAGTCATTGATTGATTAATCATGTGGCACCCGTTGGTTTCAAACTATTTGAATCTTTTATCATCATTCCAATTTTCATATATTGAGGTCCTATCTTCTTGGAGAGACTAAGTCTCCTTGAGAATATTGCTGCTGGGCCTTCTCACAGTGGGCCCTTAGATCATCATCCTGAAATTGCCGTGACTCTTACCTGGGATTAGCCCAGTAGGTTTTAGACACAACTGGACAAACAGCCTTAGTAAAATTTAAGGTGCATTAAAACTTTCAAGTCCAATCAGAAGAGACTGTCTTTAAATAACAGCTCCTTGTTGAGCTCCAAAGACCCTCAACATCTATCTTTAAATAGCCAGCCTCCCAGAATTGATCTTCAGGGTACAGAAGGGCAGAATGTATTATATTTACAATCAATTTCTTAACTTGAGGACTTGCACTCATCTGATTTAAAAAATAAATCTAAAAGGGTTCATCTGATTTGGTGAAGCAAAATGTTTATATCACCCAACAATCTGAGCCTATAGAAAAAAATACTAATGATATCCAAGTAGAAGTTTCAACAACTGGACAGCCAGCTGCCGACTAAGAAAGAAGTGTCAATTGAGGAATCCCTGGAGGATCAGTCCTGCAGAGTCTGCTCTGTTAGAGAGTATCCCTCTCTTCAGGACAGAAGCTTAATAGGTATCAGGAGTGTGGTTAGAATATTCTGAGGCAAAATATGACTGGTGGAATTGGACAATTGCCTTAGCATATAATTGGTTTTGTTTGTTTGGGTTTTTTTAAGTGTTTTTAAAATGTTAGAACTGCTGCTAAACTTAGCGCCCTCTCCCTTTGAGCATCACTTTCCCAGCAGCACAGCAACTTACTCCAAGACAGAAAATTTTTTGAAGATTGTTTCTGTCCATGCTCATTAGTATTTTTGGATTGGAGAAAAATGTGCAGAAAAATCACAGAGCCCCCAGCTTGTGATCCCCACAGTCGGATTCTGACCATGGATTAGTTTTGAGAGGAGCAAGAACTGGAAGGTTCTTGGAGGTTTCCTTTTACAGTCTTTTACAGAACGTTTACACAACAATGGCTGTCCTCTATCCAACACCATAGAAAATACTGAAGCCTCAAAAATCTCTGCTGGAAAAGGCTGAATAGCCTAGACTTTCATCCCCACCAACAAGATGCCCAAGATGCCCAATGTTGTCACCAGGATGGTGTCAGAGAAGGCCAAGAGGCGAGCTCAAACTTTCAACCTACTGAGAGACTGAAAACCCTTCCCCTACATGCTCACACCATCCACCATGTCAGTGGGAAACCATGTCAGGAGCCTGGGCTTCCACCTCTGGAACCTGCAGTAACCCTCCTCACCAGGACAGTATTTTGAGGCCCAATGGAGAGTCAGGGCCTTCACCACGACTCAGCAGTTACAAGATCACAGCCCCAGGGGTCAGTGGAGGCAACATGGGGAACAGTATCAAGGCAACACTCCCCATCCCAGCTCGGATGGTATCAGTGGAAGCCTAGCAGGGGACCTACATTTTGAAATTTAAATATAGACTCTGTGGCCTCTCCATGAGCACATAGGCCTGATGATGGGAAAGGGTAGATGGTATCCTTACCACTAGGCTTCTAGAACTATTTTCTCAGTATGAGCCTGTCCCGTTGTCTTACAAGACCTCATTCCTATGGCCAGAACAGCCTTAAACTATACCCACAACTTCAAACATAATTCCAGTTGTAACCTGGGTTTTACGACCTCTCTGCTTTGGGAAGGTGATTATCACAGTCTTGGCCCCCTCACTTCTCCTGCTAAGTTATCAGTTTACCACATCCAAAATCAATGCCAGTCAATGCCCGTGGAGTTGGGATTTTACTTTATGTGATGAAACTGGAAGGTTCTATGTGGAGGCTGATAAATATGATTATGATTTTTAAGCTTCTCCTTTTTGAGAAAACTGTGGATAATGGATTTGGCAGAGTGGGGAGAGATAAGCAAGAGCAGTAATCAGGTGATAATTGAAGGAGGCTTGAACAAGGCTGACAGAAACAGTGGGAAGGGACCAGATGTGAGGCATATTTTTATGATAGAGCCAGAAGGACTTGCTGTTAGATTGAATGAAGGGTGTGAGTGAGAGTAAGGAACCAAATGTTTCTCATCAAAGCAGCTGGGTGGATGGTAAAAAATTAACTAAACTAGGAAAGGCTAAGGTAGGAAAGGCATTGGAGATGAGGAGGAGTTGTGTTTATTAGGGCTGAAATGTCTATTAAACATGCATCCTTTCACAGAAGTTAAGCATGAGTCAGGAGTGCCCTTGCCTTCCCACCATGTAGTCTAGAATCCAGAAGCACCTGTGCACATCTCTCTGTTATTTCCCATGACCATGGAGGGAGCTCCAGATGTCAAAGGCAAGTCCCTCCATTTCCTCTTTCCCTTATCTCTTTTCACCAACTTGGGACTTGCCTTGAAAAAGTTCTCCACTCTCTGTCTTTGAAACACCATCCTCTCCTGGTTTTACTTAACCCCCATAGCCATCTTTCTCAATCCATTCTGTTGATCTCTACTGGATTTCTAAATTTTGAGATCTTGATTTCCTTCTCTTCTCCATCCAAACACTATACAAACTGTGATATTATCTGGTTTTGTTATTTTTCACTACAAAATTTAATGCAATTTTAAATCACTTATACTTTGATGATTCTCAAGTTTTTACCTCTGTCCCCAGCCTTTCCCTGGAACTTCAGACTCATATCCAGCTGCCTGTTTGACATCTCTTCCCTGATGATTTGAGGAAGAAAGTGGAAGAGATTTGAGGCAAAAGGGAAGGTTTGAAACTGATGACTCTAGGAGTAACCAACTCACTGAAGCTTGGGAGAATGGTTAGATATGGTGTCCCTTGGATGTTTAAAGTGAAACCAGTCATCCCTACTTTGTCATTTTCTCCAGTGGCTCAGGGATAGGAACACAGAAACCATATGATTGGGTTCAACCAAGCATGGGATTTTCAAGTAGAGTATTTCTGTTATGATTACTGGGTGAAAAATTGTCTAAAGTCCTAGTGACTTAAAAGAACTGTGATTTTTTTTTATGTTTCACAGTCAGAAATTCAGGCTGGGCTTAGATGGATGACTCTTCCGCTCCTGAGGGCATGCCAAACATCACTCAGTGGTACCCAGTTAGCAAATAGACTAGTCTGAAGCATCCAAGACCACTTCACTTGCATGTCTGGCACCTTGGAGGCTGGGTTCACAAGGACTAATGATTCAAGACCCTATACATGGTCTTTTTAAGTTTCAGGGTGATTGGACTCCTTACTTGGTCGGCTGACTTCCTTAGAGTGATTATCTGAAAAGAACCAGGGGGCAGCTGGATGGCCATTTCTAAGCTGCTTTTGGAATTTACTCATTGTTTCTACTGCATCTTTTCATTACAATCAGATCATGAGCCAGTCTAGATTCGAGGGAGGGAGTCTGACTTCATCTCTCAATTGACAGTAATAAGGTCGCATTGCAGGAGAGCATGTAGAAGGGCTACATGGTTTGGAAAATACAGTCTGCCTTTCAGAGCATTCCAAAAGAATGCTCTCATGAACAAGGGAATAACTATACATATAAGCATGGAATCTAAGTGGGTAGTGAATTAAATAAAGCCTATGAGCAGACATTAGGTAGAAAGTATAGGGTGTGACAGATTAGAACTCCCATAAAAAGAAGGCATTTTAGCAGTGAGAAGACTAAAACAATAGGGAGTGCTTGTCAGAGAACTGCATGTTTAAAAATGAGATTTGGATACACCCGTGGTGGATTCATGTTGATATATGGCAAAACGAATACAGTATTGTAAAGTAAAATAAAGGAAAATTAAAAAAAAAATAAAATTAAAAAAAAAAAAACAACTTCTGCAAAAGACAAGATCCAGGGTGTGACCTTGGGAGCAGATGGTTAAAGTGGAAGTAAGTCAGGCAGTCAGTTCAGTCGCTCAGTCGTGTCCGACGCTTTGCGACCCCGTGAATCGCAGCACGCCAGGCCTCCCTGTCCATCACCAACTCCCAGAGTCCACTCAGACTCAGGTCCATCGAGTCAGTGATGCCATCCAGCCATCTCATCCTCGGTCATCCCCTTCTCCTCCTGCCCCCAATCCCTCCCAGCATCAGAGTCTTTTCCAATGAGTCAACTCTTCGCATGAGGTGGCCAAAGTACTGGAGCTTCAGCTTTAGCATCATTCCTTCCAAAGAGATCCCAGGGCTGATCTCCTTCAGAATGGACTGGTTGGATCTCCTTGCAGTCCAAGGGACTCTCAAGAGTCTTCTCCAACACCACAGTTCAAAAGCATCAATTCTTTGGCACTCAGCCTTCTTCACAGTCCAACTCTCACATCCATACATGACCACAGGAAAAACCATAGCCTTGACTAGACGGACCTTCGTCGGCAAAGTAATGTCTCTGCTTTTGAATATGCTGTCTAGGTTGGTCATAACTTTTCTTCCAAGGAGTAAGCATCTTTTAATTTCGTGGCTGCAATCACCATCTGCAGTGATTTTGGATCCCCAAAAAATAAAGTCTGACACTTTTTCCACTGTTTCCCCATCTATTTCCCATGAAGTGATGGGACCGGATGCCATGATCTTCGTTTTCTGAATGTTGAGCTTTAAGCCAACTTTTTCACTCTTCCCTTTCACTTTCATCAAGAGGCTTTTTAGTTCCTCTTCACTTTCTGCCATAAGGGTTATGTCATCTGCATATCTGAGGTTATTGGTATTTCTCCCAGCAATCTTGATTCCAGCTTGTGCTTCTTCCAGCCCAGTGTTTCTCATGATGCACTCTGCATAGAAGTTAAATAAGCAGGGTGACAATATATAGCCTTGACTTACTCCTTTTCCTATTTGGAACCAGTCTGTTGTTCCATGTCCAGTTCTAACTGTTGCTTCCTGGCCTGCATACAGATTTCTCAAGAGGCAGGTCAGGTGGTCTGGTATTCCCATATCTTTCAGAATTTTCCACAGTTGATTGTGATCCACACAGTCAAAGGCTTTGGCATAGTCAATAAAGCAGAAATAGATGTTTTTCTGGAACTCTCTTGCTTTTTCCATGATCCAGCGGATGTTGGCAATTTGATCTCTGGTTCCTCTGTGCTTTCTAAAACCAGCTTGAACATCTGGAAGTTCACGGTTCATGTATTGCTGAAACCTGGCTTGGAGAATTTTGAGCACTACTTTACTAGCGTGTGAGATGAGTGCAACTGTGCGATAGTTTGAGCATTCTTTGGCATTGTCTTTGGAAAGGCTAATTAGTAGTAAAGTGCCAAGGACAAGTAGCCAAGGGTTTTGGTGTGCCATCTATGTGCATATTGAAGTCCCTATGTGCATCAGCTGGGGTTCGGGGGAAGATTATAGGCCCCCATCTGTACCTAGGAGGAACCAGAAGACCAGCACCAGGAATCTCAGCATAACTGTCAGGAGGGCTCAGAGGGGGCACAGATCCATGTCTTGATCTTCAAAGAATCAGGGAACTTGGCAGGAGGAGGAACAGATACACTGAGAGGCAGACAGACTCGGGGAATAAGGAAGCCACAGACTCCGCCTCTCCCTGAGGGCCCAGAGTACAGGAGAAAACCTGTACCAGTACAGCAAGCAGGACACCCTGCTCTCTATGGCAAGCCCCCTCATCCCCACCCCTGCAAAGGCCAGGTACCAGGACAACACTCAGAGGGGACTGGGGGTGCAGGGGCCCAGGTCATCTCAGACCAAAAGCTCCCCCAGAGTATGGGAAGAGAAGTCTTGGAGTCATGAAAGTTGAGGATGACTGAGGAGGTCGTGCTGCCCAAGGTAAACAGAATATGAGGCCTGTCCCAGGTCCCAGAGGAAGATGAGAAAATCAAACTTGTGACCCAGAATGTTTTCCTCCGAGGAAGTCTGCTTTGGGGAAGGCTTTTGCTCAAGGCCACACTGGAGCAGCGGGTGCAGTGCGTGTGATGGGGCTGGGGTCACCCCCTTAGGCTTCACTCCTTTCAGGAAGGCCCAACTCCTGAGCTGTTCACGTTCTCTGCTCATTCTCTCTTCTTCCCTGAGAGCAGTTATCCCTGCCTTCAGGGCAGGAAGTCCCAGGCCTTGAAGCCTCTCAGAGATGGCTCTAGGTAGGAGAGCAAGCCCAGGGGAACGACCAGTAGCTTCCATTCAGCTGCAACTGGTTTCCTCTCAGAACATCCAAAAGCAAGCATGTCATGCTTCACCAAGGATCAATGTCATTCCTACGATGTTCCTTTCTAATCTGTACTAAGAGATTCATGCTCCTTCAATTAATATGATGTTGGCCATATTTCTCACAGAACCATAAGCCTGGCATAATTTTGCTAAGGAAACATCCATGCTCTCCCTGCCCTGGTCATATCACAAAGTGGCCTCATATTAACTGTCTGTTCACTCATTCAAGGGGCTTCCTAGGTGGCTCAGTGGTAAAGAATCTGCTTGTTAATGTAGGAGATGCAGGAGACGCCGTTTTGATCCCTGGGTTGGGAAGATCCCTTGAAGAAGGAAATGGCAACACACTCCAATATTCTTGCCTATAAAATCCCTTGAACAGAGGAACCTGGCAGGCCCCAGTCCATGGGGTCGCAAAGAGTCAGACACGCCTGCAAATAGTCAGACATGGGACACACCTGAGCAACTGAACACTCAAATACGCATTCATTCAACAAATGCTTAATGAGTGCCTGCTATGTGAGGCCATGTTCTGAGAACTGGGAATGCTGCAGTGAATAAAAAAGAGAAAAGAAAAAAAAAACCAGACTAAAACAGTAACAACTTTGCCCTGTAGTTTATATTCTAATGAAGGAAGATGGGAAGTCCTATAAAATAAAACAGCAAGGAAAATACCATGTTAGCTACCTCCTTAGCACTTTCTCCAAGTGCTAAGGAGGAAAACAATGCTGAGTGGGTCACGGATATCGCTGTGGGAAGCAGAGTGGTTGGGGATGGCTATAATGAGGGGACCTCGGGCAAAGCCTGAAGGATGTGTCCGAACCACTTTTGCAGAACTCCTTTCTCTCCTGGCTACACCCAAGGGGAGAACATCCACCCAGCACCTCTTGCCTTCTAGAGGGTCCTGGGCGGAGCAGCACAGGCAGTCCCCTGACCTGCCTCGTCTGCTGGTCCACATCACTCTCTATCCCTGGGCCCGTGATGCAGCACTTGTAACTGATGTTTGAACGCAGGGTCAATACAAGGCCACAGGGGAAATCCTGCCTCCTCAAGACCTAAAGGTGTGGTGTGCTGAGTCATCTCCATTTGCAGTGACCTCCTCTGGCTTGCTGGACTTTCCGGCAGAGCTTCCTTCTATTACTAGCAGCCACTTTCTCCTGGTTTTTCAGTGTCTCTCGTCTTCCCTTCTTTTTGCTCTTCTGCCTGTTTGGTTTTCCCTTCTCCCTGTCTCTCACAGATAACTGCCTGTTGTTGGCATAAGGGGGACAGAATGGTGACGAATACTGATCTCACTCAATCACTAACTTCCCTTCTGACATTCTGGGTAAGTCATTTCGACCTCCTTCCCTTCCACACAGCTGGAAAGCTGAAAGGATGAGCAATACTTCCCTACAGACCAGAAATAACATCAGTTCCAAGCAGAACCTCCTTGGACTAATACATTTTACCAAAAAGAAAGACCTTCAGTTGCCAAAAAAGAGCATCTTGTGTCAATCACTGACATGAAGGGACTGCCTCATGCAAAGCTGGACTAAATCTTTAGGAAGAAGGAAAAACCAGAAAGAAATGAGAACATGTCAGAGGTAGCAAGAACAGCTCTTAGGGGAACAAGCTGAAATAGAGAGTGTGCAAGAGACAAAAGAGGGAAAGCAAAATAGCCATGGAAGCAAAAAGAAGGAAAAATGAGAGACATTAAACAACACAAGAAAATGGAAGGTAATAACAGAAGGAAGCTGAAGAAGAAAAGCTAAAAGAAAATTGGAAAATAGGGACGTAACAGTTCTTTGCCTTCAGCAGCTGAAATATGTAACAAGCAGAACAATCCACCCCCAACAAGCAGAGCGATCACCCCCATTACTTGCTGCTACTAGTAACATAGTTCACAGAAGAGAGTTTCCTAGTTGGGCTCATTTATTTACTGATATAACTTCAATCCCAAAGAATCCTGTTTAGGTAAACAATGAATGGGGCGGAACAGGGGTTATAACATGCCATCAGCTACATTCTTTAGCACATGTCTGAACATATGTATTCACATTCATACACATATGTCTCTATGTGGGGATCATCTCTGGAAAGAGACAAAAGTAACTGATAACAAAGGTTGGTTAGGGGACAGGGTTAGGAGGTAATTTACGATTCATTGTATATACTTTTAAATACTGCATATTTTTTATATTATACGTATTATCTATTAAATCACTTATAATTCAATTGAAAAAATAAAGATAGAAGAAAATGTAGAAAAGACATTTTAAGCCCCTGAAAAAACTCATGGATATTTTCTGAGCTTCATACAAAGATTAAAATGTGTGTGTGTTGCAGGGGGCAGGGGGCCGGCGGTGGTGAAATCTACAAAGTAGGTCTCATTCGAAACCCTACATCCCCCTTGTTATCTCCAAATCTCAAAAGAATGAGCCACAAGATGACAGAGTATGATACCACAGATGGATCAACCTCAGCCTCCTTCCTTTGATCTTCTTGAGGGCAAATCTTGGCTTGTATTATATAAAATAAAGTGATCTGCTCAATTGTGGATTTACTCGGGGTTTGGGCCCATCCTCTGGAATAATAAATCATTCACTGTCTACCAAAAGGTATCTGTAGGAAGTACCACTGTGCCTATTTTTTTCAAAGTATCTAATTGTGTTTTTATTTTTATTTTTTTTGCTAAGATCAAGTGGTGGCTCAGACAGAAAGCATCTGTCTACAATGTGGGAGACCTGGGTTCAATCCCTGGGTCAGGAAGTTCCCTGGAGAAGGAAATGGCAACCCACTCCAGTACTCTTGCCTAGAAAATCCCATGGACAGAGGAGCCTGGTGTCCATGGGGTCGCAAAGAGTTGGACATGACTGAGCAACTTCACTAAGCATCATAAAAGTTAAAATGCCCTAAACCCTCCATTTCTATAACCATTTAAGCACATTATGATCCAGACAGAGGCCAGAGACTCCTTGTTCGCCCCTATACTTCTGTTTTATTGTTAGAGGCTGCAGGTCTATTTCTCAAAACTAGCATTTTCTTTTAATTCCACACTAAACATGGCTTTACACATTCAAGAGTGAATGAAGAATTATAAATTAGTGAAACTCTCTCCTTAGTAGATTGATTCAAGCTAAGGGAAAAAATAGGTAAGACTTTTGCCTCTGCACAAACCTGGAATAGCTTGTTACTCATCCAGACGCTAAACAAACCATGGACACAAAGGGCAGCTGATGCACTGAGTTGAGGCAAGCCTTTACAATGAAGAAAATCACTAAAAGAAAAATTCAGTGTCAGTCAACAATGTGGAAACAGACTTTAAATACATGGTGTGCAAAAGCACATGAAGGAGAGCTGGCTCTTGCTTTAGGCTTTCTTCCCACCATTACTATTTTTGGTAAGTAATGATTCATATTATTTCTGGGAGATTTTTAGTTGGCTGTGGTGTAAGACAACTGGTCCCAGGATGTTTCACCAGGTTGCCCCTGGAGAATATTCTCCCTGAATTGCCCCGGCGGGTACCCCCCAAAAGATTCATGGGAATCTTACAGCTGTTCCTCTGGAGCAAGTTGGCTACTTCCCACCCTTGAAGATGTATTCAAGTACACGTGCAAGACACTAGAGTTACTTAACCTAAGCAATGGTGGTGGTGGTTTAGTCACTAAATCATGTCTGACTCTTGCAATCCCATGGACTGTAGGCTCCTGTCTGTGGGATTCCCAGGCAAGAATACTGGAGTAGGTTGCCATTTCCTTTTCAAGAGACTCTTCCCAACTCAGAGTTCGAATCTGTGTCACCTGCATTGCAGACAAACTCCTGCATTACAGGCAGATTCTTTACAGCTGAGCCACCAGGGAAGCAACGTAATTTACCCCAAATCCTAGGCAAGACAGGCTGGGCAGCCAACCAAAATTATAGATGCGAAAGGATCCCATAGAATCATATAAATTGGAAATACCAGCCACTCCCCCCACCCTCCCTTGGTTGGGAGGGGGGCAAGGGGGGAGAAGGGGTAGGACTGAGTGAGGGATTCAGAAAAAAAAAAAAAGCAACTAGTGCAAGAGTTTTCCTCTACTTCAGACATGGGTTCTCAGATAACTTTGTGTCAGCAATCACAGATGGACCAATACCCACAACCTATTCCCTAATAGTGCCCTGTCACCTCCCCAGTCAGGCCCTTTTTAAAATTCTAACCTGGATTATTGCATCACCTTCTAACTGGTCCACTGGTCTGGACTATATCTGCATCCAACCATGCCCCAGCAATACCTTATAAGGCAGATTTAGACCGCCACCCCCAGTATGCAACCTTCTTATAAATTCTTGCCTGACACTTAGCCTCCCATCACCCTTTCCAGAATCACCTCCATATTTCCTTCAAGCTGCAAACTTTTTTAAAAAGTAGCTTCTGTTTTCTTTGACCTCTGACCATTTATTGTATGTGCCATTGATCTGGTATCTATGGGCTTCCCAGGTGGCTCAGTGGGTAAAGGATCCCCCCGCAATACAGGACATACAGATTCAATCCTGGGTCGGGAAGATCCCCCAGAGAAAGAAATGGCAACCCACTCCAGCATTCTTGCCTGGAGAATTCCATGGACAGAAGAGCCTGGTGGGCTACAGTCTCTAGGATCACAAAGAGTCAGACATGTCTAAAGTGACTGAGTATGCGCTCAATCTAGGATTACCTTGTGCCAGCTTTTATATTTTTAATTTGCTATTTTTTAATGGAAGCATAGTTAATTTACAATGTATTGGTTTTAGGTGTTTAACAAAGTGATTCAGTTATACACATGTATATTTATACTCTTTTTCAAATTATTTTCTATTATAGGTTATGACAAGATTTTGAATTTAGTTTCCTGTGCTA